>NC_092877.1:132756421-133062492 GCF_028372415.1 Notamacropus eugenii
ACTGAGCCTGAGAGCAGGGAAGTGGTTTGTTAATTTGGTGACACAAGGAGTAATTAGCAGATCCAGAAATCAAACTCAGGTCTCCAGATTCTAAATTAGATGACTGTTCCACTGTACCAAGTCAATACATGGTGGTTCTTGGAGATAGGCTATTCACTCTCACCAAGGATGTAAAGTATTCCCTTATACCACAGGCCTAGGAATCTGAAAGATAACTTTCTACTGCAAATACAAAGCTGGCTCAGGGTAAGTATCATCAAGATTTTAGTTTTTCTTTGATTTTGGATTTCTCCAGAGGCTAGTGAAGTGATCTCATCGACTGCTTTAGACTCACACACTGGACAGCTTTGGTGTATGAGAGAGATGATACAGGGTAGTAGATATAGTGCCCAACTTGGAGTCAGAAAGACGTAAATTCAAATTCCACCCTAAATACTTACTAGATGTGTGAAAACATCAAAGAACCTATCAGAACCTTAACCTTTTCATATGTGAAATGAGGATAATACTTAGCTTACAGGATTGTCATAAGGATCAAATCAAAAAATATTTTTGCAATACTTTGTAAACCTTGAAACACTATATTTGTATGAATTATTATTAATGTGTTCCCCATTTCCTTAATCTCACAAGTTTCTAACCCACTGGGCATATTTCAAGTCTCATCTTTTCAGTCTTAGAAATATCAATTGGTAATTAAAATTTTCCTTCTGATGCTATTTTTATTTTATGGCTTGAAAAATATTTTAATTGGCATGTGCCCTGAGGCATTTTGCAAATGGTGCAATTTTATAAGTCCAACAAATAATTAAAGTGGGAAGCAATCTATTCTTTAAAGAAAAAGAAAAAACCTTACATCTTTTATTGTTGTTTTGGTCACATTATCTCAGAAGAAAGTTAGGACGAGTAGTTTCACATAATCATAAATTTAGCGCAAAGACCCTATGAGAGATGGGTCAAATCTACTTGGTCAGTAATTTATGAATTCCTGTTTAAAAATGACTGAAAATAATAGGATTTGCCTTGCATAATTAGCTTATATGACTCTTCACCGGGAAGATGTATTTGTATGTGTACATAAGCATGTGTGTGCATATTTATGCATATATGTGTGTGTATGTGTATATATATGTATATATATATATATATATATATATATATATATATATAAAATAGCAAAAGCCTGGGGCTATTATGTGAGCATGTCAATCTCAAGTATGACAATCAAGTACAATAATGTATGTGATGATGTAAAAAACACAACTCAATCAGAGACCCTGAAATTTTGTCTAGGTGTAAAGTTTAGAGTTTCAAGGGACCTTTAAAAAAATCTTCAGACTGAAGTGATCTGAATACAGGGTTTATTTAACAGTGTATAATCCAAGTAATCATATTCACTCAAACGAGGACTGTGAGATAATGTGTGTTTTTCTTCCTAACTGTCATCCTGGATGGTCCACAGGTGTTAAGTGCATTAGGGCTTTATATTGGTATAGCCAAAGGGATCCAGATACTCTATAATAAGTAAACCCTAGCTGCCTTGAAATACAGTGAGCATGAGTGGATCACACAAAGTGACATGCAGAGATCAGTAAAATTTTAGAGTCAAGAGCTATATTCCTAGACAGTCCTCAATCATTTTAGTTTATAGATGATTGGCTGGTTATTATTCTTTGTTCTTGGGGAGGGGCAAAATGATATCTCTGTGTTTATGACATCAAGTGTTTCTGATTGTGGCTACTCAGACCAATATGAGCTCAGAAAACTCTACCACAGATTGGGTACAAATAGTCCACATGAACATTTCTGGTAGATTCTCTAAATTTGTGCATCTCAAGTTTCTTTTGAGCTCTTTCAACTGTACTTTGCTCAAAGAGCACTGCATTTTCTTTGATGTGGCTGCATCATGCTGGGCAATTTTTGCCAATGTCTCCCATGTCACTCAATCAATTCCAAAGTTCTTCAGAGAGACCTTGAGAGTATCCTTGTATTGGTCCTTCTGACCAATATGGGAATACTTGCCTTGTGTGAGTTCTTTGTAAAATAATGTTTTAGGTAAGCATACATTTGGCATTTGAACAATATGACTAGCCTATCCAAGTTGTGTTCTCTGTAGTAGAGTTTGAATGCTTGACAGATTAGTTGAGAGAAGGACCTCTGTCTTCAGTATCTTATCCTGCCATGTATAGACACATACACACTCAAGTATGTATTTATATCTATGTATATAGATAGATATAAACATAGATATATTTGAATGTATGTGTGTAAACTGAAGTGTATATACACACAAACATATACATATATACTCATACATACATGCACACATGCACACATATATATGTAATGGCACAGTAAGGTTGGAATAAACATTTATAAGGACCTTTTATATTCCAAAGTCTTGGATTTACCTGATCTGACTAATTTGACCTATTGCATGTTTTCTTTCTGTCCTTGACATGTGGTCACCTTAGCTTCTAACAGCAGAGAACTCGTCACTTTTCAAAATAGTTCATTACAGTTTTGAACAGTTCTTGAGTGTCAGGAAGTTCTTCCATAGAGTGAGACAGTCTTTTACAACACTGTTTGTCCAAGAAAGGCTCTTTGAAGCTAACCAGAAAAAGTCTAATCTTTTCACAATATGACAGCCTTTTATTTAAAGATCTCTCCCCTATCTTCTGTTTTTATAGAGGCAGTTGGTAGTATAGTAGAGAGAGGGTTGAGCCTAGATTCAGGAAGATCTGAACTCAAATCCAATCTTTGACACTTACTAGCAGTGTGACCCTGGGTAAATAACTTAATCACTGTTTGCCTCAGTTTCCTCAAATGTAAAATGGAAGGATATCATGAGTATCAAATGAGTTAGAATATATAAAAAGCATTTAGCATAGTGCCTGGCACATAGCAGGTACTATGTAAATGCTTATCCCCCTTCCCTTTTCATTATCTCTTCTCAGAGTTAAATGTTTCATTTCTTTTTCAAAAAATAAGGTTTTATAATCCTTCTTATCACACTGAATTCTCACATCTGGATACACTTTGTTTTTTTTTTTTTTTTCCCAATAACCCTCTTATTCTGGGCACATAGAACTGAGTGTAGTATACCAGATGTACTGTGACCAACATTGTGTGTTTGTCCTTCCTTGCTGAAGAAGACCATGCCATCAGAGAAATGATGACATGACTTGTACTTGACTTTGTTTTTGAGTGAGGGAGGGCTGTGCAGGTCACCAGCCTCACTTCTCCTCCAGAGCCCTCTGGATTCAGTGACCAGATATTCATCAGGATGACTGGAGATGACCCAGGGTGAGGTAATTGGGGTTAAATGACTTGCCCAAGGTGACACAGCTAGTGAGTGTCAAGAGTCTGAGGTGAGATTTGAACTCAGGTCCTCCTGACACCAGCACTCGTGCTCTATCCACAGCACCACCTAACTGCCCCCATGATCAATAAAGAATACAATGGAGGGGTATTATCCCCCTTGTTCTGAACACTATAATCACATCATCTGATTTTTTTAAACTACAGTATACAACAGTAAGAGAGCTATTTGGCATCCTCTGCACACTGTTGGCTCACATTGAGTTATTAGCAGCATCTGATTCTTTTCCACATGTGCTGCATTCAAGTAATATATCACTTGTCAAATAACATATCTCTTGGTTGATTGATTTTAGTGTAATATTGCTTTAAAAAATTCTAACTACATTCATCTTTATTTATTTCAGCTTGTGTAATTTGTTGCACTGTTTGATCCCATCCAGAGCTTTTTGAATGTTGTTACTGTTTGCTAGTGAATTAGCTCTCCCTCCTAGTTTTACATCTTCTATAAATTTGATAAACATGCCTATTATGCCTTCCTCCAGATCACTGATAAAACTGTCGAACAACTAGGAGACCAAAGATAGATCCTCACTATTGAATATCTTCCTCCAAGTTGTTACAAGTCTATTAAATCCTTGACTATGGCTGTTCAACCAGCTGTTGATATACCTGACTGTCATAAAGCTACTATTTCCTACAAGATAGCCTGAATGATTTTTTAAAGATATATTGTTTAAATTGACATACACTTTGCCTACCACATATCTTTTGATGTCTGCTTAGCAACCCTGTTAAAAGAGAAACTGTTAGCCACAGAACTTATTCTTAGTGGACATATGCTAATAGTTCCTGATTACAACCATTATTTTTTTTTAAACCCTAGGTAATATGCTATGTAGGATTCACTTGGAGATGAATGCCAAATTTCCCAGATTCAAGCTTCTGAAAACCAACTTTGTTCCCTTTGTGAAGGTACAATATAATTTTCCCATTGTAGTTTTTGTCACTTGTTTCTACTCCACAAAATTTTTTAGAAATTATCTTTAGTGATAGGCATTACATCTGAACATATTTCCCCCTATGTCCTAAGAAGAAATTCATCTGAGCAAGTAGATTTTTTGTTTTATTTTGCACCAGTTAGGAATTTAGGGTTAGTTTAAGGTCTTGCAGAATTTCTCAAATGTGATCTAGCAGATTCTTTCCCTTTTATACAATCCTGGGTACCCATGGTAATTATACAATATATATTGAATAATACATATATATGCATATATTGTATATTGGGCACATAGTCAACACTTAAAAATCCTTGTTTAATTGAATAGCCTTCTGATGTCATGGAAAGTATGTATTTATAATTTATTTCAAGTTGTCGATTGGGTCCATTGATTAGTAAGCAGTAACATATTAAATACCAGTAGGTATTGCATGCATTGAGCTGGGCACCAAGAAGACAAGACAAAAATGAAACAGTTCTTGCCTTTAAGAGGTGTATATTTCCTGAGGGTGATATGGGGCTGATATACATATATAAGTATAGTATACACAAGCTATTGGGGGATCAGGAAAGGTTTCATGCAGATAGTAGCATATGAGCAAGATTTTGAAGGAAACTGGAAATTATAAGAGGTCAATATGAAGACGGAAGGCATTTCAGTCATGAGAAACAGCCAATGAAAAGAAAAAAAGGTAGGAAATGGACTAATACGTATGAAAAAACAGCAAGAAGGCCAATTGAATTGAGCCATATTATGTATGAGCTGAGAGTACAATGTGCTCCAGTTGGAAAGATAGCCTAGAGTTTTATGGTAAAGGACTTAGTTATTTTGAATACTCATGGATCTATCTGAGAAAGCACTATAATATTCTGAGGATAGATATAAATAATCACCAAAACATCATTTGTGAATTTTAACATTTAGAAGACTTCATCATATTCAGAGAATCCGTGTTCTATTTTACATCTTTACAAGGCATCCTCTATGATAGTAGACGACACTGTTGGTCATTGTCTATCTCTTTGTTTCATACCTCATTTTCCTGGCATGGTAGATCTGATTAGAATTATCTCTCTCTTTGAATGTACCATGGAGGTATTGCAGCTTAGGCTCCAGACTACCACAATAAAGTGAATATCACAATAATGTGAGTCACATGGTTTCTTTTGGTTTCCTGGTACATATGAAACCTATAGTCTTTTCTTCTCCAAAATTCCAACCATCAATGGAAAAAGAATAGATTGTAAACATCATCTACTCCCTAGTATTTTAGCTATTTATCCTGAAATTCAAACTCATAAACATATTATCTAGGTTCTTTCTAGTTATCTAATTTGTCCCCATATTAATATCTGCAAATAGACTGGCAGATGGCGAATACAATAAGTATTAATAAGCTCTCTGTCACAACTTGGATACACATTCCAGGAAGACAATGCACTTCTAGTTAGCTATGTTAAGCCTCCATATGTTTGGCTTCCTTTCCCACAGTCATAATTCACTAAATATAACAACACATCTCTTTCTCCTGGAGCTCATACAGGGTTTTTCATACCCCCTAATGTTTGTGGATGATGGTAGAAGGAGCAGGAGAAGGAGGAAGATGAGGAGAAGAAAAGGAAGAAGGAGAAAGGGAAGAAGAAGAAGAAGAAGAAGAAGAAGAAGAAGAAGAAGAAGGAGGAGGAGGAGGAGGAGGAGGAGGAGGAGGAGGAGGAGGAGGAGGAGGAGGAGGAGGAGGAGGAGGAGGAGGAGGAGGAGGAGAAGGAGAAGAAGAAGAAGAAGAAGAAGAAGAAGAAGGAGAAGAAGAAGAAGGAGAAGAAGAAGAAGAAGGAGAAGAAGAAGAAGGAGAAGAAGAAGGAGGAGGAGGAGGAGGAGAAGGAGGAGGAGGAGGAGGAGGAAGAAAGAAGGAAAGAAAGTAAGAACTTCAAGGTTTGCAAAGCATTTTGCATACATGATAACCCTTTGCAATAGGTATACTGCAGATGTGGAAACTGAAGCAAATGGAAATGAAGTGATTTGCTTCCGGCCCCATGGCTAATAAGTGCCTGAGGGAGGATTCAGACTCAGCTTTTCCTTTATGCCATCAAGATGTCTCCTTATTGTTCCACAGACAGGGCTTTTCTTTATATGGTCTAGATGGACACAGCCCTTTTGGAACTAGTTTCCTACAGCTAACATAAGCCTAATTGTTCAGAAATTTTCATTTCCTTCCTTCCCTCAGTCACCTCCTGACACTCAATAGTTTCTTGAAAATAGTTTCCTGTGTGCCTTCTCAGAAACATTTTTATTACTTCTTTTCTTTATGGATTATTTCTTCTATCCTCTCTAATAACCCAGGGCATAAAGGATTCATTTGACTTTCTATTGAAGCGTGGATATCAGTTTAACACTTAAATAGTCAGTAAGGACCTCTGGCAGGAAGGCCAGCATAGAATACAGTTTGTAATAATGGGGGCAATTCTTTTGTTTTACATTTCTTTGATATTTCAAGTCAAATATAGTCTTTGTGGCTGACTTGAAAATGTCCTTATATGACCAGGATAGCACATTGCCAGTTTTCTGAAATTATTTTCCATGCAAAAGGAATTTGGGAAAGGTTATTTCGAATATACTTAATTAGTGCTCATCTTCTCGGTGAGGCATGTACCTAAACTTTCTTAAGAAACTGTGAAAAAAAATAAGTTTGTATGTACTTCTTGTTCATGGAATCTTTCCTCCCTTATTTTATATATATATATATACATTTTATATATATATATATATATATATGTGCACAACAAAGTGTATGTATATATATGTATATATGAAAAGGTATTTTAAAAAATGTTGTAGGCAGTGTTTGCTAGCTAAGATTGCTTTTCTATGTAAGCTCAGAAACTCACAAAATTAAAATTCTGTGAAAGTTGAAACACCTCAACTCAAAGGAAAATCCATCTCCAATCAATCACCTAGTATTTATTTAAGCATCTAATATGTTAGGAATTGTGTTAAGTACTGGGATTAGGAAGAAAGAGGAAAAGAAGACATTCATTGCTCTCAGGGAATTTGCAACATATCATAAATCTGGTTCCGAAAGGAATCTCATAGGGCATCTAAATTCAACCCTCTCAGATGAATAAACTGAAGTCCAGGAAGGTCTGGTTTTATCCAGGATCTCACAGATGGCATACATAAGGTATGATATTAAGTATTATGAATCCTTAGCCAGTGTTTTCACCATTTCATCATCTTTCTTCAGTTTAAAAAAAGTGAGATCTCAATTATAATTATAGAAAATTTTAGAGGGGGATACACAATATATAGTAGAGAAAATATAGAAAAAATTTGCCAAGAATTATGCCAGAATGTTTTTTATCAAACTTTTGGTAGAGTACCTATGTACTAATTTTAAACAATTTTTCACCTAAAATGAAAAGAAAATTGAGCTGATTGTATTTTCATAGATGGCATGGTCTTTGGAAGACTGTATCATTGAGTTCAGGCAATGATGTGTTTTGGAAGGAGTGCTGAATTTAGAGACAGGATGACCTGGTTTTAAATCTTGACCTCTACATTTATTAATCATTTACAGGTAAGTCACTTGAACCTGTCTATGAGTCTCAGTTTCCTCAACTATTAAATGGAAGTAATAATGCGATTAGTATCTACAATAAAGACATTATACAGTTCAAATGAGATAATCTTGTAAGTACTTTTCAAAATTTAAAACGCTGTATAAATGTCAGCTATTATTATTACTTGTGTTCCATCTGGATAGAGCAATGAGAAAGCTATTTTGGAATTCATTAGCTTACAATTCCCCAATGCCAGTGCACCTGAAAAATATATTGGAGACATGAGGAAAATCAAAATAACAGCTTTGGTGGTTAAGAAGCAATTACAAAATCGAAATGCAAAGTAATTTCTTCATCATTTTTAAAACTTAGAACTATGAATTTCTAATGATTCAACTCTAATCCATTCCACATTTCTCCAACTTGTTACTTTTAAATAGTGTCCCATCATATACCCTCTGCCTTTTAGCCCCTACTGATTCCAAACACGTAACAGATCAAAGATGGCATTTTCCCACCCACAACCCCTCTGTCAGCTCTAAGGCATCATCCAACATGACAATGCAGGCAACATGCCGAACAGACATATATGTCATTTTCAGCAAGATAAATTTGGTTCAAATCCAAGGAAGTCAGATGGGGGCTGTTCTTGGAAATTGGTTACTTTGGCACAAAGTATCTTTCCCATAAACTGTGTTTCTTTCTTTCTTTTTTTTCTGTCTAAAAGTATCAAGTCTTCATATTGTGCAGGAAGATCAGGAATTAAAAGGTTTGTGTAGCAGGTGTTCTCTGTGCCTGAATGGGGGAGGAACGATGGTAACATTTACACTAATTTCTATATGAATAATATCATTCTTATTCCTGGATGAAGCCGCAGGAATTGAGTTAGCAATTGACATTGTGACACATACTGGTTTAACCATTTCTTCCACCCAACATCTCCCTCTGTTCTCTCAAGACAGGCATGCACTGGCATAGCACACCCACATACTATGGGCCTGACAGAGCTACAGCAGAGAGAGAAAAAAATGGTCCCACTTGTTCAAACTATACATGATGAAGGACAAGAAGTATTTAGAGAAATTCTGCATAATTCAGTGTGAATCTTCAGAAAATAAATCAAACCCCATGACCATGTCATATAGTTGTTAGCAACTAGGCAAAGTCAGTAAATCTGAGACTCTTAACATAGAATTGGAAGCAAAATGAATAGAGAATTGTAAGAACAAATATATGGTAAGAAATATCAGTTCCCAACAGTACTTCTCCATCTTTGAGTTGGCCATCCACAAAAGACAACAGTAGGGCTCCTTACTAGCCTTTAGAAGCTACAGAATAATTGGCACCTCTTAAATTAAACTCTGTTGAGATATTAGGTTTAAATGGTTCCGTGTCATTGTTGAATGATCTGTGATAGAAGCCAATGCCTGTTCCTTTTATTTTTTTTGTCAGAGGAAACAGAGGCATCAGAAGCATAAATGGACAACAAAATATTTATGTTTAAATTATAATTCTTCCAGATCCTTTGGTTTTAATATTAATTTTCTTTCTTACATAAAATGATGATAATGATGGTTGCTTACACAGAGCTTTGAAACTTCTAAAGTACTGTAATATTATTTAATCCTCACAAGAACCCTGTGAAGTAAGCTTTATTATTACAAAATATTGTACTGTATTTATTTAATATTATTGTTTAGTATTTATAATAATTATAATTTAATAACAATAATTTAATATTTATTGTTACAGGATATATTTTACAGAAAGAGAAACTGAGGCTGAGAATAAATGAGAATTACTCAGGGTCACATTGATAGTAGGTCTCTTTCTGAAGTAGGGTGTGAATATAGGTCTTCCTGAATCCTGGTTCAGTGCTTTAACCTTCTATACCACCTAGATACTTCTGATTTGTAAGTGATAATCATTTTTATAATATCTCTGCCAAATAGTTGAAACCAGCATTACTTGGGAGGGAACAGTTAGGAATGTGCTTTCACACTTGCTCCTTGTAATTTGTTAACCTCTTGACAAACATTTTTATATAGAGAATTAGGGTTAGGGTTAGGGTTCCTTATATTTTTAAT
Organism: Notamacropus eugenii; assembly: GCF_028372415.1. Taxonomy (NCBI): domain Eukaryota; kingdom Metazoa; phylum Chordata; class Mammalia; order Diprotodontia; family Macropodidae; genus Notamacropus; species Notamacropus eugenii. The sequence goes on from NC_092877.1 coordinate 132,766,385, forward strand.
GGTCTAATTTTATTTTTTTCCTTAGATAAGTGTTATTATTAGGATTATAATATAAATAAGCTCACAGATCTCCAGTGTAAGAATAAATATTTTCTTTTCAAGTTGTCCAAGGAAAAAATGTCTATATAACCCAATTTCTATATTGATTTTCATTATAAAACAAAACAATTCTTACAGAAAATATTTTGGTTCAAAGATTCAATGAGATCCTATTTGACAATGTTGCCCATTCAAAAATGGGGTAATGTTTAAAATAATTTTTTTTAAAAAATCACATATTTTAAGGGGAAGCACATTTTCCAATTCCTTTCTCCTTCTCTCCTCTGTCTTTCCCCATCCTGACACCAAGAACATACATTATACTGCAAAATCGCATCAACCTTGGTACTCACACCTCATCAATACACCCTGGTTGGATGTGTCTCCCTTTCTTCCCTTCCTCTCATTTCTGACTTTTTAGCCTCTTTTCTTGTGTTTTCTTCCCCCCATGAGACTATAAACTTGTTAAAGTAAAAGACTGATGTTTGTTTTCATATTTGTATGTTTACTGTTTAGCACAGTGCCTGGAACATAGCAGGGAAACATTTTTAAAATACTAGATAGCTACAATTTAAGTAAACTCTCTATAGAATCATACATTGAGACTTTGAAGGAACATAAGAGACCATCCAGTCCATTCCTTTTACAGAAAAGAAAACTGAGGCTCTAAAAAGTAATATAACTTTTCCATGATCATACAGGTAATATATGGCTGAGACTAAATTTGAGCCCGAATCTTCTAGTTCCAAACCCAGTCCTCTTTTATTGCCCCACTTCTTTGTCAAGCCTTGCCTTCCAGACAAACTGGCTGCTTCTATTCCTTGAAATTAATATTTCTATTACTATTCTCACTCTCCTTCTAGTAATTCTCTTACATGAACAAAGAGAAACTTGATAAATTGCATTTAGGGCAATGTTCCTGTGATGTCCAGAACCGGTTTATGAACCTCTCCAAGCAACTTGTTTCCTAATAGGGAAATCATTAAGTACTGAAGGGAATCTGACTTTGTTTATATTAATGGGTCGTATTTCACAATAGCAAGCAAACAAATACCTTCCTGCCCATGAGTAAAAAGAAGGGGTTGGGGTTAAGTACTCAGAGAGTACTGAACATATTTGTCATATTAAATAAGGAACTCTAACAAGCATTCTCCATTAAAATGTTTCTCCAACACTACATCATGAGCTATAGATGACCCTGGGAAGGCATTTAATTAGATCTCTCTGTCTGCCTAGAAGGGGCTATAAAATTACAAAGACTTCAAGGCAGGGTCTGTATGAGAGAATGGCCATATCTGCCATGTAATGAGCAGTTAGATGACTTCAGAGAAGTTTGTCACTAGAAGTTCATCATTGTGTCATGCTTTTTCTTTGACTTTATTAGACTCTATTAGACATGTGCAGAATTTTGATCTGTGTGTTTGGAGGGAGTAATCTCAGTGATGAAATCTCTGTCTCCTGAAAGATAGAAGTATGTAACATAAAAATAGACCATTACCTTCTCATTGTATATGAAATATTTGCTTCATGGACAGAGGTTTGACTGGATCACTGAAAGTTTATATTTTTAATGGAATTCCATTTGCCTAGATAAATACATTTTTTACAGTGAACCAGATAGCAAACAGATTTAGTTTAGAATGAACAAGTCGACTATAAAATATACATTCAATGTTTTTTTTAATAAGCCATGAGTAGTAAATGCAAATAAAAATTACATAGTAACTATTATGTTATCACAAGTGAGACATTTGGGAAAATCAGAAAAATTTGAGAAGACTATGAATTGAATCAGAATGAAGTAAGTAGAAACAGGAGAGACAATTTACATAACTATAATAAGGCATGTTAAAATACAATATAATAGGGTTTATTAAAATAGTACCAGAAGGTAGTTGAAATCAGACCAATTACAAATGACAAATCTTGGAACTAAACAAAAGATAATGAAACTTATTCCTTTATTATTATTCATCTTACACACAATAATCTACAGACTTTGAGGGCCAAAATTTCACATATAGTGTCAGACAAAAGTTTTTGTCAGTCAATTTTGTCTTTTTCCCTTAAATATAAGTGATGATTCAACTGGGAGGAGTTCATAAGGAACTGACTTTGCTGTAAAGAAGAAGCAAAATCATACACATACATGTATATGTATATGTATATACATGAATGTATTTATTTAATTTACAAGAGAAATCATTATACCTAATGACATTATTTTATTTCAAGCATCCCAAAAGACTCCTTTTCAAGGATACAACATATGACAGGTGAGAGCTGTTTTCTTTTTTCCTTATTCTCAGTAATTTTCTGTCACCATATATACTCAGTACCTTGATTCAAATAGAATTGAGTTAATGTTTAAAAAAAACACATCAATACAAAAATAGCAAGTTTGGGTCAATATGCTTGCTTTGAAAAAGTTACATTTGCTAGCATTGATTTCTTAATGGTTCAGTTACCTCAGCTATTTATTCACAGCTACAAAGAATATTCCACATTTCAAGTCACAGTTAAACCCTTACCACTTCTAGGATTTCTTTCTTGAAAAAATAAATATACTTCAAGAACTTTCCAAACTATATTAAAGAAAATGTTGTCTCCTGCCTAGAGTGAATCACCTTAAAAGGCAAGAGATCATTTCCATATATCTGTATGTAAATCAACTGATATAAGAAGGAATCCAAAATAGCTTAAAAAAACAGTCAGAATACACTTGACATACTTGCAAACAGAGGGAGATGGGTGGAAAAGGCAATGTTGGTTTAGAATACAAATTCATTTGTAAAAATCATGCAGAGAACAAATGAAACTTACTTAGTCTCAGTATCACATTAAAAGATAGAGAAATAGAAAATAAGACCACTTTCAAGAAATATTGTCAGGAGAGCCAAGGAGGGAAGTCTTTCTAAAACATTTAAGGAGTTACTTGGAAGGAGAACAGCAAAAAAAAAGCCAAAACAAAAAAAAAAAAAACCAGCCAAAGTAGGTTTGCTACAATTTTTGTGGCAAACTTTCTTCTACCATCAAGTGAAGGAGAACACTACATTTGTACTCTACAATCCCAGATGTGCTTAGAGAGTAGGCAGAAATGTTACTCAAGAGACAAAGATGGGAACAGTAGCTCTATTAGACTGAGGATACATAGGAGCTGTTCATGGTGGAGGTGACCCAATTAAGAAGGCTTTTAGGAATAATTTACAAGGTATCTAAAGGAGAGGGGGAGAAAAAAACAAATATGGAAAAATTTTGTAATTGAGAAAAAGAGAGACCAAAGAGAGACCAATCAAATACTAATGTGCATGTCTACTTTTTTATCTGTTCAAAATATTTTTGAGAATAATCTACAGTTAGATTAAATGTATCCCTATTGAGAGTATAAGTAGGAAATAGGTAAGCTTTAAAAGCCATATTCTGTTGCAGATCATGTCTTTACATCATACAAAATGGAAAGATATTGCAAATGCAAAATTCCACTATGCTTATTGTTTATCACTTTTAAAAGTTTTTGATTTTGGAGAGAAAAAATGTCATACGGGTTCTCTTTCAACATGATTTTGTCTATTCATACATCAAAATTATTCAAGATTCCTAGGAAAATAAATCATTAGATATTATGTTATTTGCCACTCTCTGATCATTAATATTAGGTGAGTTATGGAAGAGTCAGTTATGTGCTTGTTATGTGTTTGGCATCGAGATGCAATATATTCAGTGCAGAGTTCAAATTGAAGAGAGGTTTTCTATAAATAGTGAGGTACTCTAAATGCTAATGTACATATCTATGTATGAATATGCATACATACCCATATGTATGTATATGTATATATATATGTATATATGTGTGTGTATGTAAAGATGCATAAACATACATATAAACATTGCTGTCCAACTGGAGTTAGCCTTCAATTCCAGTTGTGGTAAAGGACTAAATAGCTGTTATCTGAGAATGATCCCAACTAATTTTGAATCAATCAATCAGTCAACAAGCACATATGAAACCCAAGTTCTAGATGGATGGAATCAAAGAAATGATATATAGTCAGATATTTGTCCCGAGTTACACAGGATATTATATAATACACATAAATGTATGCATCTGCATATCAGTGCATATATATATGTATATATATATATATACATACATATACATACACACACACACACACACAACAGCAAAGCATGGCAGACCGAGAGCTAGCCTTGGAGCCAGGAAGAACTGGGTTCAAACCTATCTCTGATATGCACTGTGTAACCCTGGCCAAGTCATTTAATCTCTCTATACTCCAGGCATATCTAAATACCAAAGATTATATTTTCCAGAACAGGTACCAACTTGCTTTGGTGAATGAAATTTTCTCCCTGGGAATTACTTATCTATACTAATGAGATCATAGAAGTGAATACACACACACACACAAACATAAATATATATGTATATTTAAATGACCTTGATATTGTTATTATAAATAGACATAAATGAAAGTCACATTGTCTCCTTGCCTTGATAGATGATTTTGATGAGTTGTTGCACTGCGCTTTTTAAATTCATTTAGTGGCTCAACTTCTAGCAATGAATTTCTTCAGAAATGACTATTCTGAGATTTTCAGTTGACAGATCTATATTCTCTTCCTGGGATTCTATTTGAAATCTATTCCGCAGAGGAAGATCTTCCAGGGATTGTCCTCCACTGTCAAAATTTTTGACAATGCAGAGAAACCTTCATACCATGAACACTCCCAAGCATGGTTGAACCAGATTAGAACAAAACTGGGAAATACTTAACTAGAAAAATAAATTTTATATATATATATATATATATATATATATATATATATATATATATATATATATATATATATATATATATAATACAATAAACATAGATAAAAATATTATAAAGCTAAGTCAATAAGTAGCCTGCAGGAAGCTTTACCTATGGTTTAGTGGCTCCTGTTTCCATTTGGGTTTGACACTACTGCACTAAACCATGGGGTATCAAGCTCTCATTTGCCCTTGCCTGCAAATGTATCAAACTTCCATAATTGAACTGTCATTTAATATTTATCTATTAATGCATTTCTCTGACTTATTAAATTATTTCCAAAGCAATTTTGTTTGCAAATGATTGACTTTTATTTTTATTGCTCTGTTCTTGTCATTGACAAATGACAATAAAAATCCATTCCACACAATACATCTTGACTGTGTAGCAAGAGTCTCCGTTGGTATATTAGAAGTCCGTGTATAATAATGAAGCAAAATAAGTTTTTTGACCAAGAATAACCTTTGTGTGGGAAGCTATACTCAGTATATCATGTGAAAAGGGGGTGCATGCATGCCAATGTGTTATCTAAATCATCTTTCAGGGAAACATTTACTGAAATAAGTGCCATTCCAATAGTTAAAATGTCTTGTTTAATAGTTAAGACCAAACAACCTTAGTTCCAAATGTTTGAGATATCCCTCATTTTATAAATCCAAACAAGATTGAATTACTACAAACTATAAAGTTTCATTATTTCCCAGGGTAGATGCTTTAAAGCTTGACTTCTTTAACAAAATATTGTCTCTGTCACCAGAGATCAACAACATTACAGAAGCACTTTCAACTAATTTTGTTGTGAACCTATTTATCCACATCTATAAGCTAGAGAGCATTTGGGGGAGGTGAGTTAGGAGTGACTTCTTGTCTTATTTAACATATACATATACATACATATGTACAAACATACACACATATATGGACACACGAAATATAAAAATATATACATGCATGCATATATACATTCAAATATGTACATATGCATACATATACATGCGGATGCATACATACATATGTGTATACATACATATATATGCATGCACATATATATGTATATATGTTTATTTTTCTTGTGTCATTTCGTAGCAAAAAAGTCTGGTCGGGAATCATATGGTATGGCCTGAAAGTGCCTGAAAATTATCCCTTGTACTAGTGTAACATAAAGGAGGAGTTTATCAAAAGTTTGTTGAATCAAATTTAATTTGACTAATTTTTAAGCTTTTATTTTCCCGAATTATTTTAGCCTAAATTATCCAAAAATTGCATTGCTGAGAGTCCATCTAATCCAAATCAAGGCTAACCAATAATCTCTTCTATAGTATCACTGACACATGATGTCTATTTGAAAACCCTCTATGGGACAGAACAGACTACCTTGAAGTGTAATCTATCCCACTTCAGGTCCCTAGATCTATGGGGATTTTTTTTTCTTTCTCTGGAACCACAAATCTCCTTCCTTGCAATTTCCTCCATTTGCTTTTATTTCTGCCCTCAGAAGCCTGACAGAATCAGTTCTTCCTCCACATGGCAGTCCTTCAGAGACCTGAAGGTATCTATCATGTACTCTTGTCTATGCTTCTCATTCCTGATCCATTTTTAAATCTTTGTGAGTAATGATTCCTCTCATCCCTGGTTACTTTTCTTTTGGATGGACTATAATTTGCCAATGTCATTTCTGTAGTGTTCCTCCTAAAGATGAATACAGCCCTGAAGATCCTTTCTTAACATAAAAACAGATGATCCATTGAATGCCATTATCAAACCAGTTATATGGGAATGTAGACCAAAACACTAGACTAAAATGTTCAATTCTTGGAGGGCGGAGCCAAGATGGCGGAGTGAAAGCAACGACTCACCTAAGCTCCTGGAAAAACTCCTTTGGATATTTCTGGGGGGAGAGTCTGACCAGACTTTGGAGGTGTAGAATCCAGTGGGAGACGGACTTTGACAGATTCGGAGCCCAGGCTGGACTGGAAGGTCCACGGGAGGGATCTGTTCCGCGGGGGTAAGAGCCCGGCGCACAGCGCAGCGCAGCGCGGTCGGCGCGGCAGGGCGGAGGCGACCCGAGGGGCCCGAGAGTGGCGGGCGAGACCAGCGGAGCAGGAGATAAGCCAGGCCAAGCCAACGATATCAGCGCAACAGCCTTTGAAATCTTCAGCCTAAAGACGGGACTTCAGTGGGTCACTACTTGAACATCCAGAAGCTGGGATGCCGGAGTGATCAGTAAGTGCTCTCCCCTCCCCCCCGATGACCGTGAGGGAACCATAAAATTCTTCCCCAGATTGATCCTGGATCAGTGGGAGCAGCAGAAGGGGGCGGGTGGTCTCATAACACCAGAGGCTGGAGAGGTGGCAAAGGGGGATTCTTCCTACCGTGGTGGAGGCTATCTGGAGGGACAGACGACCCAGGGCAGAGAAAAATTCGCACTGAGACCCAAGCAAGCCTCAGCCCGGGAGACGAGCCCCAGGAGGGGCGGGAACACGCATTAGCCTCTAGGCGTGCCCCAGCCCTCCAGGGGAAAAGGGAAGACAATAGGGAAGCTGGGATCACCATCCCCCTGGACCTTGCCTTTGCCTCAGGCCAGCTGAGGAGATATCCTGAGAACAGACCACACCTCCCACACACCTATCAAGCTAAACCCAGGGTTGATCTGGGAAACAACAACAACAACAAAAAAAAAAGCCTGCTTTTAGCCTAGACAAACATCAACTCAACTTAAAAGATCTGTATCTTCTGACTGAAAGAACCAAAAGCTACAACACTCAGCCAACATCATGAATCGGAAAAAGCAGACGAAAAGTGAAAAAACCATAGAATCTTTCTATGGGGATAAGGACCAAAACACAAACACCAAAGAGGTCAGAGCTGAGACTGTACTTCCATCTGAAACCTCAGATGGGAATATGAATTTCTCGCAAGCACAACTAGATTACCTGGAACGTCTGAAGAAGGATATAAAAGAAAAACTGGCCAATGATTTTAAAACCATAAAAAAAGAATTCACTGATGAGAACATCAATCTGAAAAAGAAAATTGAAGAAATGGAAAAGGAAGTTCAAAAATTAACTGGAGAGAATAATTCCCTAAAAGGAAGAGTTAATCAAACGGAAAAGGAAACTCAAAACCTAATAGGGAAAATTGATCAGATGGAAAAGGAAACCCAAAACCTAACTGGGAAAATTGGTCGAATGGAAAAAGAAGTACAAAAATTAAATGGAGAAAATAGCTCCTTAAAGGGAAAAATTGGCCAGATGGAAAAGGAGATGCGAAAGCTAACTGAAGAAAACAATACGATCAAGATTAGAATTGGGCAAGTAGAAACTAATGACTCAATGAGGCAACAAGAGTCAGTCAAACAAAATCTAAAGAATGAAAAGATGGAAGAAAATCTAAAATATTTAATTGGAAAAACAACTGACCTGGAAAATAGATCCAGGAGAGAAAATCTAAGAATTATTGGCCTGCCAGAAACCCATGATGAAGAAAAGAGTCTGGACAATATCTTCCAGGAAATCATCAAGGAAAACTGCCCAGAAGTACTAGACTCAGAGGGCAAAATAGTCATCGAAAGAATCCACCGTTCCCCACCGGAAAGGGATCCCAAACTCAAAACCCCAAGAAATATAGTTGCCAAATTCCAGAGCTATCAAGTGAAGGAGAAAATACTACAAGCAGCCAGAAAGAAACAATTTAAATATCAAGGTCACACAGTCAGGATCACACAGGACCTTGCAGCTTCTACATTAAAAGATCGAAAGAATTGGAACCCAATATTCCGTAAGGCAAAGGAGTTGGGACTCCAACCGAGGATCAACTACCCAGCAAAGTTCAGCATAACATTTCAGGCAAGGAGAAAGTCATTCAACGAAATAAGGGATTTCCAGAGCTTCCTGACCAAAACACCAGAACTCAATAGACAATTTGATCTTCAAATGCAGGTCTCCAGAGAATCATAAAAAGGTAAACAGAGGGGAAAAAACAAAAACAAAAACTTGCAACTCAATTAGGGCAATCTGTTTACCTCCCTGTAAGGGAAGATGCTACCTGTTAATCTGAAGAACTGTGCAGCTATTATGATAAAAGGGATATATGTAGAGGGAACGGGCATAAAGTAAATGATGTCATGGCAAAAATATGATTTAAGTATGAGAAGGGAATGTAATAGGAGGTGTGGAAAGGGGGAAGCAGAAAATGGTAAATTATATCACAGGAAGAAGTACAAAACCATAGTAGAGGGAAGGAGGGGAGGGAGATGAGCATTGTTTGAGAGGTACTCTCATCTGATTTGTTCAAAGGAGGGAACAATAACCTTAAGCAGATAATCCTAACTAGCTCTATAGGTAGTAGGAGGGGAAGGGGGAAGAAAGGGGAGGGTGGCTAAAAGGGAGGAAAGAAGCAATAAGAGTAAAGGGGAGTAAAAGGGAGGGGGGCTAAAAGAAGGAGGGGAAGGCTGCAGGAGGAGGGGGAGAAAAGTGAATACTATTGAGGAGGGGAAGGGAGACGGGAGAGTTAAAAGCACAAATGGTAGGAAAGAGGGTGGAGAGAAATACACAGATTGTAATCATAACTGTGAATGTGAATGGGATGAACTCTCCCATAAAACGGAGACGGATAGCAGAATGGATTAAAAGCCATAATCCAACAATATGCTGCTTACAAGAAACACATTTGAAACGGGGGGATACACATAGGATAAAGGTCAAAGGATGGAGCAGAATATATTGTGCTTCAGCTCATGTAAGAAAGGCAGGAGTAGCAATCCTAATCTCAGACAAAGCAAAAGCAGAAATAGATCTAATCAAAAGGGATAAGGATGGAAACTATATCCTACTAAAAGGCACCATAGACAATGAAGCAATATCATTACTAAACATGTATGCTCCAAGTGGTATAGCATCCAGATTCTTAGAGGAGAGGTTGGGGGAGTTGAAGGAAGAAATTGATAGCAAAACTATACTAGTGGGGGACCTCAACCTCCCCCTCTCTGAACTCGATAAATCCAACCTTAAAATAAACAAGAAAGAGGTTAAGGAGGTAAATAAAACTCTGGATAAGGTAGATATGATAGATCTTTGGAGAAAATTAAATGGGAATAGAAAGGAATATACCTTTTTCTCAGCGGTACATGGAACATTTACAAAAATTGACCATGTACTAGGACATAAAAATCTCACAATCCAGTGCAGAAAGGTAGAGATAATCAATGCATCCTTTTCAGATCATAATGCATTAAAAATTACATGTAATAAAAGGCCATGGAAAGAGAAACCAAAAATCAATTGGAAACTAAATAATCTAATTCTAAAGAAGGATTGGGTTAAAGAAGAAATCATAGAAACAATCAACAACTTCATTCAAGAGAATGACAATAGTGAGACAACATACCAAAACTTATGGGACACTGCAAAAGCAGTTATTAGGGGAAGTTTTATATCTCTGAATGCTTACATAAATAAAATAGAGAAAGAGGAGATCAATGACTTAGGCTTGCAGTTGAAAAAGCTAGAAAAAGAACAAATTGAAAATCCCCAAGTAAATACCAAATTAGAAATACTGAAAACCAAAGGAGAGATTAATAAAATTGAAATAAAGAAAACTATTGAATTAATAAATAAAACCAATAGTTGGTTTTATGAAAAAACTAATAAAATTGATAAACCTTTGGTTAATCTGATCAAAAAAAAGAAAGAAGAAAACCAAATTACTAACATTAAAAATGAAAGGGGTGAACTCACCTCCAATGAGGAGGAAATTAAAACAATAATTAGAAACTACTTTGCCCAACTTTATGCCCACAAATTCGATAATCTAAACGAGATGGATGAATATTTTAAAAAATACAAATTGCCCAGATTAACAGAAGAGGAAGTTGAATACTTAAACAACCCCATCTCAGAAAAAGAAATTGAACAAGCCATCAATGAACTCCCTAGGAAAAAATCTCCAGGGCCAGATGGATTCACAAGTGAATTCTATCAAACATTTAAAGAACAGTTAATTCCAATACTACATACACTATTCTTGAAAATTGGGGAAGAAGGAGTCCTTCCAAATTCTTTCTATGATACAAATATGGTTTTGATACCCAAACCAGGAAGAGACAAAACAGAGAAAGAAAATTATAGACCAATTTCCCTAATGAATATAGATGCAAAAATTTTAAATAAGATTTTAGCAAAACGAATACAGCATCTTATCATGAGATTAATACATTATGATCAGGTAGGATTCATACCAGGACTACAGGGCTGGTTCAATATTAGGAAAACTATTAGCATTATCGACCACATCAACAACAAAGCTAACAAAAACCACATGATTATCTCAATAGATGCAGAAAAAGCTTTTGACAAAATACAACATCCATTCCTACTAAAAACATTGGAGAACGTAGGAATAAAGGGAACTTTCCATAAAATAATAAGCAGTATCTATCTAAAACCTTCAGCAAGCATTATATGCAATGGGGATAAGCTAGATGCATTCCCAATAAGATCAGGGGTGAAACAAGGTTGTCCATTATCACCACTATTATTCAATATGGTACTAGAAATGTTAGCTGTAGCAATTAGACAAGATAAAGATATTCAAGGAATTAGAATAGCCAAAGAAGAAACTAAGTTATCACTCTTTGCAGATGATATGATGATTTACCTAGAGAATCCCAGAGATTCAAGTAAAAAATTACTTGAATTAATAAACAACTTTGGCAAAGTTGCAGGGTACAAAATAAACCCACACAAATCCTCTGCATTCCTATATATTAGCAACAAAGTTCAACAGCAAGAGATAGAAAGAGAAATCCCATTTAAAGTTAGGGTAGACAGTATAAAATACTTAGGAGTCTACCTGCCAAAACAAACCCAGGGACTATATGAACACAATTACAAGACACTTTTTGCACAAATAAAGTCAGATTTAAGTAAGTGGAAAAACATTAGTTGCTCATGGGTAGGCCGTGCTAATATAATAAAAATGACAATTCTACCCAAATTAATATACTTATTTAGTGCCATACCAATTAAACTATCAGACAATTACTTTCTAGAGCTGGATAAAATAATATCAAAATTCATTTGGAAAAACAAAAGGTCCAGAATATCAAAGGGACTAATGAAAAGAAATGCTTGGGAAGGTGGCCTAGCGCTACCAGACCTTAAACTGTACTATAAAGCAGCAATTATCAAAACCACTTGGTATTGGTTAAGAAACAGAGAGGTAGACAAGTGGAATAGACTTGGCACTCAAGATGCAGTAGGCAAGGAATATAGCAACCTTCTGTTTGATAAACCCAAGGACCCCAGCTTCTGGGATAAGAACTCATTGTTTGACAAAAATTGCTGGGAAAACTGGATAACAGTGTGGCGGAAATTAGGCATAGACCCATACCTGACACCGTACACAAGAATAAAGTCCAAATGGGTACATGATTTAGGTATAAAGACTGATACCATGAATAAACTGGAGAAGCAAGGAATAGTGTATTTATCAGATCTATGGAGAAGGGAAGAATTCTTTACTAAAGAAGAGATAGAATGCATTATGAAATGCAAAATGGATAACTTTGAGTACATTAAACTGAGAAGTTTTTGCACAACCAAACCCAATGCAACCAAAATCCGGAGGGATGTAGTAAATTGGGAAAAAATTTTTACAGCTAAGCTCGGGGATAAAGGCCTCATTTCTAGAATATATAGAGAACTGACCCAAATGTATAATCATACAAGTCATTCCCCAATTGATAAATGGTCAAAGGATATGAACAGGCAATTTTCAGAGGAAGAAATTAAAGCTATCTATAATCATATGAAAAAATGCTCTAAATCACTATTGGTTAGAGAGATGCAAATCAAAACAACTCTGAGGTACCACATCACACCTATAAGATTGGCAAACATGACAGAACAAGAAAATGATAAATGCTGGAGAGGATGTGGGAGAGTTGGAACACTAATTCATTGTTGGTGGAGCTGTGAGCGCATCCAACCATTCTGGAGAGCAATTTGGAACTATGCCCAAAGGGCTACAAAAATGTGCATACCCTTTGACCCAGCAATATCGCTACTAGGACTATATCCCCAAGAGATCATAAAAATGGGAAAGGGTCCCACATGTACAAAAATATTTATAGCAGCACTCTATGTAGTTGCCAAAAACTGGAAGTCAAGGGGATGTCCATCAATTGGGGAATGGCTGAATAAATTATGGTATATGAATGTAATGGAGTACTATTGTGCCATAAGAAATGATGAACAAGAAGACTTCAGAGAGGCCTGGAAGGACTTATATGACCTGATGCTGAGTGAAAGGAGCAGAACCAGGAGAACTTTATGCACAGCAACAACCACAGTGTGTGAGAGTTTTTTCTGGTAGACTTAGATTTTTGTAATAACACAAGAATTTCTGAAAAAAAAAAAAAAAAAAAAAAAAAAAAAAAAAAAATCCCAATGGTGGACCTCAAGGCAAAAAGCCTTCCACACTCAGAGAGAGAAATATGGAAGTCACTCACATAATGTAGCAGATCATGTTTGTGTATGTGTATCTGTTTGTGTATCATGTTCTGATTTGTTATACGGATTCTTTCATTTATCTTAGTCTGACTACATAGCATGACGATAGTGAAAATATACTCAATAGGAAAGTATATGTAGAATCTATACAGAATTGTATGCAGTCGTGGGGAGGGAGGGAGGTAGCGGGGGGTGGGTGGGGAGGGATAAAATCGCAATTGTATGGCAGTGATTGTTAAACATTAAAAAAAAAAAAAATTAATAAAAAAAAAAAATATAAAAAAAAAAAAAAATGTTCAATTCTTAACAGAATCCATATCAATGTTATAAAGACATTGAATATGTTCATCTAGTAGCACAATTACAGACTGCTTTCTAGGGGATTACCTGTGCTACGAGGCTCCCTTTGGGCATGGTTACTGAGACCCAGATAATGACGGGTCTATTTGTTTCATTCAGTTTGTTCCCAGACTGATGATTATTTATATTAGCCTTATTCTCTAAAACTACTCCTTTAAACAGAGATTCATAAGCACAATTAGAAGCCTAATCCATAATATTCAGTACTCACTTCTAATCAAAGTGTATTGACTGGAGTGCAGAGAAAATACAGGTGCTTTTTTTTTTTCCTTTTTGAGTAGGAAATCACACAGCATTAATGTCAATACAAACAATGTGAATTACAGATGGGGTGATAGGGAAAGACACATTCATCTTGCCAAATATTTGATATTCAAATTATGGTTTGAGGGTATGAGATGTGAGGTAGGTAGTCTCTCAAGGCATAAGCTGGAATAAAAAGAAAAAAAGTTTCTATTTTTAAAATAATAGATTTATGGATTGTTAATGGTTATGCTATACACCTGCCCTTTTATAAAGAGTCATAAACAAATGGTCATTAATGTGAATATTTCAGAAAACCTTGATTCTCTGTTTGGAGAAATTTGTTTTTCTTGTATAAAGGAAAATTTTTTTGTCTTTATATTTCTTTTCATCTACTAAGTTCTTACTTCATTCCCCCATATTGGCATGTAGGTGACCCTGGGTTTTCAAAGCTAATGTTAATAGAATGTAAGGTCTGGCAGGTAACCTCAACCTGGAAAGACTTTGAGTACAGTCTTGACGATGGTTTGCATATTTTTGGTCTGAAGATCAACCTAGCTATGTTGTTGGTGATAATAGCTGGAGATAATCGGTGATGAACATTTTCAGTTAAAACTCTTGACACCATCCACTAAGGAAGTTGATATCTGTATCAATCTGAATAAATTCAGACCAATAACTAGAAATTCATGTAGTTGGGGGGCAAATTCAGTTGTGTGAGGCTGGTGCCAGAACGAGGAGTAGGGTATGTAAAGACAGACTTTGGAGAAATATTTCATTTCTACTTAGAAGCAATTTCTCTATGAAATGTGGTGATATCCATTAGAGTGTGGCCCATGGACTCATGGTATGGTCAAAACAAAGCCCTAATTCTCAAGAGGAGATGGGGACATGAGGGTAGGGGTTGCAGCAGGTGTGATAGGCAGTAAGAGAAAAGAGGCACCAAGGCACTCTAACTCTGGAAGTGGTGGCCTAGCAATGCATGAGGGAGTAGGATGATAGGCTAAAATAATACTATAGAGGAAGCATGCCTTTGATGCCAGCACCAGTCATTCCACTCTAATTATAATTCTGGTCATAGTGGAGGGCTTATTAACATTTGTAATGAAATCATTAACAGTTGAAGAAGTTAAAGAAGTAAAATAAATGTTTGTTTTGCATAAATTAGAGGAAAGACAGTGGTGAAGATGTTATTCAGTTGACTTAAAAACTAAAAAAATAATTTCTTCTTAAAATATAAGTACTATAGGCTTTCATCAAGTTATTAATAATAAGAACTACCATTTATATAACACCTAATATGTGTCAAGCACTGTAGTAAATGTTTTTATTTTGCAAATATCTCTTTTGATCCTCACAAAAACTCTGGGAGATAGATGTTTTTATTATCCACACTTTATGGTTAAGAAAACTGAAATAAACAAAGGCTAAGTGATTTGCCTAAGTTTGAACAGTTACTAAATGTCTGAGATCTGAATGGAACTCAGGTCCTCCTGACTTTTGGCCTGTGCCACTGGAGTCTCATGTTTTTATCACTTGCCTTGGATTGCCTGGTATATGTAAAACATTCCATCTGTTTCTTTCATGAACATAATTGTGAATTAAAGTAAAGGGGAAACAATGTATTTTATTTATTATACAAAGGTGTCTTTAAATTTTAGGCTTAATTACTCATTTTAAAAATCACAATTGAGTTTCTATAATATAGTTATGGACTGAATTTGGTACTGTACATACTTTCTTTTAACAGTTTGTTTCATTAAAGAAACCTTTGCCCACTCTGATGTAATACATTATTCATTGGGCAGATGCTGAATTAAACCAAAGCCTTAATTATTCAAATAGATTCCAAATCTATACAAATAAATTCGAAATTCATATGAATCATGGGGGTCTGGCATCATGGTTGCAAAAATGCCATTCAAAATTATATTTTCATCAAGATTAAAAAAGTAATTCTCAAATATGTTGTAAACACATAAGCCCCAAAGAAAAATAGTTATGTTCCTTAATCCTGACTGAATGCTTTAATTTTAGGTATTACTCATGTGACCTCAAAGAAGAATATATATATATTCTTTAAAATAAATAAAAAGAGATAATTCAATTAAACAACTTGTTGATTTGTATATGACATTTTCTATCATTGAAGAAAAAAACAACACGCAATGCTTACCCATGAAAACAGAATTCAGTTTTGCCAAATTTCTGTCCCATCAGTAATAGTCTATTTAATATTTTATCTCTTATCTTAGTATTGGTGAAAGATATATTGTAGAAATGGGTATTACCAACAACTCAGTGGGATTTCACTTTAATCTGGACATTGTAGAAATTATAGGGCCAGAGGGCTTATGAAATTAATAAATATTTATTAGATCACCTGTGAATGAAATTACTTGTGGTTTGTGTTCTAATGACCAGATCACAATGTTGCACTGACTTTAGATGTATTTAATTGTGTATATGTGCACACATGTGCACAGGTATACTTATTTTCTTTGAGACTTGAAATTCAGAGGATATATTTGTAGGTGTGTTGGATTGAATTCCAAAATAAGAATTTATTTCATCATTATGATTAATAATAACAATATTAAAATTATTTCATCCTCTTATTTTGAAACCCTGACAATTCTTTTTTTTTTATTTAACTTTTAACATTTGTTTTCACAAAATTTTGGGTTACAAATTTTCTCCCCTTTTATCCCCTCCCCCCCCACAAACCCAAGCATTCTAGTTGCCCCTGTGAGCAATCTGCTCTCTCCTCTATCCTCCCTCCTGGCCCTTGTCTCCGTCTTCTCTTTTGTCCTGTAGGGCCAATAGCTTTCTTAACCCCTTAACCTGTATTTCTTATTTCCCAGTGGTAAGAACATTACATTTGATCCTAACACTTTGAGTTCCAACTTCTTTAGCTCCCTCCCTCTCCACCCCTTCCCCTTGGAAGACAAGCAATTCAATATAGGCCAAATCTGTGTAGTTTTGCAAATGATTTCCATACTAGTTGTGTTGTATAGGACTAACTATATTTCCCTCCATCCTATCCTCTCCCCCATTACTTCTATTCTCTTTTGATCCTTTCCCTCCCCATGAGTGTCGACCTCGGATTGCATTCTCCTCCCCATGCCCTCCCTTCCATCCTCCCCCCCACCCTGCTTTTGCCCCTGTCCCCCACTCTCCTGTATTATGAGATAGGTTTTCCTATCAAAATGAGTGTGCATTTTATTCTTTCCTTTCATGGAATATGATGAGAGTAGACCTCATGTTTTTCTCTTGCCTCCCCTCTTTATCCCTCCACTAATAAGTCTTTTGCTTGCCTCTTTTATGAGAGATAATTTGCCCCATTCAACTTCTCCCTTTATCCTCCCAATATTTCTCTCTCACTGCTTGATTTCATCTTTTTTTTAAGATATGATCCCATCCTCTTCAATTCACTGTGTGCACTCTGTCTCTATGTGTGTGTGCGTGTGTGCATGTGTGTGTGTGTACTCCCACCCAGTACCCAGATACTGCAATGTTTCAAGAGTTACAAATATTGTCTTTCCATGTAGGAATGTAAACAGTTCAACTTTAGTAAGTCCCTTATGACTTCTCTTTGCTGTTCACCTTTTCATGGTTCTCTTCATTCTTGTGTTAGAAAGTCAAATTTTCTTTTCAGCTCTGGTCTTTTCATCAAGAAAATTTGAAAATCCTCTATTTCATTGAAAGACCATTTTTTCTCCTGAAGTATTATACTCAGTTTTGCTGGGTAGGTGATTCTTGGTTTTAGTCCTAGTTCCTTTGACTTCTGGAATATCCTATTCCATTCCCTTCGATCCCTTAATGTAGAGGGTGCTAGATCTTGTGTTATCCTGATTGTATTTCCACAATACTTGAATTGTTTCTTTCTAGCTGCTTGCAATATTTTCTCTTTCACCTGGGAATTCTGGAATTTGGCCACAATGTTCCTAGGAGTTTCTCTTTTTGGATCTCTTTCATGTGGTGTTCTGCTGATTCCTTGAATATTTATTTTGCCCTCTGGTTCTAGAATCTCAGGGCAGTTTTCTTTGATAATTTCGTGGAAGATGATGTCTAGGCTCTTCTTTTGATCATGGTTTTCAGGTAGTCCCAGAATTTTTACATTGTCTCTCCTGATTCTATTTTCCAGGTCAGTTGTTTTTCTAATAAGATATTTCACATTATCTTCCATTTTTCGAATCTTCTCGCTATGTTCTGTGATATCTGTCTTTCTCATAAAGTCCTTAGTGTCCATCTGTGCCATTCCAGTTTTGAAAGATCTATTTTCTTCAGTGAGCTTTTGAATCTCCTTTTCCATTTGGCTAATTCTGCTTTTGAAAGCATTCTTCTCCTCATTGGCCTTTTGAACCTCTTTTGCCAATTGAGTTAGGCTAGTTTTCAAGGTGTTAATTTCTTCAACATTTTTTTGGTTCTCCTTTAGCAGGGAGCTGATCTGCTTTTCATGCTTCTCTTTCATCCCTCTCATTTCTCTTCCCAGTTTTTCCTCCACCTCTTTAACTTGATTTTCAAAATTCTTTTTGAGCTCTTCCGTGGCCTGAGCCCATTGGGTGGGCTGGGGCACAGAATCCTTGATTTCTGTGTCTTTGCCTGATGGTAATCATTGTTCTTCCTCATCAGAAAGGAAGGGAGGAAGTGTCTTTTCTCCGAGAAAGTACCCTTCAATAGTTTTATTTCTTTTCCCTTTTCTGGGCATTCTCCCCAGCCAGTGGCTTGACCTCTGAATATTCTCCTCATACCCACCTCACCTCCTGATCCTCCCAGCCAGCGTTTGGGGACTGAGATTCAAATGCTGCTTCTCGCCTTAGGACTTTTGTCGGGGGCAGGGCTGCTATTAAGTGTGAGAATTAAGTTCAGATGGTCAGGTCGGGGCGGGGCTGCCTCTCAGGTACAGTTCCCTCAGGGGGTTTATGCACAGACCTTCCACAATGGATCCAGGCTCCCGCCCCCTTGGGCAGCCCCTGTCTGCAGCCGCCTCTCAGCTTCTATCTCCCGGGGGTGCCCGAGCCATGGGGGCACCCCACTCCCCTCTCGACCCACCAAAGACACTCTCTCACCGACCCTCGTCACCTGTGGGTGGGGGGGCTTGTGCCGCCACTGGAGATCCCGTCCCTGAAGGCTGCTTGGATCTGTACCTCTCGGAGCCCCGGCCACCGCAGGTCTGGGCTGGGCTCCACATCTGCAGCGCGACGGACCTTTTGCGAGAGGTTTGCAGATCCCTCTGTGGGTGGAGGGACCCGCGTGGCCGCAGGATATCCCATCTCCGTAGCCCGCTCGGATCTTTTCCTCACGGTGTCGTGGCCGCTGCAGGGCTGCACTCAGCTCCCAGTCCCGGCGCCCAGTCCACAGCGCGAAGGACCCCCCGTGAGACGTTTGCAGGTCTCTCCGGAAAAGAAATCTCCCTCGCTCCAATATTCCGTGGCCTCTGGGTGCAGAATTCACCGTGAGTTGGTCCCCTCTAGCCGTTCTGTGGGTTGTGGGTTCGGAGCTATGTGTATGTGCGTCTTTCTACTCCGCCATCTTGGCTCCCAACCCTGACAATTCCTTAAGGCACCGTTAAAATGCTACATGCTGCATGAAACCGTTTTCTGATTGTCTTTTAACAATGATCACTTCTCCTTTTAACTTTACTTAGCAATTTGATTTTCTTATCGTCATGCTCTCATCATATTTTATTCTACAATATAATTTTTTCATACAATTTTGAAATGTTTCATTGATATATTTTATTTTATATTACCCATATTTCTCACTGTATTCCTCCCCTATGTTATTTCCTCCAGAGAGTAATCCTTTACAATAAATAATAAAAGAGGAAGAAAAGCAATCCATAAAAATTAACCCACATGTCAAAAAACATCTGGTCCACATGTTCCACATCCATGGTTCCCCATCACTGTGCAGAAGTGAGGCATAGTACTTTCATATACTTCATCAATGGGGACATGCTTGTTCTATATAAATTTTCAATATTCAGTTTTAATTATCTTGGTGGTGGTCATTTCATTTTTAGTGTTTCCATTGACGTTGTTTTAGCAGTTCCCTATAGTCTTCTCCTGGTTCTGCATACTTGACTTTGCATCAGTTCATATAAAAAAAAAAATAAACCCTCATTTTCTCTATGTTCACCATTTCTTACAGCACAATAATGTTTCATTGTTGTCACATGCCACAATGCATATCCATTTCTCAATAGAAGAGCATCTACTTTGTTTCCACATCTTTGCTGTTATAAATATGTTAGGGTTTATGATTCCTTTCTGTTTGCCACTAAGTTCCTTGGGTCTTTCCTCAGCAATGGAATCCCTGGGCTGGCTATTTTCAGCATTTTCTTTATATAAATAAAACTTGTTTTCCAGAAGGTTTGAACAAATTCATTGCTCCACCTATAATGTATTTGCCAACACTATAATTATTGTATTGTGTATATCTGCATGTCTCTTGTGCTCCATGAGGGCAGGAAGAATGTCTTATTCATCTTTATAGCCTCTTTAGTCCTCTGATATGGAGCACAATGTAGCAAATTCATAAGAAGTGGTTGCTAAGTGAATGAATCATGGTTACCTAATCACTGATTAGGTACTAGTCAAACTTACAGATGAGAAACCCTACGGTAAATGGAACTCCAGTATAAGTGAGATATTAATTAATATGTTGCATTTCTTGTGAAATTCTTATTTGTGGGGAGTGCAGATGGGATACGCTAACTTGATTTCTAACAGAATTATATGTTATTCTTTATCCTTCTCCTTTGCCACAGAGGGAGCATTTTTACATCCTGTTGTTGGAACCATATCTTAGTAAAGACAGCGATAGATTGAAATTACAGGTCTGAATCAATTAACAAATAAAGCTTAAGTTATAGAATATTCAGAGAAAGACAACCATATGAGAATGATATGAAGAAACCTGAGATATTTCACCTGGGGAAGAAAATATTTAACAGAGTTTAGTAGTCGATTTCACTTATTTGATGAATTATTATGTGGAAGAAACATGGACTTTTTGGACTTGACCTCTGTGGACAGAGAACTAGGAGAAAAAGATTAAAAAAAGATCAATTTATACTTGATTAGATGGAAAAAGTACCTAGTTTAGAACTCCCAAGGGTTAAATAGATTACCTTGAAAGGTAATAGGTTTCCCCATAATGGAGGTCTTCATGAGAACCTTCATGGATTAGTGGCTTGTTCTTAGAGTCAGAAGAACTGCATATTAATATCTTACCTCAGACGTTGACTAATGATATGAATCTGGGGACGCCTCTGTACTTACTTGAGTCTCAGTTTCCTCATCCATTTCTAATAGTACCATCTACCTCTCAGAGCTGATGTGACACATTATTTTAATAATACATGTAAAGTATTTTGCAGACCTTAAAATATTACAGAATTGCAAATGTGATGTTTCAGGCAGAGGCTGAATCATCCCTTTTCAATGTTGTCTTATAGGGAATTTATGGTCAGGCACAGGTTAGATTAGGATGGTGAAATGGAAGAAGTACTAGTTCAATGAATTCAGTGATTGAATCCAAATTAATCAACAGAGCTTGGTTCAAGGCTTACCTCCAAATCTCTGTGTAAGATGGATCAAGTTACCTTAAGTAACCAGGTCTCAGTATTCTCAAATATAAAATTAGAAGATTAGACTAGATGGTCTTCTAGTTCTTTCATGTTAAAATGACCTTAGAGATTCCTCCCAACTTTGAAATTCTTTGATTCTGTGGTTCTCCAATGTCACTGAAGATGGGAACTTTTGACTCACTGAATATGGAAACATTTGATTAAAATATATGATTAACCAAGTAACTTTCATTCAGTCATATACCTATGATTGCAAAGTTTGAAACCCATTATTATATTTGATCTCCCTTGATTCTCATGAGGATATCGACTAGTTCAATCCCTGCTTTTCTGACAGGATGTATATGAGCTAAGAGATGGGAAATTTATCCATTTTTAAATGACCTCCGGCTGTGATTTCATAGTTTTCCTGTTACCAGGTCTCTTTTCTGAGAACCACATACACTAGGAGTTCTTCTTCTATCTAACTAGATCCTGTGATTTAGACCCAATTTCTCTTATCCTGCCCTTTTTAAATATGAAGAGCAATGAGTCACCATGTTCATTTGACAATCCTTCATGTCTTTGAGGGTTCCTTGCTCTTCAGACTCAATATTCACACTTACTTTTCTCTTAAATGTCCCATTTTCCAACTCTTTAATCATCTTCATAGCTCACTTCTGAACTCTCTCCAAGTTGAGAAAATTTAAATGTGGAAGGATACAAAGACATGCAAGACAAGATGAATGGAAAGTGATTCTCCTAAATCAGGCTAGGTTTTGTGATTGGGCATGATGGTTATAATGTATTCCTTGTCATATTTTTTTAAAGAAAGAAAAGTTGGAAAATACTAAACAAGGATGTACACAGTTTGTGGTAAGAATAACAATTTATGTTATTCTAAAAACTATAAACACTTTATTTTGTTTTGATTTTCCTTGTAATCAGAAAATCTTTAAATGCTCTGTTTTTTATTGTCTTCTGTTTTTCAAAATTTTAAAAATCAAAAGCATATGTGTTAGATGATCCTTATTACCTTATTTTTCCATATGTGTGTACATACATACAAATGTATACATACATACATATATATATATATATATATATATATATATATATATATATATATATATATATATATATATATATATATATATATATATATATACGTATACATACAGAAATGGAAGTAGAACTGAAAGTTTACCAGGGCTCTAGGTGGCACAGTGAATAGGGCTGAAGGGAGCCTTGAGTTCAAATCTAGCCTTAGAAACTTCCTAGATGTGCCACTTTGAGGAAATCATGTAATTGCTGTTTGCCTCAGTTTCCCCATCTGAAATAACAACATCTTCCAGTATTGTTGTGAGGATTAAATGACATAATAATGCTAAAATGTCCTTATAACAGCTTCTGGAAGATAAGTGATACACAAATATTAGCTATCATCATCATCATTATCATCATCGTTATCATTAATCTTATGAAACAAGAAATGTATCTGATTCCCGTAGAATATATGATGCTGATGGTATTTATAGAAGTTAAGTTTTGCAAAGTGTGTTAGGTGCCAGTATCAGTTAATACTCTAAATAGTCCTCTGAGGGCTACTATGTTCCCCATTTAACAAAAGAGGCAATTAAAGATCAGACAATCTAAATGATTTGCCCAGGATCGCACAGCTACTTAGATCTGAGCTGTATTTGAACCTTTATCTCCTCAACTCCAAATCCAGCTCTCTATTAACTCTATCACATTGCCTCTCATATAATATAGCTCACTACTTGAAAAACATAAGAACTATATTCTGGCATCTCACTTTTACTATATAATGACAAAACATATAAAATAAAATTGAACATTTCACTAACTCTAAACATGTTCTTTGTCTTAGATGGGGCTTTTCCCTTTTTAGAGAAAAAAATAAATTACCAACATGGACAAATACAAAGAAGCAAACAAAATCAATTTTTAGAAACCCCTCCCAAGAGACTGACATAGTTAGTGAAAGTAAAATACATGTAAAAACTATTAAAGACTTTAGGATACTGATACCCAGAATCAGGGGCATTGGAACATGGGATATCCCAAAGTATCATCTCTATGCCTAAAGTTAAGAACAAACATCTGCTGAACTCTGAGTAACAGAATGGCACCAGCCAAAATGTGATGGAACTTTTTTTTCATGGCACAATTACCATGATCTAGATCCTATCATAGGGAACAGAGTTTAGGGTTAGGGGACAGACAGCCTTTGCCAGATTTGCCTTCAAATCATCACCTGATTATTCTGAAACCATTGGAACTTGCAAACAGAACTTATTCAGGGTATGTCCCAGAAAAATTCCTCAACACCAAGACCACATGGTAGCAAGAGATATTCCAGTGTAGGAAACTGACGTTATTATTGTCTCTTATTCACCCCTCACCTCCAGTCCCAGAGACTAGATTGATCTGAAATGGATGATGTACCATGCAAAAGAAACCTGGGTTACCAGACATAGGATGAAGTTCTAAATATAGCCCCGAAAAGGAAGGGACCTAAGAATGAGCAGAAAGATGGGGCTCTAACATTTCCTTTTTCCTCTTCCTAGACATGGTACCCAGCAGAATTTACATGGATAGGACAATCGGATTCCTGAGTTATGACTCAATGCACAAATATTTTAAATAGATAATGCAATCTTCAGTTAATTTGACTATGGAGTACACTAACCAATATATGAGATACAGGATGTATTTTGTCGGCATGATAAGTGGTCTTAGATGTTCAGACAAGAGTTCCAGAGAGGAAAACAGTGGGAGATAACAAGGCATTAGGGAATTAATAGGGAACATAATATTGTAGGCAATCCATCACTGAAGGGCCTCTGCTGATTTGGCTAATTGAAATTCACTAGAATTGAAGACCAGGGATTGATTGTGATTCTGCATGACCTACTAGAAAAAATGATGAAATGTCCAAAAGTAAGAACTTTACCAGTAAGGACTGAGTGCAAGCCCAGGACCATGAAGAATGAAGGAGAGGGTGGGGGAGGGAGATAGTATGCCTTTGGTAGTCTGGTAAAGCCTGTGAATCTTCTCTAGATAATTGTTTTTATGTTTTTAAAAAATGGAAGGAAATGCTTCAGCTACAACTTAGTGAAAATAAGGATTTTTTTAATCATCTAAATTTGTGTGATTATGTACTTTCTGGACACACTAAGGAACTGATTCTTAAAATGCAATTTTAGAATTGCTTTCAATCAATTTACATGGAGTTTTCCTTGTTCCATTTGAGCTGAACTCTGTCCCTGGCATCTATTTTTAGGGTCTAGATCTGGGGTTGCTACTCTAATATTTGTGGGAGTCTAGGGACCCTAGGTTAAGAACCCCGGTTCTGTGGTGTGGCCAGATTAGTATATACAGAATATCAGAATTGGAAAGGATCTCACTGAATAAACATATTACCCATGTCCAAAAAGGCATCACTATAACTCCTCTAAAGACAGTTTACCTACTTTGACTTTTTGACTTGGGGACATCCAGTGAGGGGGAAGCTTTTACCTCCTGAAAGAGCAGACCTTACTCTTAAATTGCTTTAATTGTTAGGAAGATTTTCCTGACACAAAATCTAAAATCGCCTCCCTGCACTTTTTGATCTTAGCCATTTCCCATGAGACCAAAGGAAACAAGTTCAATCCCTCATCCAAATGACAACTTTACATACTTGAAGATAGTAATCATGTACTTCCTAACTCTTGCCTTTTCTAGGCTAATCATCCTCAATTCCTTTGCTTAGCCCTTGTACAGCGTACCTTCAAAGCCCTTCCCTATCTTGGGTTCTTTCTTCTGATTGTTCTCTGCTTTATCCAAGTTAGTCTTAAGCAGTCTTAACACAATATTAGAAAGGAGAAGATACTCCCACCCCCATGCCTTTGTAGAGGTGAGAGGTCCAGAAGTGTTACAAATTGCACATTTTAAAATTTCTTTTCAGCATATTTATCAGTTATGCTAAATTTTTTCATTCTCCCTTTTCTTTTTCATGTTAAAATAATATTTGTTATATGGGATGGCTCTCTGGGAGGGGAGAATACTATGTAGAATTATTTTGATGTCAAATAAATTAATAAAATCATTTTAAAAATCCTCACTCTACAAGTAGTCATTCGGTCTGCCTGAAGACCTTCAAGGCTTGATAACGTGCTGTCTTCGGAGCAGGGGAGTTTTAACCTTTCTATGTCAAGGCAGCCTAGTGAAATTATGGACTCCTCAAAATAATTTGTTATTATATAACGATAAAATAAAATAAACTGTACAGAATTTCGAAGGAAAACAATGATATTGAAATATAATTATCAATTTTTTAAAAAGTTCCTGAACCTTGGGTTAAAATCCCATGCTCTAGAAGCATCCTACTTGCAATTGTGATGACTTCCTTTATAATCAAGTCTTGCACTATCAACTTGGCTTAAATCTTTCTCAGGATATATTACCAGGACCTATAAGACCAAAGATATTGAAAACGATCTGAATGACTGTGGGAAACTTGTATAGAATGCTCATTAAAAGGCTACAGTCTTTGTAGCTTAGAGACAATTATTTGACCCTTGAGAGAACGCTTAAATAAGAAAAATTTATGAGTCTGGTAAATCTTATAAATACTTCTGAGAGGCAGCATGCTGTAAGAAGTAGGGAACTAATCTGTGAACCAGGTCCTTCTCAGTCCAAGGTCCACAGCTGACACTGCTTGTGTACCTCTGGAGCAGTCCCTTATCATCTCAGTGCTATATAAAACTAAAACTATAAGTCGAACAGATAGTGCAGACCTTTCTTGGTAGAATGAATTTTCTCATCCAGGCGTTCACTAGACCAGAGTAGCTTCATGTATACATTCACCAGTGGAGCAGAATCCAATTAAAATATATTGGAAAAAACTTAATAAACAGTCATATAATAAGATATAGAGAACGTTCAAGTGATTTTTCTAAGTCAACATGCTGTTGAGGGGGTTACACTAAGTTTAGTGGCCCCCATTTCTATCTGAGTTTGATACCACTGTCCTAGACCAATGACTTCACAGGTCCAGCCCTCATCCCCTTTACCTTAGAAAAATTATCAGCCAACACTATTTTGAGAAATAAGGCTCTGTCCAGCAACCTTCTTTGGACTTTCTTTTCTTCTATTAAATTAAAACTCTTAAATGACCTTACTTTTTAATAGTCTCCTTTCCTGCAATTTGCCCATTTTCATTCCAATATATTGCTCATCTAACTTATTTAACTCAGATAGTAAGACTTTGCATTCCTAATGAAAAAAAATCCTGAAGTACCGCACTATTTCCAGTGAATTAGTAATGCTTTTTCATATTATTATTATTCTTGGGGGATCTCTGTGTTTAAATGAATAGCCCTGTGCTTCATTACCATTTCTCTACAACCCATGCAAAGCCTGGGGCACACCAAATTAGCGAATTACAATGACGTAATTCCTAGAAGACTTCAGGGCCTTCTCCTAAAGCACACCTCTGTCTCTAAGGTTGTGGCTAATGCATATTGCTGAGGGAACTGCCCCAGTTTGCTTCTGCCTTTAATAAAATACTTACATCTGCCTGGAGCTACCTATCTGATCTGGGGCAGCTGCTGCAGCCGAATTAGTGTTTCTATTACATCTTTTCAGTAGCATTCTCTTAACAATGCATCCCTTTGCCACAGCAGTGATGTAAGAACTCAAATTCAGGTTTGCTTTATTTGGGGTTTTTTTTTTTGGGGGGGGGTGTTTTCCCCAACTGTTAAAGCCTTTAGTGTAGGAGAGTAGCACAAGAAGATTCATGTCAAGTCACTTTATTTTAAAATTCCAAATGCCGTGGTAGGATTTAGCACTTTGCCAAATATTAAAAAAAAAAAAAATGACCAAAAAAAAAAAAAACCTTTCAGCTTTGACTCAATAGCTTTCCTTGAAAGGTAGATAATACATACAGTAGACAAAGGAATGGAATATGTTCTCAGGAAGTAAAAGGAAAAAAAAACAGGAGATTTCCAAGTCACACAGTGAGCACACAACTTGGTGAACATCTCTAGAAACTATATCTCTAGAAACTGGGCTGGGTTGTGATGCTTCTGGCAGGCTGCTTTCCATCACTTTACTAACACCAATGTGTTTCTCTGCCCCGCCCCCCCCCCCCCCACCCACCTCTCATCAATGTTCACTAGAGCTTGGAAAGGGAACTGATGAAAGAGTTCAAGAAGCTAGGGGTGAAGTGCTGGACCTTAAAATTAATGTAGTGCTCTGTGGGGCATTAACCTCACACTGCCTTCTAGTATCCTCAGTTGGTTTTGCCAAATACTTGCCTCAGTCCTCTATTCTCAATCGTAGGAGCAGACTTTTTCTCTAAAATTCATTTCTTAGGGGCCAGTAGGTGGCACAGTAGATAGAGCACTGGACCTAGATTCAGGAGGACCTGAGTACAAATGCGGTCCAAGGGATATTTACTAGCTATGTGACCCTGATCAAGTCACTTAATCCCTATTGCCTTGCATGAAATAACAATAAAATAAAATTCATTTCTCTAGTAAATTATTAATGGTGTTGAATGCTACAGAAAAGCTAAGAAGGATAAAAGTTGAGAAAAGATTCATTTGAATAAGGTCAGAAGTCAGGTTCCAAAGGGTTGAAAAGAAAGAGGTGAGAAAATTTTTAGGTAGGTAAGGAGTTAGAAAGCTAGATTTCAAGGGGCTGACAATTGAGAAATGCATGTGAAGTGAAGAGATTTGTCTAGAAACTTGCAAGGATTCAGAGGTATAGAAAAAAATAAAATACAATTTTGAGGGGATAGCAGGGACAAGTTTTGTTGTTATTGAAAGCATGGGAGAGAGTTGGGGATGTTTGTAGGAAATAGGGAAAGGACCATCAGAAAGAGAGAAATTAAAGGTTTGGGAGATGTGAAGATTGTTGGGGCAATCTGCTAAAGACGAGAAGGGATAATATCAAAGATACATATAGAAGGGTTAGCTTTGACCAGGGAAAGGGCCACCTATTAATCAGAGGCTTAGGATAAAAAGGAGAAAACAGGAAATTAAGTCAAGGGGTTTCGAGACATAGATAAGGTTAAAAAGAGAAAGCTAATATCACAACTTCTATTTTTTTTTTATTTAAGTAGGAGGCAAAGGACTGTGCTAAGGGGGTGCCAAGGGAGGGGATTGTATGATAAGCTGGAGAAGAAAATAATGGAATGGAATATGTTGGAGGTTTAAAGAATGAGGAATATGAAGACTACAGTAAAACATGGGAAAACATGAAGCGATCCAGCACAAAAACAATTGAATCAAGAGAACAATATACACAGTGTCATCTCTTAATAAAGGAAACAAATTATAAATATCAGCTAAACTTCTGATCAATAAACAGATAACCTTGGTACTACCTTGTTAAAGTTACCAAGTGCAGCCTATGATCACTTGAATTATCAGTGAAAAGAAGGGAATGATTGCTTATGAAACCATTCACAATCGCTGTGGAAGGCTTGATGGCTTAAATATTCTTAGAGGTTTCTTACCTAAGCTATAGGTTATTTTACTGTTTACCCAGATGATCTTAATTATGATTTTAGTTGCACGTTTTTCATTCTCTGGTTCTTTTTACATAAATTTTGCATTTATATTCATTGGAGGATGTGAAAATAAAATTTATTTACAAAACTTTTCAAAAAATTTTTCAAATGTGATAAATGTCTGGGTAATGACTTTTCACATAAGATATTTTAGTTTGCAACTTTTCTATTTATATTAGTTTTTACTGAAACTCATTGATTCCAGTGAACAATCGATCTATTGTCTACCATTCAATTCAACATTCACTGAGTACCTACTATGTATGAGGAATTGTACTTGTCTCTAGAAGATGAACAAGGTACATCCCCTGCCCTTGTGAAACTTAAAGACAATCTTTAAATAGCTCTAACACAGAAATTTGAGTTCAAAACTTCTCAGTCCCCAGTCTAGTAAGGCAGACAGGATATATCCATAAACACATATAATAGAAAGCAGAATGCATGATGTTAGGAGAGGGCAAGTGCCATTAGGAGAGGGTAAGAAAGGGTGAGAAAGAATATAGAGAAGGTAGAATATCAGGAAGGAAGATGGACCACCATGGCTTCTATCTTTCCCTGAGCACACGTATGTTTCAAAGGATTTTTTTTTTTATAATACTGCTATGTCCTAATTCTTTTCCTATAAGTTTGAATGCTTGTCCTCTGTCACCTCCACTCTCTCTTTTCTGAAACATTTTTGCATGTAA
Organism: Notamacropus eugenii; assembly: GCF_028372415.1. NCBI lineage: Eukaryota > Metazoa > Chordata > Mammalia > Diprotodontia > Macropodidae > Notamacropus > Notamacropus eugenii. The sequence continues at coordinate 132,796,216 of NC_092877.1, forward strand.
CATCTACTGCATTGGCTCTTTGCTCTCCTTTTTCTACATTGTCTTTCAGATGTACATATGAAGCCCTACTTTCCTTTCTTAACTTTTATCTCATATTACCAATGATCTATTAGGCACTTTCAACTAGATATCCTGAAATCATCTCAAACTCAACAGATTCAAAATAAATCATATTACTTTTAGCACAGAAGCTGGCACATGGTAGGCACTTAATAAATGCTGATTGATTGATTTTCCTCCAACACCACCTCTCTTTTGAACTGAGGAAGGCATTACCATCCTTCTAGTCACTCAGGACTGATTAATCTCCCTTTTCCCATATATCCAATCAGTTGTCAATTCTCATCAATTCTGAGGCAGCTAAGGTGGTACAGTGGATGGGCCTCAAGTCAGCAAGACTTGAGTTCTCAAATACTTCCTAGCTGTGGGACTCTGGCCAAGTCACTTAATTTTCCTCATCTGTAAAATAGGGATAATACATCTCCTTCCCAGGGTTTTTGTGAACATCAAATATGAAAATAATTATAAAGTGCTTAGTACAATGCCTGACACACCCTATACAAAAGTCAGTTGTTATTGTTATCACTGTACCCCCATACCATCTCTCATATCTGTGCTGTCATGGAGCCTCCAGTCTAGTCCTCTTCATTTCTCTTGTGGAGATTGCATTGAACTCATGATTGATCCTTCTGTCTTAATTTTCTCCCCTGTCTACTCCATCCTCTACACAGTGATTTTCCTAAAACACACATCTGAGCATGTCATCCTCCTGCTCAATAAATTCCAGTAGCTCTCTCTTATATCATGATCAGATTTTAAAAAAATCATTTGCTTAGTATTTAAAGTCATTTGCAACCAAATCCCAATGCAGTTTTATTATTTATATATGACTCTCCTTTTGGCATTCTATGGTTGAACTAAACTGACCTTACTACTATTTCTCACACAAGATATACACATATTCATGTCTTCTCCTTTGAAAAGCTTTTTTCCATGCCTGGTATACACCAGATACCTTTTTCCACCAATTTTCACTCAATCTTTAATATACAATTCAAATGCCAAATACCTCTTTTTATCTGAAGCTTTTTGTGATTCCCACTTACCCTACATACATTATAGAGAGGGTCAGTTCCACAAAATATCTTGTTTCATATTTACATTGAAATATATATATATATATATTACCTCCACACTTATTTTTTCTCCCCCTCAAGTATGATAGAATGTAAGTTCCTTGAGTACAGAACTGTTTAACTTCTGCCTTTCTCTCATCTTTACCATCTAGGACAGTTTCTAGAACATAGTGATCATTAAATAAATACTTTTTGATTTAATGATTGATTTCCCATGACTTAGTCACCCATTTTGGTATGTAGTTGGTTTCCAGTATTTTGCGATTAAAAACAGCATTGTCTCTAATGAAAATCATTGTAACTGGGATAAGAAAGGGAGCTATTAATTGAGAGAAAACATTTATATCAACTATGTTTATATCAACTAAAGTTTATATCAACTAAGGTTCTGATATCAATGTAATATATGCAATCAAAACAAATATGTAAAACTAAGAACAATTTACCAAAAGTAAACAAAGGATATGAACAAAGTGTTCTCAAAAGAAGAATCGCAGTTTATTAACAACCATGTGAAAAATCTTGCAAATTAACAATGAAGGAAAATAAATAGAAACAATTCAAAGTCTTATCTTATACACATGAAAATGGCAAAGATCACAAAAGATGGGCAAAATCAGTATGGGAGAAGCTATTAAAAAAAAATAGGAGCATAGACATCCAGCAAAGATGGCAGCCTGAATAGGAAGCCTCTATAAACAGTTATGAGGAAGCTCAACTGATGTAATTCCCCATGTAGAAGCAGCTGGAGAGCTTGTGTATATATGTGTGTGTGTGTATGTATGGGTATATATGTATGTGTGTATGCATATACACATGTATATGTACATACATACATATGTGTATATATACATGTGTGTGCATATATAGATAAATATTTATTATTCTCTGTTGTACTGAAATAACTTGTATGAATAAAAAAATGAACCTGTCATCAAAAAGGCAAGCACATTAATGAACTCTTGGTGGATCTGAGAATTGGCCAAACAATTTAGGAAAACAGTTTGGAATTATGCTAAGAAAGTGACTAAAATATCCATTCTATTTGATTAAGTGATCTTACTACTATATATTCCAAAGGAGGTCAAAGATAGAAAGGCCCCATATGCACTAATATATTAATGTCAACATTTTTATAGTAGCAAAGAAAGGGAAACAATCTGACATTAATTGGTCAGGGAATGGCAAAGCAAATAGAGGTATATTTGTGTAATGAAATTTTGCTAATTTAAAAGAATTGATGATTTAAGAATTCAGAGAGTTATAGGAACACTTGTGAGGCAAATAATGGCTGAAGAACTGGTCTTGGAGTGAGGAAAACATGGTTCAATTTCATCTTCTGACACATACTGGCTCTGTGATTCTAGCAGTAGTCAAGTCTCTTAACCTCTCAATATGCCTGACATATGACTATGTTACAGAACAAGTAGGGATGGCTTCATATTGGTAGAGGGAATTTCCTCATCAGGAGCACCTAACTTGTTGAAGACATATATTAAGTACTAGAAAATGAAATAATTTGAAATTTATAAATAGAAAAAAGGGAGATAATAGATGCAGACACTACAATGAAATTTTTGGAAACAACAAAACAAATTCACATACAATTATGAGCAAACTTAGCAATGAAGAGAGAAAATGAGCATCTTTTCCATTTTATGTAGATGTAAAGAACGATGGATATGAAATATTTCAAATAGAGTCAGATTCGGTTTTGCCAAATTCCTTTCGTGTGTATGTATATATGTCCAAATAAGTAATAATGAATAAATAATAATAAACAAGTATATTATGACTTCATATTGGAATATACATATATGCATATGTGTATATGTATTATATATGTATATACATGTGTGTATATATGCATATCCACCCATCCATATCCATATCTATATTTATATCTTTCACAAGGGCTAGCTTTGGTGAGGTGAGAAGAGGTGTGGAGGAATGACATGTTTGGAGAAAGGGGAACTGTGAAAACAAGAGTTTCCAAAGCTTCAGAGAAACAAATGGTATTACCATACATGCTTCTGTATGGATTGGAGGTTATTTTTCTCTCAATGACCTTCTTATGGAATAAAATAAAATTAAAATGGATAGTTTTTAAAAATGTGAATATCTTTGTAATTTGTATTGTAGACATCTATATTGCCTTTCATAATTGTCATACCCGATCACAGATTCATCAGCAGTGAATTAGCAATCCAATTTTCCCACATCCCTGCCATCATTGATTTTTTTTCATCTTGTATCATCTCTGCTAGTTTCACAGATATAAGCTAGTGCCTCAATCTTTTCAAATTGATTTTCTCTGATTATTAGTGGTTTTGAATGCTTTTTCAAGTGGTTGGTTAAAGTTTTTATTTATTTTTTCAAGAATTGCCTGATTATATCTGTTGCCCATATATCTAATTCAAAGTCTTATTATACATTTGTGTCAGTTCATATTTTTGGGGGGTATAATTCTCTTGTCAGAGACGTTTGAATGTTAAATGCTCACAGTTTTCCTATCGATATCTTTTCTTCCTATTCTGCATGAATTAATTTTATTTTTATATTTTCTATTTTAAATAAATGGTATAATGCATTATTAATTAACAAGAAAACCTTACTTAAACATGTTTGCAAAAATTCAATTTGATTTTGGGCATATAAGATTTCCATTCAATATTTTTAAACATGTTCTGTTCATATTAACTAACAAATTGTGCTTAATTATGTATTGGAATAAATTGATGTATGTATTATATAAAATATAATTATGAAAATAAATATTCCAGACAGCTTAAAAATAAAACTAAGAAATGTTGCTTTCTGAGTGGATAGAGACAATTCACACTCTAATGTCTTCTTTTTTATCTCTTGCTCCTTGGTTTGTATTCTTTTAAATTTCTCTGGATTTGAGAATGTTTCCTAAGAAGCAGCCCATACAAAGCACAGAATGACAAATAGCATGTTATATCATGAAACCAAAGCAAAAAAATTAAAAAGTTCTCAAAGGGCTACCATAGTGGGTCAAATCTAATAATATTACATTTGACTGGGAAAATATGAAGTTCTGTCCCAAGGTTCAAGGAAGTCAATTGCAGAAATAAAGAATGAATGAGATGTGAAGGGATAGTAATTCAAGTGTAAAAGATGGAGACATTTTATGACTAAAGATGTAATAGAAGTCAATATCACAACTTGACATTTGTAGAAGCTAATGTGACCAACCTTAGGCTATGCTAAGAAAAGTATGTTTCAGAATAAGACAACTTATATTATCACTCTAATCCACACCTCCAGATAACATCCATAGGAATGTGCTAAGTTCCAGAAGTCACCTTTTAAAGCAGGCATTTACAAATTACAGTGGACGTAGTCAAAAGTCTTGTTATATAAACGTCAGTTGAAGAAATGGAGGGGGATTATTTGAAGAAAGAAAAGAAGTGCAGTCATTGTCAAGTATGGTGAATGGTTGTCATGTGAAAGACATGTTCATTCCTCCTTGCCAGAAGTACACCAGCAGATGGATGTCAGGAGGCGAAAGATTTCTAAGGGGAGTGGGAAAGGGGGGAAAGGAGGGAACAGGTTCTGATCAATAACAGCTGTCCCAAATTTAAAAGGATTGAGGAAATGAGTTAACTATCACTAGAAATCTCCAAGAAGAAATTAGATTACTACTAATCAGAAATATTATAGAGATGAAACATTCTTCAAGAGGGTTTTGAACTAAACAACCTCTAAGTCCCAACGTTCTGTGATATAAGCATAAGAAATAGGATAATTCCTATATATATAACATCTTGATCCTTTGGGCTCTGATTCCAAATCTAATGTTAAAAAAGCAAACAAACAAATGCATAGGATTCTGCAAAGTTGCATTTCAAGAGACTGGAAGAAGAAATCCTTTCATTTCAGCACCATGTCCAATAAGATGAACTACCACTGAATGATAAACACATTAAATGGAGAAAGATTTAAAATGGTACAAAAAGGAAGATTAGGCATCTGGAAGATAATCGAGTTCACTGCTTATAGAAGAAGGAATGCAGCTCTAGGCTGAATGAAATAATTGACTCTTACTCAAATAACCATGCTTATCAGAGATTCTTTCAGAAAAAATTCAAATCTAGTTACTATATTAACACTTAGCATGTGAGATAAGAATTTTTTTCTTTAACACATCTTAAATTCCCATTTTTTTCTTTGTATGTAAATCCATAGGGAATTCAATTACTTTCAGGTGGAGAATTCCTAATTTGGGAAAAACCTCCACTAAAACAGATTACAACTATGTGCATGATTTTATAGATAAATGATAGGTGTAGGGCTAGCTGTCCAAGTTATGAAGAGGTTAAATGAACTGCCCTTCTATTAAGTATGAATGAATATAAGCTCTGGACTTTCTGTGTAATAAGTTCTGACAATATAAATCCCCAATTTGAGTTTGACTGAATTGCATTGCATAGATAGATTTAGTCACTGGTTTCTTTTTGTGGACTTGTCCCTGACTGCCCACTGAGTCAAATTATCCAGAGAAATATTATCCAAGAAATATTTTCGTTGAAATAGACACGGCTCACCTTCCTATCCAAAAATGATCCCAGCTGCTGAGCAGATGGGGCATGTTGGTGTGCTTGAAAAGATGAAGACGCTGTTAATGGCCATGTCCACTCAGTGGATGTGAGGAGATGATTCTTTGATTAGGAGCTTTTCCTGCTCTTGCAGAATATGTCCCTGAGAATCTGATTCTTAAAGTCCTGACTTGCCAGAAATTGTTTGCCTCAGGAGAGTTTCTCTTTTTAATTGTGACATCCCAGACTGGTAGGCATGCTGCTATTTTGCCCCCAGAGTCCTCTGTTAAATCCAATGTTTGGAGCTATGCTCCAGTGCCTTCTTTGAGCGTTTGATCTGTCCTTTCTACTTGTCACTGCCCTGTATCAGCTTACCAGACAAAAGATTTTGGAACACCCTGTAGGGAGCCATTGTCCTTTCCTCCAACCCAGTTTCATTGTGTGTAGATTTTACAGGTAGATTGCTTCAAAGTCATCATGACTGTTGATCCTTACTTTTCCACTCAATACTCAATGAAGCATGGAAGAAACTCTAGATAGCTGAAGAAGCTTCATATGAGGTAATTGTCTTTAGAGCTCAGAGATGTATGAACATCACATTCCACTGGCAAGGCTCCCAATAGTTTTCCATCTTGTTTTACTTTTTTCCTGTTTATCTGATTTCCCCTATCTATGTGTAGACATAGTTTCTGTGAGATGAATTTGCGTGAACCAAATGTGGCATAAACTGTTTACTTAAGAAATGGTTGTCGGCAGGATTTTTGATATTGTCCTCTTTTACTGACCCAACAGAGAATTTTAATGTCAAAGGATACAAATAGAGTCCATGAAATAAAAATTATACATCATGAGATAGAGAAGAATATTCATTTCACTCATGGTATAATTGAATCTGTGCTATACTCAGGCATTGTAACATTTGTGGATAAGTGCTTTTCTGTAAGATGATAGTGAATAAGTATCTGGAATAAGCTCATGAGTATATGCGGTAGCACTTCACATTAAAGATTATTAGTATTTCAAACCTGTAGTCACTGGAACTCAAAATCTGGGTCTGTTACTTGCTGCCCATGCAACTTTGACTGTTTCCTTCTTTGGACCTCCCCTTCTTCATCTGTAAAATAAGGGGGCTAGACTAGTTGATTAAAGCCCTTTTCATCTCCGAATCATATGCTGTGAACTAATGAACAGGACCAAATGCTTTGGAATTTTCTTTTCTTTCTTTTCTGATTCAGACACAGATATAATCTTAGAGAGAGGAGAACCGGAAACCTTGCAGCTGATTGACTAGTTTCAGCCAACTCGCTATAACTACATGGAAGAAAGATCTGTACTTGAAAGTCAATTCCGAGGAATGAGACTTATTCCCTTCTGTGCATGTACATTTATTTACTGCTTATGGTTTATCGTCTAAAAGAAATTAATTTGGTTTTCTTCGCCATTGTGTTACCTTCTGCAATAAACAAGAGACACGGCATGCTCTTTATTGCTTCGACATAAAGATAGTCACACAGACACAGTCTTCCCAGAGATAGGAGTGTAATATTTCATATCAACTCCCTTCACATAGAACTCCAAATGAGTTCTTGCATGAAATAAAGCTGTGAAAAATGTGATGTCCAAATTCCATATCCTTTGATTATGGGTAACTGTTGTTGTTTTTAACTGAGTAATTTTCATTTTCTAGTATGTCATTTAGAATGTAGAAAGAGGAAAGTGTAACTAAATATCCAGAGGGTTTGTTACCTAGCAATCCATGAATGAAAGTATCAGATCTTGCTGTCAATGGCTTTGTGTGTATCTGTGTGTGTGTTTGTGTTGAGTCCTAGAGTCATACATGTATTATGTTAATGTTCATTTTCCATATGGGGATCGGGATGGTGATAATGATCTGTGTCTATTAGTGTATTAGAAAAGACCAGAACAGAACTGGCTCTCTTTCCCCTAGTGAGCACACCAAGATAGTCTTTTGATTTATAGTATAGCTATGATTCTTAGGTTGTATTGCTGGATTCCACTCTACCTTTTAGTTACAAATATTGGGAGAATGTTTTCAAAAAATGCTTCTTGCAGTAAAAATCCAGCTTTTTTTGACTGTTGTTTTCTAAAGTTCTCATTTGCGCCATTTTAGCAGTTGCTCTGACCTATCTTGAAAACAATTTTTTTTTCTGCTTTGTGTTTGTAGTTGACCCATTTGGAATTGCTTAACAACAGCTGTTTGGGCATCATATCATCCTCTATATTATATCAGACATGTTCAGACTGGCACTGTTAGTTCATATTGAGTGTTTCATCAACTGATAAATTAGTTTACTTCTAGGATCTTCTTTTGGATGATCCCTTCTTAACAGAAAATGAGGAGAAGGTAATGTTATGCAACTACTCAAGGTCTTAGTCCATTTCTTCCCTCCACATGAAGGAAAAGAGAAATGAGCTCAAAAACACCTATTTTTCTATTGCCTTGCAAATATGGAACCATATCTTCCTGAGAATGATTGAATGAAAAATGAATTGATGGATTAAAAATCACTTATCATATTTGCTATATACAAAGTATTGTGCTTATGTAGGAAATATAATTTAAAAAGCGAGATGATCCTTCTCTCAAGGTTGTTGTTCTTGTACAGCACTTCTAGAAAAGAGTTCAGATGAAGAAAGTATGGAAAGACTCAATGATCCTTAGGGTACTGTAGGGTAAACAGCATGGCCCCTGGACCCAGAGGGCACAGTGGCAGAGGAGATGATGAGGACTAAGAATTTGAATGGTACAAAGGTAAAGCAGATGGCAATGTCTGGAGATCTGGAGGACCCAGCAGCATGTTAGATGATTAAGATCTAGCCATCCTTAGAGTATAGTAAAGTAAATGGTAAAACCTGGTAGAAAGGAGGGGAAATAGCTCTTTGAGTGAAGTAGAAGGATGAGCAAGGATGAGGAGCGTGAACAAACAGATCATATTAAGTGTAATTTTAATTGAAAAAATCATAGCCATTTTTTTGTAGAAGCACTTGATAATGTGAAGTACTTTAGTGGAAGGAATTTTCCAGGTTCCTGGTAACTGTAGCTGCTAAGCAGGTAATGCCTACAGCACCGTCTGAAGTTGCTGGGCCATCTCCACTGGATTTATTTGCATATGTGATGGCAATGAGATCAGAGAAGAGGCAAAGTGCAAGCCAAGGGAGAGGAAGTACCCTGCCACTCATGAGTTCATAGGCACCTATTCCTGGGTGACCACCTCTTCTAGGGTCTGAAGGGTCATGAGGGTTGTAATGACGATGATTGTTTCCTTCCCTCAGTCATGTTGGCTATGAGATCACTATAAGAGTTAACTCCCTATGTGCCATATAATGGTGCTATACCCTATCTATGCTTTATTCTTATAAAAAGGGTTCTTCTCTGGAATGGGGGAATATTATCAGTGTAATATAGGCAACATTAGGTAGCCCTGCATACACATCATGACATGTCAAGTGTACAAAGGGAAGTTGTGGATTATCCAAAGAGCAACAGTGGAACATGCCATTGGGCTGGGCAGGGTACAACATATAATGAAGGAGAGATAATGCAGGAGAAATGATGTTAAGGATATTATTAGGACAGGGTACAAAGGGGGCAGGAAGGGGGCCAGTCACAAAGGGACAATGAGGGAATAATGGAACCCAGAATTCTACACTCCCTTGGTATTCATCCAATTTCTAGAGACCAAGAGGAAGGCCTCTAACATGTTAGGTGGATTCCAGAGGCCAATTTTTGGGTGTGGATGGACACATTACACAGAATATATAGGCATGCATGAATTGTGATTGGAGGGAATACAGTGAGGTCACAAATCTATTGAAATGTTGCACATAAGTGTGCTCTGATCTTTTTCCCTCTCCATATATGTGTGCATATGTATATAGGTATATGCACATACACATGTGCATATATATGCATATTCAAAGCATGTATGTGGTCCAGAGTAGAGGATCCTGGGATCAGGGGCATTTAGCAGTAGCCCTTTTACCTTGCATGTGCCAGAATTATATACAGCTATCACATGTAGACTCTGACCCAACATATTTTTTAAAGGCCTAAAGAGATCTTGGCATGTGATTTAATTAATCCATATAATCCTCAGAGCATTTATAGCTAAAACTGGCAGCAGTCTTCTTTGGAACTCATGAAACAGATGTGGCAACATTTCTCTTAATTGTTTCCATCATCAATTCAATTCACATCAGTTTAATAAGCATTTATAAAGCACCTGCTGTGTGCCCAGGCCCATTTATAAGTATTAGCTATTCAAAGACCAAAACAAAACACGCCCTGCCCTGACAAGGAACTTTTCGATCACTGAAAACCTGCATTTGGACTCCAAACTCCTCAATCTGGATGTGCTATATGACAGAGAAGAAATGTAATACAAATCTATCTGAAAATATTTGAAATTACTTGAAGCATAATGAATGTGTGAAGGAGATAAATATATCTGATAAATATTTGTGGTATGCTGTGTTATTCAGAAGAGTGCTGGTGGGGGTTTTTTCCCTTACTTTTCCATTTTCAACTCTTTCCAAGCTTCATTTTAGACTCAAAAGAATGTCTTGAAGCAGTTAATTAGTTTTGTCAGTCAACTGACTCAAATTGGATTATAGTATCCTTTAAAAACAATCTCAGATGCTTCTGACAGAAATGGATAGGAGAAGGCAGGCTAACAGCTTGAGACTGGCTATGGGCACATAAATATGGGGAAATGAAAACAAAAAGATTTACACAGTTCCTTTTAATGTGCATATTTGAGATTTATAAGAAGATCAAAGCACTGTCTATCATTTTGGCTTAATATCATTCTTTTTTTCCCATGTAAGATGAACTACTACTGGGAGTTTATCCTAAACCGTGCTGAAGTTTTTCATTAGCTATATTAATAAGGGAGCTTCAGAAGTACTTGTTCAAATAATTGGGAGAATAATTGAGAAGAATTAAAATCTACATTAGAAAGGACTATTCTTTGGGGTTAGTTTTTGTTTAAAATCTTACAAAATTACCAAAAGAGAACATGGTTCTATTAATTAGGTTAGTTAGTGTCAGTAATTAAAAACATATTAATTTAAACTAGAAATTAGCACAATTAAAATAAGGCTGCTTGATCACTTCTACTTCTTACAGAAGCAACTTGGTCATAGGGAGCTCTCCCTTCAGTTCCATTTGCTTCCTAGTGTATTGGAAATCATGCACTGCTTTGCATCATATATGTTCTTGGCATAAGTCAGATGAGGTTCACTTGTGAATCACGATCTAATGTTGCTTAATGGATGAGTTGGGGTTTTACACCAATAATTTCCCCTGCTCCATACTGAACACTCACTTTAAAAAAAAAAAAATTAATAGATACAGGTCTGGAGCTAGGGAACCTTTTGTGTACTATCCAGGCCCTGGGAACATGTTAAGTATTTGACTTCAGGGTGTCAAAAACATTATGAAGTGAACATTACATAGGCTAGACAGAGCTGGAATTAATTTTTCCTATGAATGTTATTCATTGTCTGGAGAATAGGGCAATAGACTTTGATTCAGAAAGACATGGATTTCAGAATCCCGGGACAAGGGCCCTCTCTCTGATTCAGTTTTCTAATCTATAAAATGAATGTGTTGGATCCAAAGACCTTTAATATTCTTTCTAGTTTTAATGCTATTATCCTATGATCTCAGATGTGTGTGTATGGTGGTGTTATAGAGTAAGGATGCATAGCAGGTCTGTAGGTTCTAACAGGCATCCCAACTGACAGCTGTTATCTATAGAATTCTCAGTTTTCTGGACTGACCAGAATGTGATGGGGAGAGAAAGGACCTTGTTAAAGTTGTTTTGAATGGAGAAATTTAATTAATAATAAATAATTCCTTGTATTAGTCAAAAAGACTTCAGTTATAAAACCAACCTTCAGGATGCTTCCTTGTGCTACACTATGGATGTCCTTGAAGCTTAGACCCAAAATGCAGACAAACACTAAAACAAAACTAATGAACGTTTTTTTCACATGGCAATGTATACCATATTTTCAATCCTTTATCTCCTACCTTATTACTAAGAGGGAGGTATCCACTAGATACTTCCACTAGAGGGCAGATATTGGTTATTCGAAAGATCAGAAATCAGCTTCCCTTTGGTGTTGTTTTATTTTACATTATTTTGGTCATTTTCTATATTATTCTCCCAATTCTACTTATTTTACTTTTTCATGTTCTTGAAAATTGGTATAATTAATTTTGAAAGTCATTTTTCTCTAGGGAAAATTCTTTTTTTTCATAATTTTCACTTAAGAATCAGTTCATTCCTACTTCTGGGAATTCTTCCTTAGAATAAAATTTTACACAAAGATTTTCTAGATTTCTCTTTCACATAATAAAACATGACTACTGAATTTGATCTGGAAGCTGGAGACTGTATATTTTTTTATGTCATCTATGGTACTAAAATTACAGATTAGCAAAATTCAAGTAGCTTAACTGAGGTAATTTTTTTTTACTAAAATATGAGACAAAATCTAATTGTTAGTAGCCATTCAAAGTGATGAATCCCCCCCTCCCAAAGAACTAAAGATCTTAACTAGCCTAGATTTGAGGTTCTCACTATGTGAAAACACTGAAATTCTCTCTTCATCATTACTCTCAGGATCTCAAAGCAGATTTACAAATATTTCCATCTCTGAATATATTTTCTTGTTAAACTTTAATTTACACATTTTTTCTTCTCTATTATCTTTGTCAATGGGTGTCACCCAGAGGACAATGGACAGATGAATAGTGGATGAGAATAGGCTACACCAAGTTGAAATCAAAGAATTACTAGGAAAAGACAGAAATAAAATATATCAAAAAGATGCATGATTAAAAAAAAAGAACATGGCTTGGTCCGGTGATGAGAGTGAAAGATAATTGCTGAATAGCCCATGTACTCTAAAACTATCCTCACAGTATAAGGAGAACTCAAAGAAAGTTCCATCTAAGATGTTGGTGGGACACCACTAGGGAGAATTTATGGGAATCTCTGGGCAAGAGTCACATAGACAGAATAGAAAGACATGAATGGATCATAATCTGTATCGCTGGAGTAAGAGCTCACATTAATGAGATTTGCTGGATTATTTGGAGTATTATCTTTGATTACTACCAAGTCCTCATCCAAAGCTATGAAGTTATCTTTTTAGTTTTTTATAATAGAGAAAAAAACCTAATTAAAAATCACCTGTGGTCTAAAAATTAAAAGACAATACATGCCTTTTTAGTCATCAAATATTAGACATCATTTTCTCTTTTTATCCTTTTTGTTGAGGGGACAGTTCAAAATTATGGTTTTATTTCGGGGGAGGAACTTTCCTCTACCAACGTGCATTGTCAACTGTTTTTCCACTTATAGTCTTAGTAAGTCACTTGGTGCCACTAATCAATTAAGGCCCAAACTTTTCCCTGTTCTACAGATCTACACATGACCCCAAGTCTTCCTGACTCTGAAGCTGGCTTTCTCTTTCCACTATGCCATAGTCCTTCTTATTTAAAGTATTACAAATGTAATAGGTTGATTGGCTTATTTCAGACTCCAAGAACACATCAGATAGCTTCAAAGGGCTACAAATGCGCCAATATTAAGCCTTTTTCTTTGATCACGTGGATGGTGATATTGTCTTTGGCAATGCCAAATACAACATCTCTGGGATGACTCTCTTATGTGACATTCATTGCTTCCCAACAAATCTGCTGGAGATATTCTACTCAAAGGAACACACAACTTTTCCATCAGTGCATTGTTTTTAATTTCTGTTTCTGTGTCTGTCAGTCTCTCTTTCTTGCTTCATGACATACTTTTATGTTTTTTCTGTTCACACATTTCCCTTCTCTTGTTCAATTCTTTCTTTGCCATGTGTTGCAGCCTGCTCATGCCTACCTTGATCTTCTCCATTGACCTTTGGATGATCGTCAACTAAATTTAAGTATATGCCACTATACATCATGGGAAGAATAGGAGCGTTAAAAAAGATGAATAATTATTTTAGGGAAAAGTTTGAGTTCACAGAAACAATTATACAATTTCTTAAAGTCACCACATTCCACTTCACTTCTGTCTAATTCTGAACCTAACTCATCATGGGCAGTGTTTCTTCAGTGCTGAGCCAGATTTTTATGTTTCTGTCCAACTGCATATCGTAGTACAGTAGAACATAAATATTCTTCATCCTCCTTCCCCCTCAGACACACTTTTTATCATGTGTGGATAATTAGGTCGAATTGTTTTGAATGATTACAGATCTCATTTAGGATGCTCTATGGTATTCCAAGATTTGATACAATCAGCACAATATCTGCAAAGAAAAATATAGGGAGGGATGCCCCATTTGTAGGGAATTCTTCTTCCATGTGAATGCTGTGTTAATCATCTTCCATGCCATTTGTAGACATGCATCTTTCCACTTTATGCCTCACTTTATGGGACCCTTTAGAATTAAAAAATATTTAAATTTATCTCAGGATCTTAAATTTATACCTGTAAACGAACTTATAGATCATTTAAACCTAACCTTTATAATTTATAGGTGAAGTAACTGAGACCCACAGTGGTTAAGTGGCTTGACCAATACTGTATAAGTATTATATAGTGGGAAGCTAGGTGACACAGTGGACAGAGTGCCAGGCTTAGAATCAGAAAGACCTGAGTTCAAATCTGCCCTAACACACGTACTTACTATGTGACCCTGGGCAAGTTACTTAACCCTGTTTACCTAAGTTTCCTCATCTGTAAAATGAGCTGCAGAAGGAAATGGTAAACCACTCTAGTATCTTTGCCAAAGAAATCTCAAATGGGGTCATGAACAGTCAGACACAATTCAAATCACTGAACATTAACAAGTATTTGGTAGAGTTAGGATGTGAACCTATTTCCTCTGATTCCAAATACAGGACTCTTTTCTAAAAGATATTCACCATCTGAACTGTAAATTTAAAAAAATCCTATGCACAATGTGAACATAGTCTTATAAGTACTTTCAATATTTTTCCTTGCAAATTTTGCTGTCTAGATGTCTGGTTTCTCCTCCTGCTTTTGAGTTTCTAGTTGAGACACAGCAGCATGAAACGAAACATCAGATGCCATTCTTGGAGCCTGAGGATGAGATGACAGCTCAGGGAACAAAGAGCTCAAAGAAGCAACTGCAGGAAAGAAGTCAAACCAAGATTCCTCCTCTCCTAACTGCTCTCTCATTTGGATCTGACACTTCCTGAAAGTCTGAAGAGAGAACCTCCACCCTCTTAAGATGACTGTTGAAAATGACTGAACTTCAAAAGTACTGGTGGTTATCATTTTAGCTAGACAAAAAGGGGAACAAGCCCATTTTTCTTTCTTTCTTTGTGCCTTTTAAAAATGTTTTCTGCAGAATTGGTGTTCTCAGTTCTGAATGGAAGTTTTCTGTACAGATTGGGTTGCCCTTTAATGTAGATTTGGTTCTGTATCCCAGGAAGACACTCCTAATTAGATTTTGTTTGGTGTTCTTAAAAGAAGCTTCTAAAAGTTCCATAATTTTTAAGTTATTGACTGTATTTCCATTGAACCAGTCCTTTTCCAAGGATGCCTACCTCAAGGGACTGGCTCATTTGAGGTTGTTTAGAAACCTTGCACAATCCCTGAGAATTTTAAAACGAGGTCTCCAAAGCATTAGAATGCTGTAAAATAAATGGTAGCCAATTTTCCTCCTAGTTCTTCACATGTGTCAAGGAGCTGTACTTTTTATCCTTGTGTGGGGTTATTGCTGCTGTCTAGTCGTTCCATCATGCCTGATTCTTCATGACTCCATGGACCATCGTGCCTTGGCACAGGTACTGGAGTGGTTTGTCATTTCCTTCTTCAGCTCATTTTACAGATGAGGAAACTGAGGTAAATAGAAATTTGACTGTCTTGCCCAGGGTCACACAGCTAGTAGTTTCCTGAGGCCAGAATTGAACTTGAGTCTTCTTGACTCCAGGTCCAGTGCTCTACTTACTGAACCATCTAGCTACACCCTTGTGTGAATGCTCTTTTTATTCAATTCAACTTCTCTGACTTGGTAGTTAAGTCTGAGGGTTACCTGTGGGGAAGGGAGGTTATGATTGTTAAGTGTGATTCTCAATTAATATCTCAAATGACAGATGTTTATAGAGACCTACTATGCATAAGGCAATTTGATAAGCATGTCTGAGTTTGAAAAGTAAATGAAACAAGAACCCCTACATATTTTATAGGATAGTCACTAGAATGAAATAATATGGAGAGAGACATTATCATCTATGAATGTCAAATTGTACAATCTTCCTCTGTGTGTGTGTATGTATGTATGTACATAATCATTTGTAGTAAAAAAACCCAAAAAACTTGGACTCGAAATTGTACCCAGAGTTAAAAGAAAAATAGAAGCAGATTGGATTCTTCTGGAAACAAGGGGTCAACTTATTAGGACAGTGAGAAATTTTTTGGCAATTATCGTTAGAGACATGTTTTTTAGAGCATGGGAAAACTAGAATCAAACTAGGTCTCTGGCATATAATAGCTCTGTGACACTTAACATTCCATTGCCCCAGGCAACTCTACAAGGGTGTAAATTGCAGATAAAGAGCAGATCTGCTAGTAGAGGGAATTTCCTCCTGGAAGCTCTAAAATCACATCTTATTTAATCAATTAATAAACACTTATTAAGCACCCACTATGGGCCAAGCACTGTGCTAAGTGCTAGGGGCATGAAAAATGGGATATATCTGATTAAAGATTCTTCCACTGTAGTTGTATGGTTACAAGTCACGGAACATTATGGTCTCCAAAGAATCAAATCTGAGTACTTCTTAGACAGCAAGGAGGATACACATGGCAGGTGCCTGTTTTAGGGATCTAAGGAATAAAGCCATGCCACACATTAGAACTCTATGGCTACCAGGATCTTGTGACCTCTGGCCCAAGTACATCCAAAAGAAATGGGAAGGACTCAGAAGTTATCCTCAAGGATTTCACAATCACTAATGCCGTGGCACCAAAAGGCATTGACCAAACTTCTTGGTTGTATCTAGGGACTTAAGATTGGTCTCCCATAGCTCACAGTATAGTTCACAAGACCCTTGAATGGGTACACTCAGAAAACATGGAGCTTTAAAGATAGACCATAAAGCTGACTCACCAAGATCCTAGGAGTTATGCTTCACTGTCACATAGAGGACATAGGGAACCCTATTTCTCTCCTTACTAATGGCACAGTCCCTTCTTCAGGATCTGGATCAGGATAGAAACACTGGCCTAGAATCCTCAGCTACGTCAAATTCTTTAGAATAGGCACGACAGGCAACTTCAGAAGGTAAGAGTGAGGGATGACTGTCCTCAGGGTTATTTGCAGTATTGTCTTCTTCATGAGAGTAACTTTGAGAGGCCATGTTAATTGTCTCTATCTCTCCCCTCCCCTCCCCTCCCTCCTCCTCTCTCTCTCTCTCTCTCTCTCTCTCTCTCTCTCTCTCTCTCTCTCTCTCATAAGCTGGAAAAGAAAATGGTAAACCACTCCATTATATTTACCAAGAAAAATCCAAATGGCATCATGAACAGTCAGACACAACTGAAAATAACTGAACAACATATATATATATATATATATATATATATATATATATATATATATATATATATATATATATACATATGTATACAAACACACACATATATGTACATATATGTGCCTGTTTATATATAAAGAGAGGAGCATGAGGGGAAGAGAAAGAGAGTAAGAAAGAGAGAGAGAAAGGAAAGAAAGGAGGGAGGGAGAAAGGCAGAAATAATTATGGCATTGGCATTCCCTGGCCTCATTTCTTCCTACTAACTGGGATAGCAAAGTTAACCTTCCATTTCATAACATATGCTCCCCTCCTAAAAAAAAACCCAAAACATTCCCACTCATAGCAAAAGTCACTGTGATTAGAATGCTAAACCTGGAAACTGGTGAACATTCTAAATCTTGTCTTTATATTTGCTACCTATGCGAACATGGGAGTGTTACTGAACTACTGTGCACTCTATGCTCCTCATCTGTCATAATGCTTCTGGTCCCCCTCTTACAGGATTGTTGTGCAATTCAAATAAGATAGTGCATGCAAAATGTTTTGCAAAGCCTTAACTAATGACTGTGCTTCAGATAGAATTTCAGAGCCATTTTATTGATTATATGTAATGATAACATCCTTCTGAAATATACTAGCTGGGTTGAAATCATTATCTAATATTATATGGCTGAGTTTAATGAAAAAATGTTTGTTGCTGCTTTTAGCTATCTAATATTTTCCAGGACTTGTAAAGTTGAATTTGTTTCTTACCACCTTAGCGATGATGTCATTTTTGTATGCTTTGAGGACTATGGTTCTGTCCAGTTACCAAGTCATTAAAGATTAATTGTTTTTTAGTGAATAACTTTTCTTCATTTGTGATGGGTTGGAAGTGCTGTTTCCTTGGCATTTAAAAAGGCGAAAGAGAACCTTTTTTTAGGCTCATCCTGGGCTCCACTCAACTTGTTCTTTTCTGTGACCTTCAGTAGATTCTTTCTAGATTCTGGGCACTGGTCCATGTCCTGCTTCACTTGTCAGATATTGGGAGAGCAGATCTGCCTGCCATTCTGCTCCCTGGGTTTGAGACCACAAAGAGGAAGCAGAGTGACATCTTTCAGCAGGAAAAAACAGCAGGAAAAACTGTCATTGGAATTCAACAGAGAGTAACTCTAATCAATAGAAAGGGAATGAGAAGCAGCATTTGTTTTCAAAATCATATGTATTAAATCAAAGGCAGGTATATTTGAGTCATTTTGGAGAAAATAAAGATCTTTCTTTATCATCAGATGACAACAAAATTTTCATTACTATCAGTCATGAATAAAGTATTTCTTTGCTGAAGGGTCACTTATATTAGAAATACATCTTACCAATTTGAACTTCTCTTCCCTAAACTCCTTTCTGGTAGCCAATACCTTGCCCTTTCCTAACTACATATAGATACAAACACTCACAAATACACACACATATATCCAGGAGCAAGGTTACTTGAAAATTATATTATGCCTAAAGAATTATTATACTGCCTATATCCTTTGATCCAGCAATGCCACTACTATGTCTCTGAAGATGATTAGGGAAAAAGGCAAAGAATTTATATTTTCCAAAATATTTATAACATTTGTCTTTGTGGTAGCAAAGAGCTGGAAATTGTGAGGAAAACCATCAGTTGGGGAATGGCTAAATAAGTTGTGGTTTATTAATGTAATGGAATATTATTGAGCTATAAAAAATGATGAGCATGATGGTTTTAGAAAAACATGGATAGACTTTCATGAAATAATGAAAAGTGATATGAGCAGAACCAAGAAAAGGCTATATACAGTAATAACAATATTGTTTTAAGGATAACTTTGAGTGATTGTCATTTTGACTATTATAAATGCCTTTTCTTGCTTGCCTTCTGTTTGTTCTTTGTCCTCAAAAAGGACCATGATATCATGAAGGTGATGCCATGACATGAAAGCAAATTGGATTTAAGTGAGGGAGGACTGTGCAAAGTGACCAGCCTCACTTTCACTTCTTGAGCCATCTGGGCCCAGTGGTCAGATATAGAACAGGACAACTGAAGATGGTCCAAGATGCACCCACATTCTTTATAAAGGACCTAGGAAGATGCTATCTGCATCCAGAGAAACAACTGATAAATAGAAGTATGTATAGAATGATTTCATGCACACACATACACATTTGTGTCTAATGGTATCATCTCCAGGGTGGGAGGTAGGGAAAGAAAAGAAAAAAAAATAAAGTTACATGATACCCGTCTCTGCCTCTCATAAGAACATACAATGACTAACATCCTTTCTTTTGCACATATTATACTCTTTTACATTTATATACCCTTTATGTATCTATCCCTTTCTGTATCTTTCTAAGTTTCTGTTAACACATGCACATACTTTAGGGAGTAAAAATTATCCACCTTAAAAGATCTTTCAACCTTTTGTCCCTCCTCTTTAGGCATAGTGGTGCCCACTTCCTGTTTCATGTCCCTTTTATCCTAGCAGAATCTTGTCTAGGTTACCTCCTCCCTAAGCTGTCCTTGTGCTCATTCTTCCCTGCAAGCAAGCATTTCTCATCCAATTAATGCATTCTCATCCAATTATTGTAATGTTGTGTTATCTTATCTATTACATTTGTTATACTTCCCAGTGAAATTTCCCTCTGTGACCAACAGGTCCAATCCCATCTCAACAATCTTAAGATTTGCTTTCTTAATTTAACTTGTTTAACAGAAAATAGATCTCATTATAACAAACAATCTTATTGTAAAGGCGTTGTTGTTTCTTTTCAGAAATTAAATCCTTTCAACTAAGCAAAGAGAAGAAAGGAAATATATATCAAGTTTTGGTTTCAGAGACAAAAAACAATTCATGCATTCATAAATTGTAATTTTTTCTTCAGCAAAATAAAAGATAAAATGTAGCTTTGAAAAGTATTTTCAAATAGGTGCTGAAATATCAAATTAGTAGATTTTAGGAGAAAGAAGAACAGACGGGGAATCAGAAGGAATGAGTTTAAACTGAGTTTAAATGCTGCACACCACTTCTGTGACTTTGAACAAATAGTTTAACTCTCTGGATCTCATTTCCTTCATCATGAAACAGAGTGGAGTGAATGGATACATCTTTCCATATAGTAGATTCCCTGTGACAAAATTGTAGGAGAACCTTGGAAAAAATAGCACCGGATGGACGAGCACCAGGTATACTGTGATTATTTCCTGAGGAAAGAGTATCAATATCCATTAGAGCACAGATTCTTAGGGATATTTGAAGCATTTAAGAAACCTTAAATCAATGTATAGACAGCAGATAGTATTAGAATAGTTTACTAGGAATGCTGCAATGGGCCTCTAGTGTTGAGAATGGGAAGGAAATAAAAGAGAATCAACTGTGTGAGAGCAGTAATTTTCTTTGAGTCCTGATCATGTTCTAAAAAGAAATAAATTCATTTAAGTTAAGGAGACAGTAGAGTACAATAAAAACTTATTGATTCTGGAGTATGAGGACCTGGGTTTGCAGACTCCTTCCAATGATTACTACCCATGTGACTTCAAGAAAATCATTTTAATTTTCCAAGACCTCCATTTTCTCATCTATGAAATCGCAGAGCTGGTCTGGATGGCATCTCTTCAGCATTTGGAATGAGAGACCACTGCCTCCTTTTGGATATTTTCTGCTCATTGGATTTTCATGGCATTATTTTCTTCAACTTTTCTTCCTGCTATCTGGTCACCTTTCTTCAGTATCCATGGTCAAAGCCATTGTGTGGATATATCCCAGGACTCTGTTCTCAGATCTCTTCTCTTCTTCACTATTTTGATTACATCAGCTCCTATGGGAACATCGTATCTATGAGAATAACTTCTGAATCTACATATCCAGTCCTAGGACTCACTCTCTACTGAATGATTCCAATACGATGCCTCATAGACATCTTAAATTCAATCTGTCCACAAAACGACTCATTTTATTTTCCCCAAAATGTTCCCTATTTCTTTTAACCTAACAATATCCTTCTAGTTATAGCCTCAGAATCATCCTTGGATAGTCTTTGTCTGTTAAATTTTTATTTAATCACTTGCCAAGTCTCATCTACTGTACCTCTGTGACATAACTCATAACTGGCCCCTTCTTTCTTCATACATTGCTATCATCTAAGTTCAGGCTCTCATCTCCATTTGCAGGGACTGTTGCCATAGCCTCATAATTATCTTCTCTCCCCTCCTGAAACCATCTTCCATATGTCTGCAAAACTGAGTTTTCTACAGTATAAATGAGCTTATTATTCTTCTACTCAAGAAGCTCTAAGTGTTTCCAGTTGTCTCAGAAATAAAATAAAAAATTTTCTGTTGGATATTTAAAGTCCTTTCCAATCTGGGTCAAGTCTGATTTTTCAGGCTTATGTGTACATCATTTCCTTCATGTCTTCTATGTTCTAGAGTTACTTTGGTTTTGTATTATATAATGTAGCATATAATATAAATATTTTATGTTTATCTGTTTTCCTGTTCTCTAGAAGAAGATAAGTCACTTGAGGTCAGGATTTTTTTTGTAGCCAATGTCTGACACATTTAATAGGTCCTTTAAAATGTTTATCTAATGAATGGACAAATAAGTGATAACCTTTAAAAAACGATTGGATGTCCACTACTCTGTTATGTTGTAGAGGGATTTTTATCATGAGTTAGTCTATATGACTCTTGTGTTTCCCTAAACCCCTGAAATCCTTGATTTGCAGCTTTAATTGGTTGTTTTTGTTTGGTTTTGTTTTCTTTTTTTCCTCTTTTTCCAAGTTCTGGGATGCCAGGCTGCCTTTCTTCTACATCGTGGTTGCATTTCTTTGACTCTCATTGGCAACAATGAGTTTGAGAGCTGCTATTTATACAGGTAAAGATTCTCCCAGCAGCCTTCAGTCACACAAGAATGGTGTATCCCCCGTATTCATTCCTGTATTTCTACCATGACAGAGTATGAATTTTGTTTTCAATGAACACAAAGCAGTTTCTCTGTCTTGGAAGGATATAGTTTCTGACTTGGCTCTAGAACAAAACTGTGCCCAAGCCTGGCTTCCCTAAATGATTTAGGTCTCACCACAGGTTTCCTCGTAGGTTCTCCCTAAGAAGAGTTGTTCTGTCTTACTTTCCTTCCGTCCAATTTTATAAATCCAGGGAAGGTCTTGGAAGTCAGGAAACATGCATTCTGGAAGGAGAGCAAAGATTGTTACACCTGAAAGAATAACTAAACCAAATATTTTCCTTCCAGGCCCAGGGATTTTTAGATCCACTTACTCTGAAATAACAAGCAATACACCTCTCTACGTTTGTGACAATACAATAAAAAAAAAATACTTAGAGAGCATGATCAGGTGGAGAAAAAATCTTAGGACATATCCTGGAACTTCATTAAAGCTTCTCTGTTGCCTCCCCAGCTTCCTAAGATTGGCTGTATCATGATACAATGTATTCCTCAAGATGCTCCATTCAGACGGCATGTACTGTTTGTAGCTAAATGGCTTTATTCCAGAAAAAAGTAGATAAATTTTAAGCTGATTGCTGTAATCAGTGTTCCCAGAATCAATATAAATCCATCATTAAATATCACACTGCAAGATCTTTACTGCTATTTGAGATGTTCTACAAATATCGACAAAAACATCATCTCTAGTGTTTCCAAGATACCAATCGCAACATCTTCACTGGATAAAAGGTACTGATACCTAGTTCAGTTTGGAGGAAATGGAAATAAGGCATTAGCATTTGTGTGAAAGGGAGTTACTATCTCTGTATCTCATTCTTTTCAATATTTCTAAGGATCGCTATTGTGTAGGATAAGTGTATGTTCCATGAAGAATGAGTTTTTACATTCAACGGAAATCTTGAACAGCCTTTCTGTTTGGAATGATGATGTGCTGGGAAAAAAATATAGAATAAATCTATACAAATTATTATGCATTATTAAATTATAAAATATACAAAGCCCCTTTCTAATTATGTTTCCATTGCATATTTGGGTTAGTTTACTAACCTAATGCACAAAGTAAAAAATTTCATTTTTTGGTCCAGTCAACTGAGAAGGGTAAGCTTCATTGCTGTACATTTAAAAATTAAATTTCTGTATTTTCTCTAGATGAATTAAAATAAATTTGCAAGGATGTGGTGAGGACAGGACAGGAACATAGCGCTTTTAACTTCAGAGAGGAAAAGGAAATCTTTTGTAGATGCTTGTGCTCTAATTTAGCAGATAATTCGCAGAGTTACTTGAAGCTCAGAGAGGTTGATTTTCTCATGGTCACAGAACTGTTGAATATTATAATTAAGATTTATACCTAGAGGAGCAGCTAGAAGGTACAGTGGATAAAGCACTGGCTCTGGCATCAGGAGGACCCGAACTCAAACTCAGGATCAGACACTTACTATCCGTGTGACCCTGGGCATGACACTTTAGCCCAATTGCCAAAAAAATTGAAACTGTTTTCCTGATTCTAAACTGACTCTGTTAACAACATTAAAAAGAAAGAAAAAGAAAAAAGAAAAGAAAGGAAAGATACTCTTAAATACATATGTATATCTATATCTGTCTTTCTCTGTGTCTATCTCTCTCTATATATATACATACATATATTAACCACATTTTTATATCATATAAAAGATATTCAATGTTATATATGTAATATTCATTAAGAAATTGCTTTATAAGACAAAATAAAATGTACAAGATATTAAAATGATAAATATTTGGAAGCTCTAATAATCTTTTCTCAGTGTAAAAACTTAATGGTTAATGAAAAATTCTTCCTATCACTCTATTATCTACTTAGTAGGTTGTGAGAACTTATGTACCATACTTTTTTGTACATGGGTATATATTATGTGTACATAAATTATATGTTTATAGATGTATAGGTGTGGATTATATAATAAGAAAGTGTACAGTACAGTGTAGCTGTTAAAGAGTTGCCCAGGAAAATCTGAGTTCTAATCCTGCCTCTAACATGCTGGTTGTGTGACCCTGGGTAAGTCACTGAAAAATCTCAATCTCCCTTCTCCCTTTCCAAGCAACTTTCTAAAAGTCTAAGTTGTAGAGAACATGCTAATCGACATTGGTGGAGGTAATTCCACATATAGGAGTTTCCTGTCTAATAAAATCACAGGTGCAATTTCCCTCCTTTTGAGTGTTTCAAAGTCTTAGTTACAATTTTAAGCTTTTGAAAAGCTCAGTATATACTGAAGCTTAAAATCTGCAGCATGCTTCAATATGTTATGGAGCATTTTTAAGCTAACAAAATATGTTTTATGATAACTGGCAGATAATTTAGCTTGAGAAGGAAACCCAAAATTGGGTTCAGATTTCACAAATATCACTGATAACTCTATGTATAAGATACTATGCCCTGGGCAAAAACATATTAGGCTTCATGGTATTTCTGATAATGATCAATGTATAAAATTGAGATAGAAGATATTTAGAAAATGTATGATAGGGGATAAAAAGGTGGTTTAATTATGTGGGGATGAGGAAAAAATAAATGTCTGGTTTGCTTTATGTACAGTTATACACAAAATGGATTAATTAAACAAAATTAAAAAAAAAACTTAAAGGAAGATCATCAAGGGTTTCTATGGGTGAGCACAGACAATTATCCATGAGGAGGACTAACTGGGTTGTCCTCTTGATTGTTTAAGTGAAGAGCCACATCAATATCCAAGCATCATAGATCTAAAGTAGACATTAGAGGCCATGTAGCCCAATTCCCTCATTACAGTTGAGAACCTGGGGCCCAGAGTGGCTAACTGGTTTGCCTAACATACAGTTTAATTAAGTAGCAGAGAATGGTTTGGCTCTCAAGTCCTTTCACTCGAATTCAGTGTTTTTCTACTGTACTATCCATCCTCTGTGACATACTATTGTCTAAACATGGGCAATGCCCAACAACATTCTATGTTATAGAAGTGTTGTGATCTACAATGACAGAGGGAGTGTACCCCCCCCACACACACACAATCACAGGTCAATAAATTGTAGTTATTCTATTTTTAAGTAAAGTTTTCATTCAAATAAAGTCTTAAACTCTATATACTAGACTCAAAGGAAAACAATTGACATTCTGTTGTGAAAAGCTTTCAGAATTAAGGACTTTCTAAATAAATAATGCATTTAATAGGAAAAGTAATCCCTTCAAACCATTTTCTTCCTGACTGGAATGTACTCCCTCTTATTTCTATTTCTTAGAATCCCTAGCTTCCATAAATTTATCATAATAAGGAATTAAGTATTTTTAAAAAATCAGTTAGTTAACTCTTTATTCCAAACTAAATCCCCTTCCCTTGTCCTGGCCCTACAAAGGTATTTGGCAGCCATAAAAATGTGAACTAAATGCCCACAAGACTCTGGGCCAAAAAAAAGAATCAGTAGGGGACCAGGCAGTCCATAGGAAAACAATCAGGTAGCATATGTAGCATCAATTGCATTAAAGACTAATATTCATTTTATTCTCTAATCTGAAACTAGATGAGAAAACAGTCCAAGCAAGGGCTCTTGTAGGCCTGATCCAAAATGTGGGAAAAAAAACAACTCAACAACCCATAAAACAATAACATTAGCCTTCGCTACCAATAAGGAACTATTTACTTCAAACTGAAAATATATAAATAAGGTGGGGGGAGCAGTTTGTTTCTGTTGCCATTTCAAAAGGAATTAAGAGTATCTTCCATAGACTATTTGAGAGGTGAAATCTCTCTCATTTCTTTCTCTTGTCATCTTCTTTCTTCTCATCCCCTATTAATGCTACTTCTATCCAGTTTTGTTTTAAATCTAAACACAAAGCAGATGACTAATGTTCCCTTCTTTTTGCAGTCATAGAACAAATGCTAGACTGGGGACTATGGTAGAGCCCATTGCCAAATGACTGACTGATGTGCTATTAACACATAGCTATTGACTGTAATTTTTAAGTAACCCTGCTGGGATTTCCACCTAGTTTGAATGTGTATTCCCATTTCCTCTATCTGGTTCTTATCAAAGCTATTTACTGTTTTCCCTACCAATTCACAATGAATCCAGTTTGTCTCCACCATGGGTAGGTGGACAGACTGAACTTTTCTCTTTGCGAATGGCACAGCATGTCCTTCCTACTTTCTAGCCAGCTGCACCTGCTGCCCAGAGCTCCTGCTGCTCTTGTCACAATATGCAACTGTAAGGTGGAATTCAGAAGCTCCTCTGTACCCACTGTTTGTGTCTGTGCATGCATACATGTACAGGTAGGTACATGCACACATACATTTGTGCATGCTCCTTTTGTGAGAAAGGGATTTTCCCCCAGTCGATACATCATGGAAATTGCAAAAAAAAAAAAAGGAACATAAGAGATCCTGGTGCTATGCTGTTCCTCTGCTGTTAAGTTAGTTGTAGTGGAAATGGTACATATTGGTAGCAGTGGAGAAATGTCAGCAGAATATTTTAAGAAATTAGAAATCATTATAATTTTGCATATTCTGTATTGCTGTCATCATTGCTAACTTCTTAGAAATAATAACTTAGTTTTGGTTTGCTTCCACAACCCAAATATAGGAAAGATCCATGACTTTAGAAGTATTGGGAACTCCCAGTGTCCTAATTCCCTCTATTGATAGAGATGTAATCCATGTATGACATAAATTTAGCTAAGTACTAAAGAGTGCCTTGAAGAACTTAAAGATAAAATGATTTGTCCAAAGTAATTTAGTAACAGTTCAAGGTGAGAATTTGTCTCTAAGTCTTCTTGACTTCAAGTCTATAATTCTAGGTTCACTATACCCCACTGACACATTTTTCAGTCATATCTAAGTCTTCATGACTCCATTTGAGGTTTTCTTGGCAAAAATACTGGCATGGTTTAATATGTCCTTCTCCAACTCATTCTACAAATGAGGAAAGTGAAGTAAACAGGGTCAAGGGACTTGTCCATGGTCACACAGTTACTAAGTGTCTGAGGCCAGATTTGAACTCAGGAAGAGGAGTCTTCCAGACTCCAAACCCAGCACTCCATGCACAATGGTGCCATGTAGATGCAGGACACTGATAATTATATCCCTAATGTGGATTTTAAAATAAAACACCCAAAAATTATATACACAAGTCAGATAGCACTAATTTCCAGAAGGGTATCTAATACTTAAATCTATAATTTACTTCCTGCATGACCAGAAGCAAAGTATTCTTTCTCCCAGAACCTCTATTTACCCTTCCGTGTAATGAAATGATTTGGACTAGATAACTTCTAAAGCTTCATAGAACTGCTGAAGCAATCTCAGAGACATTCTATTGAAAGTCTCCATTGCACAAATGAAGGAAATGAAGGAACTGAAACTCAGGGAGGATAAATGATTCGCCTAGGGCCACAAAGCTAGGAAGTGATGAAGACAGTATTCAAACTGAGGCTATCTAAAATGCTATCAATCTAGGCAACTTACAATAACACCGTACACTTTGCTATTCTGATGGGTGCATTAATCTAAAAGAACAAATACTGCCTCCACTGACCCAGATCAAAACCAACCCATGCTTTCTCATCTTGTATGGTTCTTGTCCAAATATCCTGTTGAAAACTTATCTGATATTTTAGGTGCATTCTTTCTTTTGAATCATTTAATAGTTTATGGGAACCAGTGCAGCACTTAGAGGGTACTGTTTTATACCACATTCTTGTCATACGACAAGTCTACTTCCTTTTTATTATTTATTGATATTTTTCATACCTCTTCTTGTGTGTCAATCATGATTAGCAATGGGCTACACTTTATTGCCACCTACCATGAATCTCCTGTATTATCCTTTGAGTCATTTGTACTAATTGATTATTTTGAAATCATGGCTTTTCATGATTTTTTTTGTCTGTGCATACTCCTGGAAGGATGGTAGATTTTAAAATATTATTTTACAGCAGTAGGTTGGGATTGTTGAAAGTACTTTGTACGCTTTCCCAAATGTGATCCAACCTTGATCTCTCCTGCTTAATTCTGGAACTAGCTTGTTGATCGTTAGTAGTCCTGATCAAGACAGATAGCTAGCTAGCTAGCTACAGATAGAGATATAGACTAACTCAAATAGCTCTCCGTCCATCTTTGTGTCATAATTTGGGCAATATGGATTCTTATTTTTTTTTCTTTGTAAATTACTTGATCATTTTCTTTTTGAGTGGACCAGGATTTCATTGAAGATGTCCTGCAATGTCACAGGAATTGGCTCCATTTGCTCCATATCATCTGCAAACATGAGAACCTGGAGGATAACATCCTCTTTGGTGAATCCTTCTTCTAATATGATTTTACTTAGGATAATCCCCATACTTCATTGTATTTTATGACATATTTAATATTGATAACCAGAGAATCCTTGAGCAATGTTTATTCTAGTGTTTCTATGCATCAATAAATTATGAAAAATATCAGTGTACTCATGAAAGGAGCTATGTTGAAGGCAAAATAATTTATTTTGTTCTACTAAGCAATTTTGGGGATGTAATTAATAATCAACTTTTTAATTTAAGCTGTAAGTTTGGCACATTTTGTAGCCCTTGTACCGAAGCGCCTATGTGATATGATCTGAGACAATGTTAATTGTCCTAAATGTCCTCAAAGATTTTTTATGCTATTCTGCCACAGCCCCTAAAATCTGAGCTGAATTGACATAAAATGCAAATCTTAGGTTAAGTCATGTCATTAGCAGAATTAGCACATTAACATGAATTAGATTTTCAGATTAGCCAAATACAAATGAGCAGACAAAAGAGTTCCTGGTAGTGACCCATATAAAGGACAGGTTAATTTCACTTGCTCAGAGAGGAGAGAGAAAAGTGGTATAATGCCCCCCAACATTGAGCTCTGTGGGACACTACCAAGGGGAATCAAATACCAGTGGTAAAATAAGATATTCTTAACTTACAAACTTGAGATATGAAAACTCAGAGAAAACTATTCAACATTCCTATGATCCATTGATATTAAGGAAATTTTAAAGTGAATAAAATTTTAGATATTTTCCACTGACACATTGGTAATCATGTGCAAAATCCAAATAGAAGAGTGATTCTTTAGTGACAGGTGGAGTCAAGTCCCAGGAACCTATAATGGGTTCCATGCCTACTCAAAAGAAATAGATAAAGTGATCCACAAAGAAAAAAAAGAACAAATGGATAAAATAGACTATTGCATATTGCAAAATCCATGAAAGAAATAAATGAAAAAAATGTATATATAAACACACACACACATACATATGTGTAATGCCTGTGAAAGTTTCCTCAAATCAACTATAAATGAACAATTTCCAGGTTTTCCAACTTGCCATGTTATAACTGTTAGTTTCTACCTCACCATACTTGGCAATGATGGCACAGTGGATAGAGTGCTGAGCCTGGAGTCCGGAAGACCTAAGAACAAATCCAGCCTTACACACTAACCATGTGACCCTGCTTTTACCTTAGTTTCCTCATTTTTCAAATGAGGTGGAGATAGAAAAGGCAAACCACTCCACTATCTTTGCCAAGAAAACCCCAAATGGGGCCATAAATAGTTGGAAATGTCTTAACCACCACAAACCTCATTACTTTAGCAAATTACTTGGTATTTATTCTGTACATATTTTATAGCTAATTATTGTGGTTTGTGATGCTCTCCCTCACCCCAACAATGGAAAATTTCCATGAGAAGAATTGTTTCAATTTTGAGTTTATATTCTCGGTATCTAGTAGGTTGCCTGTCATATGGTGAGTATATTTGGAATTGAATTGAACTACAAATAAAAAAAGAGGAAGGTTGAGCAATATATATATATATATGATAAGAAAAATGACATCCCTGAGAATAGACTTCTGATATCTATAATTGTCCATAAGACAGTCCTGTGTTTATTGAAGATGAACCACAATACTGAATGGAGATAATTAATGAGATACAACTCTTTCGGGTTCAGACCTGTGATTGCATTTCTATAGGGGACTCCTGGTAAGGGATCTATGTCTATGATGCACATAAGCACCATTTTTTTCAACTAATATTCATAGATAGTTGCTTTAGTGATTTAGAGGTTAAGTGACTTAATAAAGGTGGATTAACACAAACTGATTAATAGAAATAATGATAACCATTATTTATATGCTTTAGCATTTTCAAAGTACTGCAATCATTTGGTCTTTATATGTAGAAAACTGGTATTATATCCATTTTATAGATGACAAAATGGAAACTCAGAGAGATGGAATGACTAACCTGGATTCACACAACTAGTAAGTCATTAAGGCAGAATTTTCAGTCAGGTCTTCCTGGCTCCAAGTCCAACATTCTAACCACTGTGCCACTGACCTCATTCCTGATGTGCTCCCAAAGCTTTCATTTGTTCACATTCTTCTGGTGCCCGGTATCTATAAGATTTCTTAAGACAAGGGCAACATCTAATTTACCTTCATATTTTCATCAGTGCCCAGTTCTATATTTTGCATTTGGTAAGTGCTCAATAGGTTTCAGTTTAATGTTGAATAATAAATACCCCAAAGTCTAATAACCTTTTTAATATTGCTATGCATGAAAAGAAGAAAAAAAAACCTTCCTTTGTAACTTCTGGCTTTTGAAAAAGAGTCCTTGAATGCTAAGTCTTTTGGTACTTTTCAATTCTGTCTTGATATAATAAATACAAAATTCAAAATGTATCTGGGACATGATTAAGCTGAAAATACTTAGGGAAATAATGCTAATGAGATTTTTTTGCAACCAGACAATCTCCACAATGTTAGTTATTAATTATTGAGGATGAGAGGCAATGATATAAGGGTGTGTTAGAGTCATCAATATGAGATGTCAAGATTAAAAAGAATTACCCTACATTCACATTGTATATTGGTCTTTTGAGAACAGAGGACAGGTCACCATCAAGTCTTACATCATTTGAGATCTATAATCATTATTTTCTTATGATCTTCTGATGAATCGTGATCTGGACAATAACTTTAAAAGAACAGGCATTTTCAAGTATATTCTTTATCATTCAGCTTTCTTACCTGAATAGAGTTCGTCAAGCAGGAACAATTCACCTTGCCTGAAAGCTAACCTAAGGACGTTACTGTTTATCTGTTTCTGCTTCCTCCAGTGAGGACACTGAATTAAAGATCATGTACACAGGGTGAATTATGGGGTATACCTATATTGCAATACACTTACATCTATATATAAGATGGTAGCTTCCTGTTTTTATAGAAATGTTATGAATCTGAAAGAGGGAAAGAGAATTACTCAATACATGTAAGATCTGTACAGTATTATCCAAGATTCACCAAGCTTTTTTCATCAAAGTTGTGAGGGATCAAAACATCAAGGTAAGAGGTTCATTATTTGTTTAATAATTCAAAGTATGGCCTCTATTGACATTCAACCTATTTTTTTTTTCCTTTTTTGGAGTAGGGACAAGAAATGAATAATAGGGAAACTTTGTCAGCATAATTAAATCTAATCCCAGTAAGATTATACTTATATACTTAGATCAGTGTGTTATTTCCTGTATTTAGGGATCTCTCTCCTTTGTTTCAGATATCACTCCCTCACTGGTTTCTCCTATCTGATCTTCTGAATTGTTTTGCAAAAAATCTTTTGCAGAGCAGTTATCCAGTGTCCTTCCTTCCTTCCTTCCTTCCTTCCTTCCTTCCTTCCTTCCTTCCTTCCTTCCTTCCTTCCTTCCTTCCTTCCTTCCGTCCATCCTTCCTTCCTTCCTTCTGTCCTTCCTTCTGTCCTTCCTCTCTTCTTTTTGCAGGATTTAGAGTCAGAAGACTTCAGGTCTCCAATCATTTTGTTATCACTATTATTACTTTCTCTGTTCCAGCCATTGGGAAAGTTAAGATGATGATTCTGCTGTCCATGACTGGCATGACTTGATCAAGTCAAAACTTAATTCATTATCTTTTCCTCAAAACTTTCCCTCCACCACCTCCTAACTAACTTATTATTGTAACAAACACCATCATCCCCCCAGTTCCTTGGGTGTCACCATTGCAACCCAAATGTCATCCTGGACTCCTCACTCTGCCACACCTTGTATCCAATCTGTTGGCAAGGCCTATCAATTTCTTCTTTGCAACATTGCTACAATACGCCCCCTTATGTCCTATGCCACTGCCAACACTTCAGTGTAGTCTTTTTCACCTCGTACTTGGATTATTCCAATAGAGTGCTGGTTTGTCAGCCTGTCTCATATCTCTCTCCACTCTAATCCATCCTCCATTTGGGCACTAAATTGATTTTCTTTAAATAAAGATTCAACCCCTTCTCATTAAATTTTAATGTCTCTTTGTCATCTTCAAGATCAAATACAAAATCCTCTGTTTAGCCCTTGATAACCTTGTCCCACTCTTACCTTTCTTGTCCATAAGTCATAACTGAAAACCACTGTAAACTGCTTGTACTCTAATTGTATCTCTTCATTTGAATCACATTCAACTTTAATCTTTTAGACGTTGTCTTTTTCCAAAATTCATAACTATCCCCCAAAAAAGACTGTTAAGAGAACTTTTACTGAAAATATGGGACTCTGTGTTTGAGATCTTTAAAACTCCATATGATTTCTCAAATATACCAAGTTACTATTAGATCTCTGAAGCCAAGGGAAGAGAGGGTATTCAGAGAAAGTGAAAAGAAAGTAAAATTAATTCCACAAGCATCTGCTGACTTTCAAGACATTACACTTAGCTCATGTATTTTGAAAATTATTCCGTGTTTTATAGGATCTTAAAAAATACTTATTGGGTCAAATTGAATTGAATGACAATAAATGAGAGTGACGATGATTCTGAATATATTTGAGGAATGGCGGAGGAGAGTTGGTGGAGGTAGGAGAAATCATAGGATGATCTCAGTCTTCTCAAGAAAATGGGAGCGTGGATTATCTTTTATGTATTTGGAGATTACAGTTGTGGACCCACAGATTCAATTTATGAATTACAGTTTAGGCATGAGAAGGGAAAAAAAGGGATTTGTGACAAACATTTGGAAGATATAAAGAGCTGATGAATAGGAGGGAAAATGATTGTCAGAGAGTAGTAATGGCCTTTGCAGAGGTCATGGTCAAATCTCTTAAGCAAGGGCATCTTTTCCTTAAGATACAATTTTCTATAGTGAGTGGATCACTCATGAAGACCAAGGTTCAAACTTCACTTCTAACTTTGGTTATGCAACTGGGCAAATCACTTAATGCCTCTGTACTCTAGGCAGCTGTCTCTAACTTTAAGTTGAAAAGAAAATTATTGATCTACATGAGTAAAGATTTTCCTCATTGTATTGATATTGCATATTTCTTTATTATTAATGTAATTATGCTTCTTAAAGGGAACATGGAACAGGAAGGGGTGGACCTACAGCAGAGCTGAGAGGAAATTAGTCAGAGAGCAATCAGAGCTGGGAAAGGCAGCAACTAGCATGAATGGGAGAACTTGTTCCTGATTTGTTTAAGGGAGCTGGTTCATGGGAAGCCTAACAGAAGGAAGGCTTAGGAAGGATGTTGTCACCTTAATTGCTATTGTGCATGAATTTCTTTGTTGCTGTGACTGATTCAGCTTTTTGGTATTTGAATAAGTGTTTTGGTTCTGTCTTCCATGTGGAGAGTCTGTTGTATTTTATGATTCAGAATAGTGCCAACATATTCATGGCTGCGGTAAGTACTGTGACTATCTCGTTGGCCCTACACTCATCCAGGAATTTCCTATATCAGGGAAATCATACATCCTATCCCTACATCTTGTTTAGAAAAAATTATTGAGTACCAGATGGAGTCACTTGCTGGTTATTCAGTTTCAATTGAAGAATGTTTTCAGTTGCTCCTTTTCTTATTCCAAGCCTCTGTTTTATTAATCTTACACACACACACACACAATGTTAGGAGGGGTAAGTCTTTCATGTTTTGATGTGTATTGGAATTGCCCTGATAAATTCTTCCAGCTCATCAGGATGGCAAGATATCTTGTGAATGGAAATCATTTACAAATAGTCAGCAGCATTACAGAAAATATTATCCATCTTTTATGGCCTACCTTGTGTTTTCTCATTTGATCAAATCTTGTTTCCACTTGGCTCAATAAAGCAAATAATGGATTACTAAGACATGTTCTCACTTGTTCCCCTGAAATATCAGTGTTATGGAACTATAGCCTTGCATTTACATTTTACCTCAAATTTACCCAGGGTTTAAAATACTCTGATTCATTTTATAGCTTACCTGAATGAATCAGTATTTGAGGAGATAGACCATCTTCCCAATGCTGAACTTGAGAAACGAGCTTATTACAGACTTGTATAATAAGCAAGGCGCAGGAAAGGAATCATGCTCAGGGTGAAAATTTCCACCATCTAGTGGCTCTTTTAGCATCCCTGTGATGCAGAAGCAAGATCAGGGCTGGAGAGATGGCAGCAGGGGCATCTTTCATACCATGTCAGAAGTTGGATCAGAGTTGAGAGACAATTCCTGAGTAGCAGAGACTCACTGAAACTCTGCAATAAAACTATTGTGACAGATTAAGCAGACCACTTTCTGCTTAGAGCTCAACACACTCTGCAATCCAGTGACAAACACTGGTCACCTGAGTATTCCTTGGAGAAAACACTCCATCTCCCAGTTTCAAACATCTTCTTGACTGCCCCCAGTCCTTTATTTGAAACACTCTCTTTCCTTATCTCTGACTGTTAGATTCACTGGCATCCTTCAAATCTCAGCTAAAGTTTCCTCTTCTGTACCTCACTCTTCTTTTAACCTAGTGCTTTCCCTTTGAAATTATGCTTAGTTTATCCTGTATACATCTTATTCATAAATAATTATTGCCTTGTTGGCTCTTGGAGAATAAGAACTATTTATTTTTGCTTGTTTGGTTTAGTTTTTGGTTTTCTTTGTATTCCCAGTGATTTTCACAGTGCCTGATACATAGGAGGGTAATAAATGATTGTTGTGTTTATACTTCATTCTTGAAGAAAACCATGATGTAAGGATGATGACATGACTTGCAGTTAACTTGGATTTGAGTGAGGGAGGGCTGTGCAAGGTCACCAGCTTCACTTTCTCCTTCTGAGCCATCTGTGTCCAGTGGCATGATATTCATCAGGATGACTGGAGATGGCCCAGGATGCAATGGGATACCCTGGGCATTTTAGGCTAAGGTCTTATCAGATTCTCACTTTGAATGAGAAACACCCATTCAATGAATAGATTTTTTTAAGTAGTTACTCAAAGAATAGCCAAAAAAAAAAACAAAAAAAAAAAAACCAAAACCACAAACCTCCCCCCACAAAAATACAAACTAGGAGGGTAAGACACTCAGGGTTCCTAGGTAAAAGAGAAACATTACTATTTAATATTTACATTCATGCTCTGCTAGTAGAGCAGGGACCTATTGTCCAATCTATAAACTCCAGTCATCTGGGTTTAAGACTTGATCTTTGAGCAAGAAATCTAGCCAGTAAACCCAAAGGAAAAAAGGCAGCTTTTGGCCATCAAAGTGTACCTTCCCCTGAGCAGAGCACCCCAAGCAAGGAGGGAGAGGAGAGGAGAGGGAGAAGGGAGAGGAGAAGAGATTAAAAGGATCATTCCTTAGGTAAATACTCAAAGAGACCTATTCGTTGAATGAGTGTATCTCACTCAAAGTGAGAATCTGATAAGATCTTAACCTAAAGTGGCCAGGGTCTCTCACTGCATCCTGGACCATCTCCAGTCATCCTGATGAATATCTGATCACTGGACTCAGATGGCTCAGGAGGAGAAAGTGAGGCTGGTGACTTGCTCAGCACTCTATCATGGAAATCAGAGTCAACTGCAAGTCAATCATCATCTTGATGTCACAGTCCTCTTTGAGAATGAAGGGCAAACACAGCCTGAGTGAGCAGCAGGTCGTCTCCTCTCCTCTCCTCTCCTCTCCTCTCCTCTCCTCCCCTCTCCTCTCCTCCCCTCTCCTCTCCTCTCCTCTCCTCTCCTCTCCTCTCCTCTCCTCTCCTCTCCTCTCCTCTCCTCTCCTCTCCTCTTCTCTCCTTTCCTCTCCTCTCCTCTCTTCTCTTCTCTTCTCCTCTCAAATGATACTAGACTGAGGGATTGGTAATTGACTTCCAGTGGGAAGGTGAAAAATTTGCTTTCTGAAATTCAGACAGAAAATGTTGTCCTTCATCCAATAACTAAAGGAGAATATGTGTGCCTGAGGAGAATATAGAAGTAACTATGAGATTCATAACTAATAATAATAATATTTACATAGCCCTTAATATACATCAGGGAGAAAGTGTGGTATAATAGAGACTACTAAGAGTCAGGGAGACTCAGGTTCTACCTCTGCCATGTATTGTTTATAAGGAGCATAGCCTAGTGATTTAACTTTTCTGATTTTCAGGCAATTGTCTAAGATTCTAGGTAATAAATTAGCTGTAGGTCACATTACTGGATGAAATACTAAAAAAATGTGAAATCATATTGATATAATGATTTTATATCCCTCTCCAATTTCTGAATGAAAATTGATTGGTCCTTCTTACCTCACTTTCAAAAATTGCTTTAGATAACCTAGGACCTTTGCAAATCTGAATAGTTCAATAGATACAAGCACTTTCCCAAGGCATCTATGAAGATCACTCACTTCTTTGCAATATCATCTCTTTATGCTGCAAGCATTTCTTTTGATGAATTTTTGTGTTGATTTAATTGAAATATCAACAAATTCTGCCCTGGAATCCCTCCATTCTAACTGTAACCCCTGGCCCCAGGAGAAGAAGGCATATGGGAATACTACTCATAAGTCTCCTCACTGCTCATAAATGATGAGTCACAGATCAAATAATGTTCAAAAAGAAACATTTAATTAAATAGCACACTGATTAGCTGTTCAGAAAGTTTGCCTTTTTTCCTTCTTTATCTAGTACTGTTCTTTAGCTCCATCACCAGTCAAGAAAAAATAATCTTATTGGAATAATCATTCTCTACCCCTAACCCCCTAACCCTTGGGTACAATCTACAGCAGTCAAATGTTCATCAGATAAATGAAAGACTTCCTAATTCAGGAAAAAAACATTTACTTATTTTCTGACATATTTGAACATCTGCCTTATATATGACTCCCTTATGAAAACAAATGACTTGTGAGATCCAGGGCCTTCCCAAAGTACAATTGTCAATGACAGTCTTCCTATCAAATGTCATTTACTCTTATGTAATTTTACTACTTTGGTCACAAGGGATACCACAGGACCTGAAGAAATTGCAAGTGCTCAATGCTCTAGGAAAGTTTTTGAGAATGCTGACCTATTTTATCTGGCAAATCGATGAGCAGATAGATGGAGAGATAGGAAGATAAGTAAATAGATAGAGACACAGATAGAGAGATGGGTAGATGAGTGTTGCATGCAACAATCATTCTGAAGATCCTAACACTCCTGGGGTCTCTTCCTCTCCTAAGTTCCCCCTTTGGAATTTTCATTTGAGGACGCATTCACTCCAGTTCTGTTTACCTCTAGCCAGGGTCAGTTCATGATTCTCTGGACCACTTTTCCTACCCCTCTTCCTCTCTCCCTCAGCCCAACTTTTCAGCTTCCTTTCATTCATTGTTCTCTCCTATTAAAATGTAAACTCCTTGAGTGAAGGCACTGCTTTCTTTTTGCATATATTTGTATTGCCTGTGTTTGAAAAGTGCCTAGGACATAGGAAGTGCATAGTATATTCTTAACGGATTTTTTTAAATTAATCAATAAGCAGTTATTAAATACTCATTATGTTTCAGGTGCAAGATGTAAACAGTAAGTAGCACTTGAGCTGAGTTTGTGTGTGTGTGTGTGTGTGTGTGTGTGTGTATCTGGAAGAAGAATTCATTACAAGTTTATAGATATCATACATCTAGATCTGCAAGGAATCTTAGATCTCATTTAATTCAAATTCATTCATTCTATGGATAAGGAAACTGAGGCCTGCCTAGGCAAAATTACTTGCCTAAACTCACAAAAGTAGTAAGTGCCAGGAATAAAATCCAGCTTTCAAATATAATTATTAACTTTACAGAAATGTTTAAATGTTTGAATTATAAGGAATAAAATAGGACTGTATTAAATAAAACATAGTAATACTCCAATTTAGAACATATTATTATCATTATTGCTATTTTATTGATTCAGATATATTAGAACAAATCATGCTCTCAGAAGGGCAATATGAAACAGCTTAAGAAACAGGTGTTGAGTTCTCACAGAGCAGTATTTTAAGGTACTACCATATGTCAATATATGAAACGTTGAAATCAGGAGAATGAGGATCACATGCACATCTTATTATTGTTGGAAAATGTTTTAAGATTATTGTTCAGCTGGAGGAAAAGGAGATCAGGACATTTTGGTTTTAGTCACGTTACAGACTGATCATATTTTTAGAAGTAAGGCAAATCTATGATCCAAGTTAATTATGGAAAGTTTACACCCATCTTTAATGGTCCGATTGGCTAAGATGGCGCATCCTCTATGAAGTCTTCCAGATTTTAGACTTTAAAGCTGGAAGAGAGTTGTTAGAAATGATCTAGTCCAAGCCCCTCATTGTGTATATGAGGTTAAGCAACTTGTTTGAGATCTCTGGCTACAAAGCTGCAGAGATAGAATTTGAATCCAGGTTTTTCTGGTTCCAAATGCACATGCTCTATTTTATATTAAATGATAATGTTTCATTCGTCCTGCTTCTGATGCAGAATGATTGTGGGTGACCTGAGCAAACCCACAGAACCTGTAATGTGCCCCTCACCCCTAGGCAATTGTTTGATACTGTCCTTTGCAAAGCAGATGTAAATCTGTACTCAGAGAGAATTCCCCAGCTGGCAGTTCTCTAAATCAGTGAAGTCTCAGATCCATGTTATGAAATGGGGAGGGTGATTAAGGAGTGTGGCTAATTGATCAATAAGCTTTTAATAACAATGATAGCTGGCATTTTTAAAATGCTTTACAAAATGATCACATTTGATCTCTACAGTACTGCAGGTATTATGACTGTTATTTCCATTTTACAGTTAAGACAACTGAGTCAATGAGCATTTGTGATTTTTCTATAAATATGGAACTGACAGGTACATGAGTAAGTATCTGAACCCATTTCTTGCCAAAGTCCAAGTTCAGGTACATCCAAAAGGCTGGAGTAGCATGCTGAATATGACATATACTTCATAGTTATTTCTTGGACTTCAGTTGAGTTGTGCATAATTTAGACTCCATTGATTCAGGGAGCCCAAATTCCATCTCTTTGTTTAGAATGCTTTATATCAAGATTCTTCCTTGTGTAGGCCCAGGATGATTTAATCTGTTTATCTGCATTGTTGAGTAATACCATTCTCACATTTTTCTAAGAGGAACATAGTACTAATCTTACAATCCTATTGTACATTTATTCACTACAAGGTTAATTTGCATGCCAATTTCCCAATCCTATTTTTACCTTTTCTGACACCTCTTAAAAAAAACTAATTTAGAAAACTTTGGTTAAGTAACAAGAAGAAGAAATTATATTTATACATTTTTGTGAATAATGTGAAGCATATTGTCAATCTGTATCTTCAGTAGAGGCAGTATCTACCAGCTTCATCTATTATAGGGACACTTTTATGTTTTCCATCTGCAGCAAAAGTGAAAAAAGTCTAAAATTTAAAATCATCTTCAAGTTTCTTATACAATCAGATCCATGACTTTGCAAAACAGGGTACATTTTTCTTTGAATTGGAAAGAATGCATGATGAAAAAATAAATATTTCACAAATTAAAAACAATCACAAGACACACAAATAGTGAAACCTAGCCTGTCCTTCATGGTCAGGAAAAGTCTATATCAATATATCATTTCCCCAATACATCAGAGTACAGCAGAAAAAGGAATTAGAAAGTGTAGCTGTTAATCCTGGCTTTATACTTGCTAACTTTCCAACCATTGATAGGTCATATTTCTTCTTCAAGTCTGAGTTTCCTAATCAGTGAAATGGGAGCAATGTCATTTGACCCACTTAGATGTCAGGTCCTCCATATATTTCATGGAGTTTAATAAAGGCAGAAGATGCATAAGGCAGAGTCAACTCAGCAACATGACAGTCCTGGATGGTAAAGGGCCCAACTTAGAACATGGCCTTTCAGACTTTGGATAAGAGACAAATCAAACAGTTGTTCTTTGAGCATTCCTGTTTCCATCTCCCATGTACTAAAAAGTCTAAAGTTTCAAAAAGATATATAATGTATTTATTTTTCAGATCTCAACATTCACTTCCACAAGAATTTGAAGTCAAAATTTTCTCCTCATCTCCCCATCCCCAGCCCAAGAGAGCATGCACCCATCTGCCCCTTTCTCCAGTCTGTCCTCTCTTCTATTACCCACCCTTCTTCCATCCCCTTTCCCCTCTGCTTTCTTGTAGGGCAAAATAGATTTTCTATATTCCATTGCCTGTATAGATTAATTTCCAGTTGCATGTTAAAATGATTTTTAATAGTCATTCTTGAAGTTTTGAGTTCCATATTTTCTCCTTTTTTCTTTCCCCACCCATCCTTATTGAGAAAACAAGCAATTCAACATAGGTCATACATGTGTAACAATGCAAAGCATTTCCATAATAGTTATGTTGTAAAAGACTAACCACATTTCCCTCTGTCCTATCCTGCCCTTCATTTATTCCATTCTCTCACTTGACCTATCCTCCCACAATAGAGTTTGCTTCTTATTATCCGTTTCTCCTAATTGCTGTCCCTTCTATTATCTTCCCTCTCCTCTCCCCTTCCCCCTTGCCCTCCTGCAGGGTAAAATAGATTTCCATATCCAACTGAGTGTGTTACTTCCTCCTTAAACAAAATCCCATGAGAGTAACGCTCAATTATTTCCTTTCATCTCCCCTCTCTTTGTAAAAGCTTTTTCTTCCTTCTTTTATGCTAGATGATTAGCTATATTCTACCTCGCCCTTTCTCTTACTCCTAGTACATTCCATTCAACAGTAAATTTTATTTATACATATATATGTATATATACATACACAATATACCCATGTATATATACATATCCACATATATACAATATACACATAATACATACCCATATACACCTACATATATATGTGTATATATATACATATATATATACACATATATATGTACATACATATATATATTCCCTCTAACTACCCTAATGCTGAAAAAGGTCTCATGAGTTACAAATAACTCTATGTAGGAATATAAACAGTTCACCTTTGATGAGTCCCTTAAGGCTTCTCTTTCCTATTTACCTTTTCATGTTTCTCTTGATTCTTATACTTGAAAGTCAAATTTTTTATTCAACTCTGGTCTTTTCAACAAGAATGCTTGGAAGTCCTCTATTTCACAGAAATTCCTTTTTCCCCCTGAAGTATTATATTCAGTTTTGCTGGGTAGGTGATTCTTGATTTTAACCTTATCTCCTCTGACCTCTGGAATATCATATTCCAAGCCCTTCTATCCCTAAATGTAGAAGTTGGTAAATCCTGTGTTATCCTGATTGTATTTCCACAATACTTGAATTGTTTCTTTCTGTCTGCTTGTAATAT
The DNA here is from genome assembly GCF_028372415.1 of Notamacropus eugenii. Lineage (NCBI taxonomy): Eukaryota > Metazoa > Chordata > Mammalia > Diprotodontia > Macropodidae > Notamacropus > Notamacropus eugenii. The sequence goes on from NC_092877.1 coordinate 132,838,056, forward strand.
TAACTCCTTGACTTGGGAATTCTGGAATTTGGCTACAATATTCTTAGGAGTTTTCCTTTGATGATCTCTTTCAGGAAGTGATAGGTGAATCCTTTCCATTTTTTTTCCCTCTGGGTCTAGAATATCAGGGCAGTTTTCCTTAATAATTTCTTGGAAGATGATGTGTAGGCTTTTTTTCATCATGGTTTTCAGATAGACCAATAATTTTTTAATTATCTCTCCTGGATCCATTTTCTAGATCAGCTATTTTTCCAGTGAGATATTTCACATTGTCTTCTTTTTTTTCCCATTCTTTTAGTTTTGTTTTACAATTTCTTGGTTTCTCATAAATTTATTAGCTTTCATATGCTCCATTCTAATTTTTAAAGATCTGTTTTCTTCAGTGAGTCTTTGAAACTCCTTTACCATTTGGGCAATTCTGCTTTTTAAAACATTCTTCTCCTCATTGTCTTTTTGGACTTCTTTTGCTATTTGGGTTAGTCTATTTTTAAAGGTGTTATTTTCTTCAGCATATTTTGAATCTCCTATAGCAAGCTTTTGACTCACTTTTCATGATTTCCTTGCATAGCTCTGATTTCTCTTCCCAATTTTTTCTTCACCTCTTTTACTTAATTTTCAAAATCCTTTTTGAACTCTTCCATGTCCTCAGACCACTGAATTTTTTTTTTTTTTTGGAGATTTTGGATGTAGGTGCCTTGACTTTTATATCTTCCTCTGATGGTAGGCTTTGTTCTTCCTCATCTGAAAGGATGGAAGAAAATACCTTTTCACCAAGAAGTCGCATTCTATAGTCTTATTTTTCCCCCATTTTTAGGCATTATCCCATCCAGTTACTTGACTTTTGAGTCCTTTGTCAAGTGGAGGGTGTATTCTAGGGACATGTAAGCTCTCATTTCCTCCAAGGTGGCACAATCATAGGAGAGGAGTTTACTCCTCTCCTGGTCTGTGATCAGCCACAAGCATTCTTTTCTGCCCTGGATCTGTGAGTAAGATTCCATCTCCACAGCTACCACCAGCTCACCACCAGCACTCCTCCTTACCCCAGAACTGCCACTCAGAACTTAGATCCAGATTAGCTGCTCAATTCCCCCAAGCTCTTTAGGTCAAGGGCTCCAAAAGTGGATACTGCTGCCACCCTGGGGCCAGGGCTGCGGCTCAACCAGGTTCCACTCTCACCAAGGTGAAAGAGCTTTCTTATTTACCTTTGAAGTTGTCTTTGGCATTTATGGTTTGAGAAATCTGGGAAGTACAGCTGCTACCCATGATTCCATGTCCTGAAGGCTGCTCCAGTCTTGTCTGTGCCATGCTTGTGTGATCCAGACTGGGCTGCACTCTGTTCCAAGTCCAACATGATAGACCTTTCCCATTGACCTTCCAGGTTGTCTTGGACTGGGAATCTGTTTCACTCTGTCATTTTGTGGCTTCTGCTGCTCTAGAATTTGTTTAGAGTAATTTTTTACAGATATTTTATAGGCTATGGGGAGAACTAGAGCAGGTCTGTCCTTCTGCTCTGCCATCTTAGCTCTACTCTCTAGATTTTGTTTTTCTTTAACTCCCTTCAGTCATATCCTCCAGATCACCCTCCTCCATTAAAATGCCAGTTCCCTTATGGATAGGCAGTTTTCAGATGAAGAATTAAAGCTATCTATAATCATACGAAAAAATGTTCTAAATCACTATTGATTATAGAAGTGCAATTTAAAGCAAATGTAAGGTATCATCTCCAACCTATAAAATTGGTTAATATGACAGAAGAAGATAATGATAAATGTTGGAAAAGATGTGGGAAAATTGGGACTAACACACTGTTAGTCCAGTTGTGAACTAATCTAGCCATTCTGGAGAGCAATTTGGAACTATGCCCAAAGGGGAATCGAATTGTGTACAACCTTTGATCCAGCAATGCCTGTATCCCAAAGAGGTCATTAAAAAGGGGAAAGGACCCACATTTACAAAAATATTAATAGCAACTCTCTTTGTGGCAGCAAAGAACTGAAAATTGAGGGGATTTCTATCACTTGGTTTACAGTTGAACAAGTTATAGTATGTGAATGCAATGGAATATTATATTGTGCTATAAGAAAGGATGAGCAGACAGATTTCAGAAAAACCTGGAAAGACTTATATGAGCTGATGCTGAGTGGAGTGAGCAGAAGCAGGAGAACATTTTATGTGACAACAGCAATACTGTAGCAAGATAAACTTTGATAGACTTAGCTCTTCTCAGCAACACAATCATCTTGGAAAATTCCAAATGACTCATGATAGAAAATGCTATCCTCATACAGAGAAAAATTATGGAATTTGAATGCAGATTGAAGCCTACTGTTTTTACTTTTTTTTCTTGTGGTTTTTGCCTTTTGTTCTGATTCTTCTTTCAAATATGACTAAAGTGGAAATGTTTGATATGATTGTACAGGTATAACCTGTATCAGATTGCTTGCTGTCTTAGGGAAAGGGGAGAGAAAAGAGATAGGGAAGGAGAAAATAATTTGGAACACAAAATCTTATAAAAGTGAATAATGAAAACTATCTTTACATGTAATTGGAAAATAATACCAGTAAGAAGAAAAGCAGACTTTGCAAATGGGCATTCTTTCATTGTTAGCATAGATAGGTAGATAGATAGGTAACATCTGTTAGAGTGTAAGGCATATACTGGACCCTTTAACAAATGCTTGTTTATTGAATGATTCTTATGCATTCCTGGCTTTGACTGCTTTTCTCTTTGAACACTGATCACCTTTTGCTCCTGACCCTTTCTGCATTTTTAAATTGGCTGGGTGTTCATGCGCCTAAAGATCATTGGTTTTGAGCCTATCCTCTACTTTATTAGCAAAGCAAGGGTGTGAATGGATGCTCAGTTTTGGTTTCTTTGTTTCCACAGAATGACAAGTAGAAATGAGTAAACAGCAAAGGGATTTTTTTTAGTTATCCCAAAAGTTAGTTATTAAAAAGGTCATCTGCAGATATAAAATTGTGAACATTTAGATTGATTGTCATTCCCAAGCAGAATAATTAATTTTCACATGACTATATGAGTCATTTTGAAACTGGAAAGACACTTAGAATTATTCTAGCCTAATTCCTTCATTTCATAGGCTAGAGAACTAATGGCCAAAGGAATGAAACAGAAAAAGAAACTTAACTAGAAATTCATAGAATCTTTCCTTCTGTAGATGTCTTTAAAAATAGAGCACTATCTTTCCATACCCCTGGGAATTTGAAGGTCTTCCTTGGTGCCTTGGTGTCTTGAATGTAGCAACAATGGACCTTAGTGGGACATTGAGGGTTGCCTTTACTTCAGTGAAATACCAAGCTGCTCAACTTTTCCCTTTGTTGAAAATTACTTGTCTTACATATTATCTTCTCAGGCTGAGGGCTAGAGTATTTTCCAAAGCAAAAATGATCTTCAAACCAACTCTGTGTGATATGTGATATTTTTATCCCCATTTTTCAGATGAAGAAACTGTGCCTGCATCTTCAATTTTTCCAGGTTTCCCTTTGAAGCTTCATGACGTCTATAATTCATAATAATAGAAAACAAAAATAGCGTTTGTTTCATACTAGTCTAAGAAAAGTGAAAAAAAAATAGACTAGACTACACAAGCAATTCTCCTTTCTCTTTTTAAAAACACACCATGGGGTTATATTATTCTGAAGTATGTTTTCAGAAGCAGATTTAGTACACCAAGAAAAATGACACACATCTCAAAAAAACTATAAATAAAAGAAAACATTTTTCCCTCTTTTAATATACTTCTGGAATGAGAGTGATTACCTAGGCTCAAATGCAGTCCCAGAGCCTTGCATTCTGATGCAGGGGTCAAAGAAGCAGCATGAGAACTACCGAGAAGCTTCTAGGTGGGGTAAGAGGCCTGAACTCAGAGCTGGAGGGTGAGATTGCCTCAGTGTCCTGATGAAGGCTGACACCAGGAAGCCTAAGCCATTGCCTCCTATGTTGATGTACAGCCTTTGCACCCATCCTCAATCATTAATGGACACTTTTTCCTCCAGTTTTTTTGTTTGTTTGTTTGTTTTTACTGGTTTGTGTGCATGTTATGTCCTGAATTAGAATATAAACTCCTTGTTGATGGGGAGAGGAGAAATGCAAATTTTTTCACTTTATCCACATGTGTAGAATGATCCCTTTGTCCTTTTGTACCATGTACATGAGATTTCATCAGTATATGGAAGCTGAGTTACTCAACCTCCTTGCACCAATGCATTTTTATAGCTCACCTAAAACTTACATACCTAGAGAGGTCCTTCCCTGGGGAGACTGGGTGTAATTAAAGGTTGAATTACTTGTGTCAGAGGAAGGACCAGAAGACATAATTTCCACATTCCAAGAGACTGGCCCAGTATTGACTACACCATGCAGCCTCCCTTGGTTGATGTACCTGGCTCAATGAATGTTTGGTGAATTGAACTGGCGTGACTTGGAACCTGCCTAGAATAAGGTTAGGAGGGCCTAAGAAGCTCACCAAAATGGGTAGGCTAATAGGACAAGGAGAGGAACAGACACTATTAGATATCCTGAAGGGGTAGCAAGTGAGGAACCATTCAGAAGTGAAACTCAAAGTCTGGAAACTGAGTTAGGGAGTCTGTGCTGACAAGACGTCACACAAGATGTTTGCTGCCTTGAATCAAATTGTTCAAGGGTTTCAAGATATCAGGAGACCCTAGTCCCCCAGGGCATATTTGGCTATATTACCACAGCATCTTTAATATCCTCATCTCAGAAGCCTGTTGAATTATTTTAAAGAGGTAGTCACATCTTCAGGAAAGTAGGAAATCTTTATGAAATCCAGGATTATAAACTCTTCCAATACTCTCATTCCCTACACAGAGGGAATATTTTTTCTTTAAGTTTTCTTGATATCTATTCTTTTCCAAGATAGACAGGACCTCTACTAGCAGTGAGCCAACTTCTGTTTAAAAGAGTCATTTCAGCAAAAATCAATCTAGGCAACAAACACATCTGATAGCGTATGTAACATGTTGCATCCATGGTCACCCACCTCTCTAATGAAAGGAGAGAGGCATATTTCCCCTTTTTCTTTGAGAGATCAGGATGGGTCACTACCATTATTTTCTGATTTTTTTTTTCTGTACAAGGAACTGAAACTCCAAGAACACTTAGGAAAGGTGAAGAGTGATTTGAGTGCACTGGATTGATGGTGATGGAATATCCTTATTAAGGGGTGAGGGAATGGGTGTGCATAGCTGGCTGTCTACAACATTCCCAGGTCTATAGTCATTGTGGACCAATGATGAAGCACAGGAAGGGCAGGGGAACCTCATGAAATGATACTTTTCTTCATAAAAGTATAGTTCAAGCTTTGGTAGCCAATAAAAGGACTGCATAGACTTATTCTAGAACTGTATTCTTGTTCTATGCCATCCTGAAAAAAAAGAGAATGTATCTTTTTAGAAGAGCTACAGCAACATAGCTGAAGGATTTCATTCATTGTGTTAGAATATAGCTGAGGCTTTAGCCAATTGAGAGGTACATCATCAAACACCAGCCATCCAAAATAATTTGACAAATGAGGAAATTTAAAAACAAAGCTTCCAATAATGAGTTCCATTTAAAGTTGACTTTGAAAGACAAGTGGATATGAATTCACACAGAAACTGAGGCCCAGGGGAATTAAGTCACCTATCTGGAGTATCATAAGTAGTAAAAATCATAGGTACAGATCCCTCAAAATGCTCAGTTAATGTTCTTTCCATTGTACCGCATAGGTCAAAAATATATCTGCCTCTCAAAGCGGGACCTTTCTGAACACACCTGCATTGAGCAGGGTAGAGGTACTCTTGTCAAGAGACTTCTAATATATATATTTTTTTTGCTCACAAGCTCTCATGGATACCCTTTTTACAAATAGGGATTATGGTCTAATCAATATAATTTCCTAAATTTTATGACACAGAAGCAAACTTTTTTTTTTGTCTTGGATAAGCTATGAGAAGAAGTGGATGGGGTGTAGCACTGGAGGGGCTGTCTGCCCAAGTTCTTTGGTCCTGCCTGACACAGACGTCATTAAATGTGATATTTTTTTTATTCCATTTCCTCAATAGTTTCATAAATTGATCAGTCAGAAGAAGACTTTACATGTACTCACATTTGGTGAGGGAGGCATGATAGCTTTTAGCTAAACTTTGGTCCACAGACCTAAAATATCCAGGGTGTTCCTAAAGATTTAGTGCAGTTTTGAAATTTAAAAGACTTTTAGGGTAATATATCTATATCCAGATACAGATATATATGTGTGTGCGTGCATACACACACACACACACACACACACACACACATACACACACATACACACACACACCTTTTTCAGAATCACTTTCAAAACATGGAACCTTAAGACTACCTAATTCTTAAAAGGTGTTTAGCTCATCAAAGGCATTAATTCACATTGACTTTGAAAATCGCTTTTGTGTTGATAGGATTTAAACTCCAAGTTTATTCATATTTCAATCTGTTAGTAAAGACTTTCTATTTCAAGATCTCAATTTACTGACCCAAACTCATCCCCATTTACTCTCGAACATAAAGTAAACCCTGGTTCTCTGTGGCTCACCCTCTCCCATCTATAACATCCCCCCCTCCCCTTTCCCCACACACATCCTCCCACAACACACTCCTTTGCTTCTGTCCATGTCATTTCTACCAGGAATGGCTTCCGTCCTCCTCTCCATTTATCCATCCTTCAAAGCCTAATTCCAGTTCCACCTCCTTCTTGTCATTTTCCCTTCTGATGTTTCAAGCCCACAGTGATCTCTTCTTTCTTTGAATTCCCACTATTCTCCCTGTTTGTATCACATATTTCGGCACTTTTAATTTTATATAGAATACCACTTTATGAGGCATTCCAAATTAAGCTAGGCATATTTTCTGTAATATATAAATGACCTTGATAGTGTATGTTTTGCATGACTAGTACTTTGTAGTAGAGCTAAAACTTTATAAACTTATTCATGATTTCAAAAAAAATTTGATCCATTGACACACTAGAAATACATTAAGTATTTAGTACAGGAGTATTTCTTGCTAATTTGTGACGTGGAAAGCAAGATTTAAAGGTCATTTAAAAAAGGATGACAAGCACTCATATTTAGCTATTTGTCTTATAAAAGCTACTTGAATTAAAAAACAAAACAAAACATATGCACATGGTATCATCCCCATATTCCCAAGGCTAGATAAATAAGTTAACATATGAAAATTATTTATAGATTACCATCACCAAGAAATAAACAATTTGAATGGAATTTTCAAAATAATGAAAATCTTGCATGTTGCTCCCTACCCTCTGTGTATGTGTCTGTCTCTTTCTCCCTCTTTCTCTTTTGCTCTGTACTCCCATGTCTCTATCTTTCTTTTTTTCTCATCCTGTCTCCATGTCTGTTTCTCTTTTCTCTATCTCTCTTTCCTCTGTGTCTCTGCTTTTCTCTGCTCCTCTTTTTGTCTCTCTGTATATATCTCCTCACATTTTTCTTGCCCTTGCTTCTCTCCTGAGCTCCAGTCTCCTTTCACCATATGACTTTTAGACATTTTGCGTTGTATTATCCTTAGGCATCCCGAACTCAGTAACTCCGAAACAGAACTCATTATCCTTTACCCATACTCTGCTCTTCCAAACTTCCCTATTACTATTAAAGGGACCAGACTGTGACTTAGAGCCATCTTTCAGTGTCATACCCAGCTCCTGTCACACTCATACCACATATATAACATGGCATCAGGTATTGCCTTTTCTGCTGTCATAACATCTTTCACTTACACAGCCACCATCATGTTGAAGGCCCTCATCACATCATGCCTGGACTGTAACAACCTTCTGGTTCATCTCTCTGCTTTAAGTCTCTAGCAATTTCAATCCATTTTCTATTTATCTGTCAAAGTGTTTTTTTTTTCCTTTCCCTAAAATGAAAGTCTAACAATACCACTCCCCTACTTCAACTCTAGTTCTAATACTTCCAGAATAACACAGAAAATGTTATGTTTGACATATAAATCCTGTGGCAATCTTGCTGCTTCTGATTTTATAGCCATCTTAACACTATAGTCACCTGTACATACTCAATGATTTGGCAACAATTGTCTTCTTCTTGTCCCTTAGCATATGATACTTCATCTCCCAACTATGTGACTTTTGAATGACTGTCCTTCATGCCTAAAATTCACTCCCTATACCCCTCTATCTACTGACTTTCAAGGAACCTCAAATCTTATCTTCTTCAGGTCTTTCTACACTCCTACAATTCCTAATACTTTCTTACTGAGATCCTTTGAGGACAGGAAGTATGATTTTGCCTGTATGTAAATCTCCATAGCTCAACCCAGTGCCTTCTACATAGTGAGATGTTAATAAATGTTAGTGGAGTGACTGAAGAATTATCTAGCTATATTATTTGAAAATGATTTAAAACTAAGATATTCTCTTAAGTGACCTATGAAGATTTCATTTGATATAATAGGAATTCTGGATTTGTGGTCAGGGATCCGGGGCTCATACTCTGATTACTTCTTACTACCTTTGTGACCTTGAAGGCTTAATGAAAGAGACAACATTTGAGTTGACCTTTGATAGAGGAATAGGAATTCAAATTATCTAAGATTAGGTCAAAGCAGGAAGATTTTCCAGTAAAAAGAATAAAAAAAGATCAAAATTCTCAAGTTGAGAAAGTTTAGGATATGTTCTGGAGATAGCAAGTAGCTCAATTTGATTGGAGCAAAGAATGCATAGGAGTGATATTAAGTAATATGGAAAAAAGGAGATAAAAATAAAGCATAGTCAGAGGTTCATAGACAAAACAGGAATGAACTTGGAGGTCATCTAGTTCAACTTCTCCATTTTAGAAGATGAGAAAACTAAGGCCCAAGTGAGTTATCCACTCTTTACCTGGTTAACTTAAGGCGTATAAAGAGCCAGTAATCAGAATTATCTATCTATCCATCCATCTATCTGTCTGTCTGTCTGTCTGTCTATCTATCATCCATATATCTATCATCTATCTATGCATGCTTCTGTCTAACATTTCTCAATTCTTTATATATAAGCGTATTGTATGTGTGTGTGTGTGTGTGTGTGTGTGAGTGTGTGTGTATGGGCGCATGCATGTGTAGACCAACCCTTAAATTAACCAGACAACAGGCAACTGAATTCTACATCTAATCATGTGTTGGTAAAGACAAAGTCAATATCCCCTTAGTTACTGAAATAAAATCTTGGTAACAAATTAGATATTTCCAATTACGGTAGTTATATTTAGCAAAATGAGGGTTATTTAGGGTATTATCATGTATGTGAAAGAAAGAATTTGTGGTTTCTGTTGCATGCTTCTTAATCTTCTTGACTTCAACTTATTTCCAAGAAGTGGAAGAGGTCTTTGATCATTGTTATATTTGTGATGCCATTAATACAATTAGTCCCTCCAATGATACAGACAACAACCCAACGATGATATTTCATGCTGTGTGATTCTTTTCACCTCTTCCCATAAATCTTCTACAGGGGGACCAACTAGCACAATAGGGGCCTTTCTGTAGATCCCTTGATATTTTATGGATAGCCATGGACTGTCAAGTAGTTATCCTTCCCTCTTTATGGCTGGTCCAAACATTTTTTTAATTTTCTAGACATGAATTTGTCTGATGACAGTCTTTATCCCGATTCAGTACAAGTCCTCATTCATAGTGCATGACAGGCAGGCTGCTAACACCTAGTATACAATTCCACCCTTTGGGTGATCAACAACTGTTCTTTGGGATATGTATTCCATGATTCACAACCATACAGCATAGTTCAAAGTACAATAGGAAAAAGACTTTCTAAAAATTGGTCCTTCTGAAACTATGGAAAACAGATCAAAATCTGATTGGGTATTGTTTGCTTTGGATTCTTCCAGTTCCAAACTGTTTCATTTTTCCTGGCACTTTTTGAAGCTACATTAAGTCTTTCATGATATTTGGCCTAATGAATCTGAAAAGCGCTTCTTTCATAATAATCCTGCACTTGAGGAAGTTAATTCAGCTTCCTGAGGCACTTGGCATATAAGAAGGTAGCTCTGGAGAAGTACCATTGGGCACAGAGCCATCCCTGGATGTAGAGAGGAGGCAGGGAGTTGTAAGGCTAAGGACAAACTTGCATGCATGCACTCCTCTGCATTATTTCACTGGTGACACAAAGTTAAATTGAATCTCAAAGAAATACTTTATTGAGAAAATAAAACTTGAAAGTATCATATAAATTGGACAATGTGTGAAGGACTGGAAAGTGGCATCCCTGCCCCTTTAGCCTCAGCAATAAGGTGACTGAGGACTATAGACCAATAGCAGAAGCTATTTCTGTCTTTGTTTCCCCAGTACCTACCACAGTATCTGAAACAAGATGACATTTTTCAATCAATAAGCACCTATTAAGTGCCTACTATGAGTCAGGCACTTTGCTAAATGCTGGGGATACAAGAGGTGGCAAAAGACAGTTCTTGCTCTCAAAGGGCATAACAATCTAATGGACTCTAATGTTGTGGTGGTTGTTGCTCAATAAATGCTTGTTGATCGAGTGATTAATGAACCTCTAGCAACTTCTAGCTTCAGGTGAGAGAAAAGCCTGCTACCTCCTCACCATACCCACTTTGAGGAATTGTCTAGTAGCTACTAAAGTAGACAATTGAAGCGACTTACTCCAGGCAGAAAGCCATTGACAAACCTTGCCTTGTCCTAGGAGTGTCTCTGACTAGGAGAATCTTTTTAAATACATGACTTATTTCATCTTGCTTCCTTGAAAAATAAATAACAAAATTCTTGCCCTTTGAGAATTGTTTTTCTGATTATGGTTTATAATGATTCTTCAAGTTCTTCAACTTTGAGTATACAAATAGGTCAATGATAGTTAGTTTAGGAACAGATTGAAAAATAATTCCTTAAATTGCAGAATGATATTGTGGACAATTTATTCAAAACAAATATAGTTAAAAAAATTAAAAAATATATTTTTTTGCCCTTAACTATCCTTACTAGCCTCAGCTCATTCTGCTGAATATCCAAATAACTATTGGGAGGAAGAAGAAGAATTTAGAAAGAGATAATATCATTGTTTGGGGTAGATGGGGCAAGGATAACTGATAGTCAAGAGAAGCAAGAGCTACTCAATTTTTATATTGCTTTTGCTTTCTGTGCCAAAGACAATGAACTTTGTCCTGGAAATTACGGAACAGGCAAGTGATATCAGAAATCTGCCTTAAATGAATTCAAGTCACCTGGGTCAGATGTACTACATCATTGAGGTGGGGGAGGCTGGGGAGAAAGTGTGACTGCCAAGCCATAGGCAATAATTTTTGAAAAGTCATGCAAAATAGGAGAGATGCCAAAAGACTGAAGAAAAACAAATGTGCCAGTTTTCAACAAAGGGAAGACAGCAACCTGAAAACTCTAGCCCAATGATCTTGATTCTGATTCCTAGAAAAACTCTAGATTGTATCATTAAAGGGAAGTTGACTGAACATCTAGAAAGGATTACACAAAGTCAGCATGGTTTCATTAAGAAAATGGCATGTCAGACAAATCCTGTTTCCTTAGTATGTCTGAAAAAAAATCTACTGATTCTAGTCAATAGACAGCTCAATGAATCATCAATGTGATGTGGCATCCAAAAAAGGTAGTTTGGACTGTATTAAAAGTGGCATGGTTTTGAGGTCTAGAGGGTCTCTAAATGCACTACCCTCATCAAACTTCATTAGTTCTAGGTATTACTGTTTAGTAGGGTCATTGCTAAACCAGAAAGTACCCAGAGCAGGAAAATAATGATTAGTGAAGGACTTGAGTCCATGTCATTTACAGATGACTCCAGAGAGGTAACATAGCATAGTAGGCAGAATTGGATTTAGGGTTGGGTTGATCTAGGTCTAATTCTCATCTCAAATACTTAGTAGTCATATAATCCTGGGCAAGTGCCTTATCTATATGGGCTTCAATTTCCTCAATTGTGAAGTGAGGGAATTATATTTGATGATCTCTCAGGGCCCTTCCAGTGAGAACATTTAATCTAGAGAAGAGAACATTCAGGGAAGACATGATAGCTATGTTAAAATATTCAAGGGTTGACTTTTGCAAGAGGGATTAGATTTCTTTGGTTTGAACCGATAAGGCAGAAAAAAGGGGGAGTTATGAATTTAGGCCTGATGTCAGAAAAAATAACAAAATGAAAACCAACTACCTTCCAAACATTAGAATTGTTCCAAAGTAGAATGGGCTGTATGAGAAGTCAGTAGCTTTCTTCTGGGAAATCTTTAAACAAATGCTGGATAATGTCTTATCGGGTATGTTGTAGTGGAGCATGTGTATGTTGGGGGTGGGGGGGGGATGTCCCTTTCAAGTCAAGACATCACTCTCCTAATGTCATTGGTCCTTTCTGAGAACAAAGGACAAACTCCAATCCTTTCAGACATAGGTTAGATAGGATGACTCCCTGGGCTTATATTATAACTGAAAATTCTGTGATTCTGTGAAGATCCTGTTTAAGTAGATTAAGATTCAAACAGTCCTTATTAAAAACCATTTATTTATGGTTATTATTTGGCAACATGGTATTGAGGAAAGAGCATGGGCTTAGTGTCACAGGAAGTGGGTTCAAATCTCAGCTTGCCTAATTCCATGTAGGTCCTTGTTAGTGCAAATAATGAATCCTTTGGAAGTGGTTGCGTTACTTGAATTCACTCTGCATAGTTCCTTTGGACTGGATTTAATTACCATATTTTACATAATTTTAACCTCAAATATTGCAATTTTGAATACCTATGATTACTTCATAGGATTCGTTTTTCCCATTAAGGAGAATATAGGACCTAGTTTGCTAATTTTGACAGCATGGTAAGTCATTACCATTCTTGCTCTTCAGTTTCTTTAACTCTCAAACAAGGGAGTTGAATTAGATTATCTTTAACAATCCCTTCAGGTCTAAGTCTCATGACCTTGTGACAAGTTTTTCCTCCTGCCTGAAACTGAAGTAATAGTGCTACCCCTTTACCCCGAGAAGGTCATTTTTATATATGCTGTATTCATGTGCCTGTGGTGGTACAGCAGATAAAGCACTGGACCTAGAGGCAGAAAGATTTGAATTCAAATCCAACTTAAAAGGCTTACTATCTCCGTGACCCTAGGAAAGTCCATTAATTACTATTGCTTAGTTTTGTTCAACTTCAAAATGAGGATAATAATAGCCCCTACTTGCCAGGGTTGTTGTGATCATCAAATGAGATAATACTTTTACAGTGTTAAGCACAGTGCTGTGGCACATAGTAGGTGCTATAGAAGTGCTATTATTATTTATAATATTGTTGTCACCACTGTTACTATAATCCCCCAGTGGAATGCATGCTACTTAAAGGCAAGAACATTTTGTTCTCCTCTTTATCTGGATTCCAACTCATGGCACAGTGCCTGGCACATATGTATCATTGACAAATGTTGGCTAAATTGAATTGATCCTATGCAAAAAAAAAAAATGGATTGATGGGTTTCCATGTATATATTATAGATAGATAACCCTTTTTTCCTTCTAAATAATGTTGGAATGTTATGTATGGAAATATAGAGAAACAAATAGGAAATTTGCATTTACTCAGCCTTACCTTAGGGTAGTATTTGATATCAGAAATTCAAACAGGGATCTGAGATATTAAATTAATTCTGACTTGCATACTTGGTTTCTTTTAGTTGAAATAAAATCTGTTGCCTGGAACTGAGTACAATGTTCAAACTCAGACCAGAAAAAAAAAAGAATGTAAAAAAACTAGTTCTGATAAGAGATGAAAGAGATGAGATGAGAGAAAGGAGCAAAATTAAAAGCTGCAAGGCTCTTGGCTTGATTAAAAATAAAAACACGCTTCTTTCAGAAATTTAAATCACCAGCCAAGCCCAGAGTCTAATTGGACAGAAGGGCCCACATTGTGGCTCCCATGGCCCTGTTTTGACAGTTTTTGCTTCCAACACACCCATCTAGTCAGGCCTGGCCATATCTTTGTACTGCTATGTATATCACATTATATTAAGCATGTGGCATTTCAAGAGTTTGCAGGTGAGGGCTTGAAACACTCATGGCAGCTGTCATTATCTGAGCAGCATATGAGAGGTGGGAGACAAACACCAAGAGTCAGGGAAAAGAAAGCCCTTTTAATATCAAAAAACATGATTTCTGCAACAGATGGCTTGATATCTCCCCCCACCCCCATCCTATGAGTTCAAAGTCTCACCATAAGTAAATATATTTCAACAGTACCCCAAGTGACAAGTTAATTTGTTGAAGAATTCAGACGTAGGAAAGATGGGTCACAGAGTTGCTATGTGTATTTAGAAATGAGAGGGGACTTGGAACAGCAGGAAAAAAATATATTTAATTTTAAGTCAGAGGACCTGAGTTCAGAACCTGTCACTTTCTACCTGTGTGGTCTTTAGCAAGTGACTTCATATCTCCACCCCTGGCTCAGTTTCCTTATCTGTCAAATGATATGTTGGATTAGATGAACTCTAAAATCCCTCCCCTCCCCTCCCCTTCCCTTCCGTTCCCTTCTCTCTCTACCCAAAGGAATGTAAATTTTGATGCCTGAAACCTAGTAAAGACATCTTAGGGAATATTGGCTACATCTGGCTCTTATTGATTAGCCAACTATAAGTCCCAGGCCAAGCTCCACTTAGTGGTCATTGTTTACCCTCCTCCCCCCCACTACACACAGACCTTGGCTCAGAATGAATGTAATTAGTAATTATTTCTTTTTTGCCCAGAAACCCTGAGGGTTTTCCCCTCCTGGATTATTGTTATTTTTTAATTAGGTAAATGTGGCCATTCCTTGGTTCATTTCTTACCTAGCCTTAATCACTGAATGGGTGTTGCCTCAGTCAAAGAACACAAAAGCTTAAAAAAGCCAAGGTCTCCTACTGGCAGCCCTCCCTCACTTACATCCAATTCACTTGCAAATGCATAACCATACTTTCCTGATGTCATTGTCCTCTTCAAGAACTAAGGACAAGCATCTACCACTATGCCTTCCCATTAAAACTTTCTGAGAATTTTTGGTTGTCTTTTTTTTTCCCCAGTAGGTGGAAGAAAAGGGAAGGAGAAAAAAAATGCTTGAAATTTTAAAAATAATGTTTTCAGACTTTCTGAGAACCAGCAGAATATAACAATAAGACTGTAAAAAATATCTTTCTATTTTAGATGGCTTAACATTCATACAACTGATCAAGAAATATAGGTAATATAAAAATCCAACTATAATAATAGTCGGTTGATTTTAAGAAGGCATTTGAGTGGGACAAAATGCAGTTTTAAAAACTTTCATTTAAAAAGCCTTTCAAAATTCAAGGAATCCATGAAGGAGGCAACCACAGAAAAACTTTTTTTTTTTTTCAGCGATACAGAATATTAAGCAAGGTATGAAACAGGGAGATAGATGTACTCTTAGCAGAAATGTTTAGCAATGTCATAGAGGAGGATCTGTCGATAAGCTAGGCAGGTAAGGAATGAAATATTTCTCATATTTATCCCCATTTTATTCAGCAAACTCTCACCATCCTAGTGAAAGCTCTCATCAAAAATGAGAATTTTCTACAATTTATAATCTTAAAAATTGGCCTGGAGGCATTAAGCTGTTAGTTGACTTGTTAGAGGTCACATAGACAGTAAATGTCAGAGGAAGCCTTTAAATCCAGGTGTTTCTCAATTCAAGGAGAGCTCTCTATCCATTCCACTACTTTGACACTCAGACTATTCTTTGACTAATGTAAACATTTCTAAGTGGCATAATAAGTAGCAGACAGAAAGGAGGTCCTTATGCATAACGGATTTTGTGTAGAAGAGACAAGATTCATGTCTTAAAGAAGCTGAATATGAGAAATCAAAAAGGATGTGAAGTGAGATGGATCACACAGATCTCTCTTTTGGCCATTTTCCTGCTCATTAGCACTGCCAGAGGACACGTAGAAGTTGGGGAAGATGAAGCTTGGATTTATTAATTTCAGGGATTTATTCACAAGTCTCACATGAGCACACTGAAATGTTTGCACACTTCTCCACATGGCTTGGAGTAATAGACAAGGAAAGAAAGAAATGACCAAATAAATAAATGAGTGAATAGACAAAGTGTTCTTTCAGTTTGCCATTTATTATCTGTATTGTAAATAAATTGCAGTATCTTCTATTTTGTTATATATTTTTTAAAAAAATGCTTCCCACAAACATTGACTTAAGACTTCTGGTAAAATGGTCCCAAGAAATAATTAGGAGAACAGTCTACCCATACATAGTATAAATGGTGTACCTGGGTACACCAAAGCTTCTCTATGAAGCTTTGTTTATAAATCATGAGTAAATTTTGTGGTTTTTACATTCAGCTCTTAGAGTTATTATCAGTCAGTGTCATGGATATGTAATCTTGAGATGAGAGAGTGATTTGATCTCCAGTGAAGACCATGCAAATATGGCACATCCATGCAAACCTTCATTTTACATATAAAGCAAATTAGATTATGCCTGGGTAGGGAGAGATTCCACCCTGGTGGCTCAAGTAGAAGCCTGGCTAAGGCACCAGAAGCCTGATGGAATATTAGATTAAGACGCTGCATCCACTCTACTTCTGGGGACCAGAGAGAAAAGGCAGATCTCACCTCAGACACTTAATCACTCACTAGCTGTGTGACCTTGGGCAAGTCCCTTAACCCCAATTGCCTCCCTGGGTCTTCTCCAGTCATCCTGATGAATATCTGGTCACTGGATTCAGATGGCTCTGGAGAAGTGAGGTTGGTGACCTGCACAGCCCTCCCTCACTCAAAGCAAAGTCAAGTGCAAGTCATGTCATTATTTCTCTGATGGCATGGTCTTCTTCGGCAACGAAGGATGAACACGCATATGTGTGTAAATAAATGCATTACATGTATACACATGACATACACATATATAACATTTACACATATATGGAATACATTGTACCTATACAAGCATTTATTTATACATGATGTGCATGTTTACATTGTATGCATAATATGTACAATAAATATGTGTGTACATACGTATGTGTGCATATGTTTATTGTGTATATATATATGTGTGTGTGTGTGTATACATCTATCAATCTATATATCTAATTTATCTCCTAGGATAAATGACAGAACAAAATAAGCTTTTCCAGTCAGTGGGTCAGGGAGATGAATCAGATGATAGAATGCAAAGGCAGTTCTGCAGGACTTTGCTTATATTTGGAAAATTCCAGATAATCTTATCTCCATACTTGAAAGATGCAATTCTTAGATTAGGGGCTATTTTTAACATATTAAGGAAAATATGTTCCAAGTCACAACTATGCAGCTCTTGCTAATGTACCTTTAAAAGAAAATAAAGTCAACCTAACTGACTACACAAAGCCACAGAAATGAGGAAGTACTGTTCCTTTCATTTGTATGAATCATTTGGGACTTTTTGGACATTAAGGTGAATAATATTAAATAATTCCATCGATGTCCTGCAGGGACAAATGCATACTTCCCCCCTTTTTAAATACTTGAAGATATGGAATAGTTTAAATATCCATAGAATCAACTGAGGAAAAAAATTACATTTTTCATCCCATTTAAAAAAATATTCACAGAATCCCCAAAAATGGAATGAATCTAATAGAAGATTTGTTTCTACCTATACCTGAACAGGAATCTTCTCTCTATGTCATCTCTGATGAGTGGCTATGCAGTCTCTCTTTAATAATTTCAGTTTTGAATGGCTTTCATAGTTAGTAATTTTCTCCTTCCATTAAGCCTAATTCTTTCTTCAATTTAACCCATTGCTCTCTTTTTGCCATTTGCAGCTAAGAAAAGTAAGTCCAATACTCTACTACACTGCAGCAAGATCACTAAGGAAACGCATCCAGTGGTCTTTGCCTAATGGACATTCCTTATTTGTAGCTTGCCTTTATCTTTTTCTAGTCACTTCAAATCTTAGTTACAGATTAGAGCTAAAAAGAGTAGTGTTAATATTAGAGAGACAACTTGGCCTTAACTGCATCTCCATGAGCTTCATCACTGAGTTTTTTGTAGTTTTCTTCCTATAAAAGGGCATGATACCTTTTTAGAGTTTAGAGACCTCATGTTGGAGAACAGAAAAGATTTTCAGTATGAGCTGAAGTCTACAAAAATCCAAAAGCCATTGGGGAGAAAAAAAGTGATATGTTTCTTATCTCAATATTAACTAAATTTTGATTAAAAAAAGAAAGGGGAACATCTTGTTTTAAGATTATGAAAATGTGATTTCTTACTGCATCAATAACATTTAGGAAAGTTGGGGTTTTTTTTTTGGGGGGGGGCAAGACCTGTGATTTCATGAATCTAGGAAACTCCATAGTGTAAGTACTCTTTATCACAGAAGGTTAGCAACTCCTTTGTAACTTACTGTTTTAAAGAGCTGTCTGACACAGTGAAAAGTTAAGTGACTTGCCCAGGGTCAAACAGCTTCGATGGGCAGAGATTCTCCTGGTTTCAAATCTGGCTCTCCACCAACTGTGCCATATCGCTTCTCAAAAACATTAACGATATAAATAACAATATTACAATCATATCAACATTATTAATATCAATGACAATATATGTTAAATATCAAATATGTGTTAAAATTAAACATATAAATATGTTATTCATATCAGTTATATTTTCATGCAAGTCATATTTTATCAATGTTATATTTATGTATCTTAATTATAATACAAATTTTATATAGTATATCAATGAAATTAATTCACATGTATATTATTGAAGTAAAATTCAATCATATATTGACTAGACAGCCTCATTTGTCCAATCCTATCTCTTCCTAATTAAAGCTTAAACATTTTCCTATTTATCTTTGTCAATTCATTTAAATCAAATCAGCATCTGTTAATCTATTTCTTATGTATGTATCATGTGTAAAAAAATCATATACCATAAGCAAATTAGGAGAGCAAGGAATAGTTTACCCGTCAGATCTATAGAGAAGGGAAGAATTTATGAGTAAACAAGAGATATGGAACATTATGAAATGGAAAATGGATTTGATGGTTACATCAAATTAAAAGTTTTTTGCACAAAACCAATGCAATCAAGATTAGAAAGCAATCAGAAAGTTGAGAAACAATTTTTTCAGTCAGTATCTCTGATAGAGGTCTCATTTCTCAAATATATTAAGAACTAGTCAAATTTATAAGAAAACAAATGATTCCTCAGTCGATAAATTGTCAAAGGCTGTGAACAGGCAGCTTTGAGATGAAGATATTAAACCTTTCATTAGAGAAATGAAAATTAAAACAACTCTGAGGTATCACCTCACACCTATCAGATTGGCTAATATGACAGAAAAGGAAAATGATAAATATTAGAGAAGATGTGAGAAAATTGGAAAATTAATGCATTGTTGGTAGAATTATGAACTGATCCAACCATTCTGGAGAGCAATTTGAACCTATGCCCAAAGGACTATCAAATTGCTCATACCCTTTGATCTAGCAATACCACTACTAGATCTATTTCTCAAAGAGATCATTAAAAAGGGAAAAGGACCCACATGTAAAAAAATATTAATAGCACCTCTTTTTTGTAGTAATGAAGAATTATAAATTGAGGGGATGCCCATCAATTGGGGAATGGCTGAACAAGTTGTGGTATATGAATTTAATGAAATACTATTTATTGTGTTTTGAAATGAGGGGCAGACAGATTTCAGAGAAACCTGGATGGACTTACAAGAGCTGAAGTAAGCAGAACCAGGAGAATATTGTACACAGTAGCGGCAACATTGTGCAATGATTAACTATGGTACATTTAGCTCTTCTCAGGAATACAGTGATCCAAGACAAATCCAAAACATTCGTGATGGAAAATGCTAACAACATCCAGAGAAAAACTATTTTTTTCTTGTAGTTTTTTTCCTTTTATTCTGATTTTTCTTTCACACCAGAAGTAATGTGGAAATATATTTAACATAATTGTACATGTATAACCTATACCAGATTACTTGATGTCTTGGGGAAAGGGGAGGGAAAGGAAGGATGGAGAAAAGGAAGAAAGGAGAGAGGAAAAGCTTGAACTCAGAATTTTACAGAAAAAACTTGTATGTTGAAAACTATCTTTACATGGAATTAAAAAAAATAAAATACTAATATTATTTTTAAAAAAATCATACTTATTATTCTTTGCCATGCATACTACACCCTAATGCATGATTGAGCTTCTTAAAGTAGCTCTGATGACAATACATCCTTGTTTAAAAATCTTCATTCACTCTTTTAACCTGGCAATAAATGCCTCCTCTATGCCCAGATAAATTAGATTTGGGGCTCACTGTCAATATTAGGTGGCATTCTTCAAATAAATATGTCCTCTAACTTTTGCTTTCATACCTTGCTCACTGTGCTTCTTCTGACTGAAAGTATACCTCCCACTTACATATATACATTTCTCCCCATACATGGTTACTAACAATGCTTTAAGGAGTAATTTGAAGGATACCTCTTCTGTTAAGTCTTCATTCTGAAGTAATCTTATCCCACTCTGAACTTTATACCTAGCTCAAATACTGTTAGAGTTTAAAGGGATAGCCCATTCTCTAGCTCTTTTATTTTACATATAAGAAACTGAGGCCAAGAAAAGTGAAGTGATTTAATCCAAGTTCTATAGCAAGCCAAAGGCATACAATGGAAGGAAACTAACATTGGGCGCCTACCATATTAAATACCATTTATTGATATCTTATTTGGTCCATTGGTCCTCACAACAATCGCATAATATAGGCTATAATTATTCCCATTTTACAGGAGAGAAAACTGAAGCACACAAAATCAAGGCTCAGTGTTCTACCATCTTGCTGCCATTGTGTAGAACCCAAGTCTCTGAGTTCCAGTCCAGTTCCACACCTGCAATACACTGATTCTCTTGTTTTATTGTATTTTCACATGATATTTTACAATTTATTTATTTACTGTACATTGAACTAAAGCTATTTATTTACTCATGCATATCACTAAATTTGGGGCAGCTCACTGGTGCAGCAGATAGAGTGCCCGGGCCTGGAGTCAGGAAGACTCATCTTCCTGCGTTCAGATCTGACCTCAGATACTTACCAGCTGTGTGACTCTGGAAAATTCATTTAACCCCATTTGCCTCAGTTTCTTCATCTGTAAAATGAGTTTGAGTTAGAGAAGGATATACTAAACCATTCTGGTATCTTTGACAAGAAAACCCCAAAGGAAGTCATGAAGGGTCAGAAATGTCTGAAATGGGTGAACAACAAAAAATCACTAAACCCCAGAAGGGGAGAGATGGCATTTTTTTTGCTTACTCCTTACCCAGTGTCTTACTTTTTCTAACATCCATACCCCCACCCCTCTCTCCCTCACCCCAAAGTCTTACCTTTTGTACCATTTAGTGGTCTTAGTGTTCTTTAATTGGTGGTAGTGGAAGGGTGTGTTTGTGTGTGTGTGTGTGTGTGTGTGTGTGTGTGTGTGTATGTATAAGTGGAAGCTTCAGAAAGTTGGGGGCCCTGTCATCTTTATATCACTGTGTTATGGATCTTAGGTAAGTGTTTGTACAATGAATGGTTGGAGGTGTTTCCCATACTATACCAAAGTAACAATAAACATATATACAAATATCTCTCCAAAGTTTTCACTTCAGGGCATAGAATGAACAGATCCATGGAGACAGTGAATGAAACAGTAACAGTTGAAAAGAAAAAAAAAGATGCCATGCATTCAAAAATATCCCTGGGTCCACATTACACACTTTCTAGCAGAATTTCTTGTTGAGGAAATGCAGAGCAGTTTAAAATGAATGAACAGCTCACTGAGCAGGCAAATGAGAATGATTAACAAAATACATTCTCCTACAGGAAAAGATAAATACATAGGGAAAATTATATGTGTGTTCCATACATATTTTGGTGGGAAAGATGTTTATGGATTCCTGATTTTTATCATAGTTTAAAATTCTGACTAGAATGAAAAATCCCAAAGCCTTCCACCCCAAAATATTTTCATCATGCTCCTCCTCATCTCAAATGCTAATTCTTTTCACTCGCTTAATCATTCTGAGTCCCTTCTATTATTTACTGGTTCTTTTTGTAGAGATATTACAAATCGTTACTTTAGGATAACTAAGAAACACTGCCCATCTTCCCATCTACAGTCCCTAAAGGAGGAAAAGAGGTGGAACAGAGCCATAACTAGTTAGGGCATTGACCCAGAAGATCAACTGACAGGTCTTAAAATCCTTCAGTAGCACAGAAACAACTGAGGTTATCAACTGAGTAACAGGGATTAATTAGAATGGAAAACTACCAATATAAGATTTTCTTCCCTTTGCCTCTAAGAGAAAGTCTACCCTGGACCAAATGAACCCCTGATTCTTGTTCCTTATAGCCTACTGCTGGCCTCAGTATGTTCTGGGATCTGTTCCTCCTCTCTCAACCCCATCTCACAATGGAACAGAGAATGCAAAGTTCAAAGCTTGTTAATTACAACTCTGAGTATGAGAACTGGGGAAAAAAAAGAATGTCTTCGAGGTAGTTTGACCCCCTTGGGAAATTGCAACATTGGTGAAATTCCAATAGCCATGAATAAATACACACTTCCTCAATAATGGATTCTAACCCTCATTTTACTGTAAACCATAATGTGATCTCATCTGTATATAAATGCAGATAATAAGAATGCTGATGTTGAGAGAATAACACAGGGGCAGACTCATTAATTCATTTAACGAAAATAAGTTGAATAGTATAAGGAGGACATGTCCTTGTCTTTAAAGAGCCATACATCTGATGGAAAGGAAAGGATAAAATGGGTACATAAATGAGTTTATGACAAATCATAAGGGGCAAGTGAAATATCAACAAAGTGTAATGAGGTTTTGAGGGAGGATCAGTCACAGCTTGGTAGGAAAGTGAAATAAATAACAGAGGAAATGGAAAGAAAGATTTCATAGAAGAGGCAGAATAAAATATTGTCCCTGAGGAAAGGTAGGATTTTGGAAAGTAAAGATGAGGAGAGCATTCCAGGTGGAGAAAGTCTCAAGACATTAGCAAAGGCCAGAAACAGAGTTGGGGGAAGAATGAAGAATGGTACCATTGATTTGATGAAAACTGAAAGGAATTGAAGACAAAGCTGTAAGAATGTGCTGGATTCAGAGTCCGATGGGCTTTGATTGTTAAGGTAATGAGTTTCAACTTTATCCATTAAACAATGCAGAAGCATTAAAGATTTCTGAGCAGGAGAGTCAGATGATCAGAGCTGTACTTTAGGAACACTGTTGTTTGTCCTTTATTCTTTCATTCTCAAAGAGGACCATGACATCAGGAAGGTAATGCCATGACCTGAAAGTGAATTGAATTTAAATGAGAGGAGGCTGTGCAAAGTCACCAGCCTCACTCTCTCCTCCAGAGCCATGTGGGTACAATGGTCAGATATAGATCAGGATGACTAGAGATGGTCCCAGATGTAGCGGCCAAGCTTGGCCTTTTTAAGCAAAGTCTTTCCCCAGTTTCAGTTTGCCCAAGGCAATCTTTAGAGACACTACTCTAGAAATAGAATGTGTGTGTGTGTGTGTGTGTATGTGTGTATGTGTGTATAAAACAGATACAGAGACACAGAAACAGGGAGACAGAGAAACAGGGAGACAGAGACAGAGAGTGTTCAAAGGAAGGGAGGAAAAGTAGATAGGGAAATAGGAAAATTTAAAAACAGCAGTCCAAGTGAGAGAGAATGAGAATCTGAAGGAGGGTAGTATTACCATAATGAGGCTAGGATTACCATGAGCAATAGAATGAGAGAAAGGGAGCTAATGATCACCATGAAGTTTCAAGCTTTGGTAACTAGAAGATTATTGGTGCCATTAACAGACAGAGGAAAATGTGTAGGTATATTTGGGGAAATAGAAATATAGAACATGATCAATTGAATGTCTTGGAAATGTTTGAAGATTGGTGCTCATTCTGTGCTAGTTGGAATATCCAAAGGAACTCTCCAGAAGTCACTGGAAATGCTCACTGGGGCATAGAAGAGAGGCTGAGCTTGGGGTTATAGAGTCATCCTATAAAAATGATAGTTGAAGCTTTGGTAATAGAAGGGAATCTTGAGGAGAGAGTTGAAAGAGAGAAGGGAAGAAGATTCAAAGCTGAAACTTGAAAAAGATGAAACTCAGGATATTGGGGAAAGGGGGAGGGAAGGAATTAAGAAGAAGAAATAGCACCACACTGCAGGGTCATGGGAGTCAAGTGAGAATCTGCTAGTCAGCAGTGTCACTGGTTATAGACACACTGAGGAATAGAATGTTCGAGATACTCATTAAATTTGTCTATCAGAAAGATACCATTGATGAAATCTGAGGTGACTTTCAAAAAGTTTTGTAGACACAAACTGTGTTGGAAGAACTTAATGAAAGTAGTAATCACACTAATAACATTTTAAACGTTTTACAATTCTCAGTGCACATTAAAATTAATTATTTAGTTTGATCCTTAAAATAATTCTCAAGTTAGACAGGACAGATACTTTTTCATTTCTATACATGTGAAATCTAAGGCTAAGAGACATTTTTGTCTTTTCCCAAGGACACACAAAATTGGAAAAACATATACAAGAAAAAAAAAAACAACTGGAACCTATGTCTTTTTGCTCCTAATCCAGCTACTTCTTTCAAGGCAGGGAGTGGAAGAAGTGAGCGTAGACTGTTGCCATGAGAAATTTGAGCTTGAAAGAAAGAACTTCAGTAGAATTACTGATAGTTCATGAAGGAAGAAGGATTGAAAAAGTGCCTGTTGTTTCAATAACAGGCAAAAGGTCTTAAATGTCAACTACGCAGAATGCTAAGGAGATAAATAAAATGATTTTCAGCAGCATTAGAACCTCTGAAAACTTGTCTTACCTACAATGGTACCAGGGCAATAATTAGGATTAGTGTTTATAACTGAAGGAGGTAGAGATTGGATTTTTTTTAAATGGGAAAAAGAAGATGTAGAAACAAGAACATGAAAAATAGCAAGGATTTATGGACCTGGCCTTGGCCATGTCCCAAGGAGACAGGAGTGAGGGAGGAGAGAAGGTTGTACTCTAAGATATGCAAAATCTATGGAGGGTAATTTTGTTTTTTGCCTTTAGATTCCCCTAAGAGGAGATAAGGTGACTGAGTTGCTCTATGAGGCAGAAGTAATGCCCTGTAAGTCACATGACTTCGAAGATGATGACTTCAATGTGAAACCTACGGTGGGGTTAAGGACCAAACTTACAAAGACTTTGCCTTCAAAGCTTATGCTGAAAAATACTGGGCTCAAACTTGAATTAGGGGAATTAAAGGAATATTTAGATCTAAAATTCTATGGAATTTTAAAAAAATCTTTTTTTTCTAAAAAGCATGACCATTTTTCTAAGCAGTATCAAGTTGGAGTTGATGAATAGTTTGACAACCATTTGACTGTATGTGGTGCAGTGGACAGAGCATGAGTGCAGGAGTCAGGAGGACCTGAGTTCAAATGTCACCTCAGACACGACACTCACACTTGGACAAGTCACTTAACCCTAATTGCCTCATCCTGGGTCATCTCCAGTCATCTTGATGAATATCTGGTCACTGGATTCAGAAGACTCTGGAGGAGAAGTGAGGCTGGTGACCTGCACAGCCCTCCCTCACTCAAAACAAAGTCAAGTGCAAGTCATGTCATTATTCCTCTGATGGCATGGTCTTCTTCAGCAATGAAGGACAAACACACACATTTAATTTATATTATATCAGAGGTTTCCTCAATATACTAAAGGAGTTTTACTTTTTAATTGACTAAGTTTATATAATATAGACAACTTGAAATGAAGAAGTGACCTCTGACTACCAGAGTCATCAGACTGTAACATAGTAATAGAAAATGGGGAAAGGTTAAGAAAGTGTTTTCAGGGCTAGATCTTGTCATTGACTTTGTGATACAGTTGTTACTGACAAAACTTTTTGTATATTATGCTTCTAAGACCTCAGGAAATTCCCATCAGGGCCTGGTTTATTCATACCCACTGGAGATCACAGACACCCAGAGAAAGCCGCTAATGAGCAACAGACATCCACAGCCACACTGTTCTCCCTTCCCATTTCACCAATGCAAAACAGAATCAGAAATGACAAGTTCTGAACAAAAAAACACCCGTCAACAGGTTTCTCCTTGCAGTCCACAAATTACTCCATCTGCTGCCTAGAAACTTCTTTAAAATGGAAGAGATAATGACATTATCCTTGGGGTTTTCCCCCAAAGCTACTATTTTGTCATCCCCATAAGCCTACCTGATCATACTTTCTTAGTGAATTAATACTCAGTACCAAGAATGGAAGTTTTAGAGGAGAAAAATCTGATCCCTTCAATAAGGGGGTAAGTGACCATGGATGGATGATTCTTTCATTTGAGTATTAACTTCACCTGCAGATGATATGCCTTGAGACTCAGCTGTGGACTCTTTGGACAAAGGATATATAAGGACTATTTTATGTATAGAATATTAGGCTCCCTAAATGCCAGGAACCTCCTTGTGTTTTGTTTTTTTTTTAACCTCACTGTGGGTGGTGTTATCTGGTGGTGTCACCAAATACGTGTTTTAGCAAAGTCATTTATTACAACCCTTAAACTCTGAGTCAAAGACTGTGGAATCTTGTTGTGGCAAATGAGACCAGAGAAACTATATGGTCCAACCCATAGGCAAATAAGAACACTCTCTACAACATACAGATCACCTTTGTTTGAAATTCTTCAATGAAAATGAGAGCAGTGATATTTTCCATTGTATTTTTTTGCATAGTGCTAATGCTAATTATCTAATTAATGTTTATATGACACTTATGACCAGATACCATGTGAAGTGCTTTACAAATATTATCTCATTAGATTCTCACCACAACCTTGGAATATTATTTTTATTTTACAAATGAGGAAACTGAGGCAAACAAAACTTACATGACCTGTACAATATCACACAGCTAATAAATGGCTGAATCTAGGCTTGAACTCAGAATTTCCTGACTCTGGGCCAGTACTCTGTTCACTGCTTCACCTAGCTGCCTAATTATTTATGATGGTTTTTCTTACATGAACTATAATTGCCTCTCTCTAAGTTCCACCCATTTCTCCACCCCACCAATCCTGTCCTCTGGAGACAACAGTCTTTTCCCTCTTCTATGTGAGAAATTTTCGAATGTCCGAGATAGCTTCCCCTCAGTCTTCTGACTTAAAAAACAAGCAAACAAAATAACTCCTTTTCTTTTAACCCAAAGATTCTTAACGTGGGGTAAATGGGTAAATTTATGAGTTCCATGAACTTAGATGAGGGAAAAATACATTTTTATTTTCACTAATCAAAAATTTGTGTTTCTTTCAGTTATCAATATAAGTAACAAATGTGTGAAGTAGTTCATGGCCTTCATGACAAAGGAATCTGTGAGATGATAACAAATAAAGAACCTCTGCTTTAACTATTCTTAATTGGATACGACCTTGAGGTCCTTCCTCACCCTGATAGGCCTCCTTTGTCTGTACATGTTCCAATCATTATAATGTCCTTTCTAATATTTGGTATCCACAGAATACCACTGGTTGCAATAAATGGAGAAGTTTTGAATGCTGTGGATAAGTTCACTTACCATGGTAGTATACTTTCCAGGGATGTACACATTGACAATGAGGTTGATGCACACATTGCCAGAGCAAGCTCAGTGTTTGGGAGGCTCCGAAGAAAAGTTTGGGAGAGAAGAGGTATTAGACTGACTACCAAATTGAAGGTCTACAGAGCCCTTGTGCTGATCTCATTATTGTATGCTTGTGAAACCTAGATGGTCTACCAATGCCATGCCAAGAAACTGAATCGCTTCCATTTGAATTGTCTTAGGAAGATCCTGAATGTCACCTGGCAGGATAAGGTACCAGACACTGAAGTCCTTGCTCGAGCTGAACTGCCAAGCATTCAAACTATGCTTCAGAGAGAGCAACTCTGATGGGTTATCCATGTTGTTCAAATGCAAAATATAGGCTTGCCAAAAAGACTATTTTATGGAGAACTCACATGGGGCAGGCGATCACATGGTGGTCAGAAGAGGTGATACAAAGACACTTTCAAGGTCTCTCTCAAAAACTTTGGATTTGACTGTGCAACATAGGAGACACTGGCACAGGACCACTCAGCTTGGCATGCCCACATCAGAAAGGATTCTGTGCTCTTTGAGCAAACTAGAATTGAGGTAGCACAAAATGAATGTAGGATGCGCAAATTTGGAGTAGGCACCCCAAATATTCACATAGAGTATCTGTGCCCCGCCTGTGGAAGGGCATTCTGAGCTCATATTGGTTTGTTCAGCCACAGTCAGACACACTGAAACTTCACTTTATCATGGTGATGTTATTTTGGTCCTCTTCAAGAATGAAGGACATCCATCCACAGGACTGCAGAGGTGGAATTGTGGCAGGAATCACAGCCTCATCATTCATAAAGCAGGAATAATAACAATGAGCTAAAATAATGGTGGGAGAATAAGATGAGAAAATTTGTTAAAGTGTTTTATAAACAAGTATTATGACTGAGCACATATTTCCTATTTTGCACTTGGAATATGCTGAAGAAAAAAATGATCTCCCACTTTTTACAGTTTCAAATATGCCTCTGCTTATCATTGTACCATAAATAAAATCAGTTATTTCAAGAAATATTTCAAATCTGACATTAAAACAACATAGATATATCCATAATCCTATAGAAAATTCCCAAATTATCTAGCATCTTTAGCCTTTGTTCACATCAAGTCATGGAGAGCCTCCCAGATAAGATTCATAATCAATCAATGGAGTTTAATGAAACCATTTATCCTGGAAAAGAAATGAAGAATGCCAGTTGTCAAGACTATGATAAGTAGTTGGTTGGACAGTCTACAAAAGTTATCCAGCAGTGTATTTATATCAATGTCTATGTCTATATATCTAGGACAGATATTTAACATGGATAGTGATTTGGACCCAGAATTGAATAGGGGAAGCAGAGTGGACCACCTAACCTTTGGGAAATTACAAGTGACCTCAGACTTCACCCTGAAACAAAGTCCATCATTTTTAGTATTTCTCCAGTGTTATATATAACTGCAATGCATGGAACAGTTTAGTCTCAGAAGAAATGAAAACTAATATTTCCTAGAGGGCAATGGAAAGTTATACGGTGGGAGTAAGTAGGCTACAACCCATTAAAAAATAGGAAATTATGAAAGAAAGAGTAAGGGATATCACCAAAGAAACATTTGAGCTAAAATGAAGAGGGACTGATTTTGTGGCGTCCCTACACCTCTGTTCCTTCATCCTTCCTTTCAACTTAAATTGTGATCATATATATTATGATAAACCACTCATGTGTTCTATCAATATTTTCTGGATATCAAGAGAATCGAGAAAGAAGGTCCCTAGAATGTTGAGAGTACCTCTTTAGTTATCTTACGGGAGGTATAAAAATTAAGGGTTTGCAGAGGATCCTCACTCACTGAAAAGATTGCAATCCTCGTCACAGGAATTAACATCCACTGCAGTGGAAATAGACAGTGTCAGGGTAATGGAGATATAGTTATCTCAGTGTGATATCTCACAGGCATATTTGGTATTTTATGAGAAATAAACTAGGATGAGGTCAAGAATGACAGCAAAGGGTGAGAGAACTTTACAAACTCAAAAATAATCATTCCCTTGAATGGAAAAAAAAAATGTTATCAAAGGAGTTAAAGGACATTTTCTCATTGAACCTCATGCATTTAAAATCTGTGCTGTTCAAAGCCACACAGAAAATCATGTTCTAGTCCATGGCTTTGATGTTCCTTGCTGTCAGCTAGCGATGGAAATGAGAGCTATTCCTTGAATGAAGAAGGGCTTTGTATCCTTAACCTAATGGCATCACTCCAGCCAATTAGAGCAAAGAAAACTATGTGTCCATTACATTTTCCCTCCTTATTATTCTGAAGAAAATTAAAAAGCACAGAGAATATATTTGTTGCAGAGCCACTCTAGAGGGGAGAAATGAATTTCAGAAAAAAAAGGCAACTCACATAAAATCCACATGGAAGTTGTTTCTCTGGGGAATCCAAACTCCAGTTTCCATTCTCTTAGGGTTTGAGTAATTAGTCTAACGAGATAGATAGCTGTGTTTGGAGGAGCTTATTGGAACCAAACATTTTTTGAAGTTTCTTTGTCAGTGGTGATAAGTATAAAAGTTCATGTGTGTGTTTTCCTTTCCCTCCAGCTTTTAATGAGACATTCAAATGTCTTCTGTCATCTCATCCCCATATTGTTGTGAGTTAGCTGGCACATAACTGAGGGAACAGGACAAAATAGAAATGTGTACTAATCAAAGAAAAGGCAAATGATGTTAGCGAGACAAATAAAACAGAAAAGCAAATCAAGTTATTTACTGCATTTCTGTTTTAG
This sequence comes from Notamacropus eugenii, assembly GCF_028372415.1. Classification (NCBI taxonomy): domain Eukaryota; kingdom Metazoa; phylum Chordata; class Mammalia; order Diprotodontia; family Macropodidae; genus Notamacropus; species Notamacropus eugenii. The sequence continues at coordinate 132,868,562 of NC_092877.1, forward strand.
TTTACACCCATTTCTAATGCAAAATACTCAAGAAAAATAGTTAAAATGTTCAAGTCATTTTTATTATAATATGGAATACTGAAGGCTAATTTGGTGGACTCTGTTAGCATATGCAGCTGTCTCTCTTTTTTGTGTCTTTGTCTCTCCCTCTGTCCGTCTCTCTTTGTCTCTTACTGCGTCTCTCTGTAACTCACTTTCTTCATCTGCATAATGTCTGGATTTGAATAAGGGATATCTAATATTCCATCTAGTTCTGATTCCTGTGATCTTCGATGAATGGAAAACCTCAAAGTTTTACCAGAAACTCTTCTAATGACTAGTATGTGACTTACTGCAAAGACCTTTGGGTTGGACACAGGTAGTGTAGGGGTTGGAGTTAAAGGAAGTAGGTTCTAGTCCCACATCGGACATTTTCCTACATGTGACCTTAGGTAAGTCATTCAAACTTTCTTGGCCTCAGTTACCTAAAGTATAAAATGAAGGGATTAGAATACATTCAATTCAATTCATCAAACATTTATTAAGCTCCTACTATGTGCTAGGCACTGCACTAAGTGCTAGGGACAAAATAAGAAAAAGAAACATAGTGCCTGCTATTTAGGAGCTTTCAATCAAATGGGAGAAGACTACATAAAAAGGGTGACCAGTCAGGGGCATGATATTCCCCAAAATCTCAACCAAGCAAAGCTGCTGATTGAAAATGAAAAGTTACCTGGAAAACTCAGAGCCCTCTATAAAGAAAGGCTTTGGTAGGATTTTATGTCACTACCCCCAGACTTCTAGTCAAAAGGAGTGGAGAAGGTATTGCATATTAAAAACTTTATTAATCTTCATAGTGAAGAAATTTCAGATCATCAGCTTATCCTGGAGAAGACAGGATGTCCTGTGAAGTCAAAACAAAGCTGAACTGCTGATTGAGAATGGAGTGACATGACATTGAAAGTCCCTTCTATCTCTAAATCTATAATGCACTGACCTTGACTTCATTCTCAACTATTTCATTTAATAGTTTTGTGACCTTGAAGCAATTGATCGATCTCTTGAGGCCTCAGTTTCTTCATCTCTAAATGTATGTTGGTCTAGATAAGTCTGTTTTTTTTTTTTTTACTGTCTAAAAGTATGTAAGAATTACATGTGATATATGCAGAAGATTAGAACTTAAAGGGACCTTAACTCTGTGTGTGAGAGAGAGAGAGAGAGAGAGAGAGAGGGAAGGAGGGAGAGAGGGAGGGAGGGAGAGAGGGAGGGAGATGGATAGACATGTATACTCTCAGTGTTTTCCAAATCTCAAGAAAAAGAGAATATATAGAAATCTACACAAAAAGATATAACTTTTCTTATTTATGTTTACCTTGTTTTTTTGGCTTCCTCTTGGTTCTTCCTTTTCTAAAAAAATATATTAATATGAACTTGATGAAATACAAGAACCATGATCATTAGCATATACAAAGAGCAAAAAAGAGCATTACGTATGAAATTAAATCCCTATTATGTATAACTTCTTTCTTTAAAGAATATAATATAAAATAGTAGTTCCAATTAACTAGTTTACTTGTATCTCCTTTTGAATTTTCTCCTCTTCCCTCCTGTATATTTTTGAAATGTTTAACTGACGATGTTTTTTTCTTCTTTCCTTTCCTCCTTCCTTCCTTCCTCCTTCCTTCTTTATTCTTTCTTTGTTGAACTCTTCCATTTACAAAAGTAAATTTAAAAGAAATTCATCCTTCATAACAAGTATTCTGAAGCAAAACAAATCCACACATTTACAGTGTCTGAAAATCTCCGATCTCTGAATCTCTGTCTTGAAGTAGGAAGCATCATTCATTATCCATCTTCTGAAAGCAGGACTGTTTTATTCCCCTCAAACTAGTTTTTAAGTCTTTCAAAGTTGTTTTCTATCATAATATTTTAATTACTCTATATATTGTTACTTGGGTTGTGTTTATTTCGCTCTGCCTTAAGCCATACAAATCTTCTGTTGTTTCTCTAAATCTTTGCCTTTAGTGGCACTATGATATGGTTGATACAAAGCTGATCTCAAAAACAGGAAGACCTAGTTTAAAGCAGCACCTTTCACACGGAGTAATCATGAAAAAATTAATAATAACTTGGGAGCAAAAGCAACATGGGTTTCCCATTTTGTTCACGGCGCTGGCAGATCATCCATGGGTAATTACTATTCAGTGAAGTAACTTTAAGTCATACAATCAGCTCAGACTATGAAGGATGCATAGAATGCTTCTACCCAAATGTGACTGGTTAGAGGTCAGTGTTTTGCTTATTAGGAATAGGTTGGGCCAATGATCTCAGAATTCCCTTCTACCTGGGTATCTAATTCTGTTATGCCTCACAGAAAATCCAAGCATCCATGACATCATGCAGCTCCTATTTTGACTACTCACAAATACTTAAGAAGTTTGGGTACTAAAACATACAACGAAAATAGAGAAATTCCAAGGCATGGTCATAAAACAATGACATGTTTTTCTAACTCACAGAAGACAAGAAAATTTTAAAGACTGATAACCCTCTACATGGTATAAATCACATTTTCTATCTATCTATCTCGATCTAGCTATCTATATGGTTAGTAGAAGAGGTATCATTTTTGACAAGCTGTTGCTCTTAGCAACAAGTTATCCCCGATATTTTCTTTGATTATAACTAAAGAGTAATATCCGCTCTTGCTACATGGGTATAAAGCATAATTTAAAGCTCATTAAAAGTGTGGCAGGTGTTCACCAAGAATGTGAGGGAAAAAGCATTTTCCAAGGCTGAGCTGTCAGTGCTCTAAATGCCTAATTTATTTTGTATAACCCTTTAGCAAATATTTCTGAATAGGTATCATTATAATAGGGAGAGAGTGGGATACTAGAAAGTAATCACCAGCCATAAAGCAAGCAGAGTTAGACTTCAGACTTAAACAGAATGCCTCCTCTTTGAATATATTTCAACCCATTAAGAAATGAAGTTTTTTCACATGTGCTAACCTACTTTCCTTCCCAACAATTTATAAGTGCTTTAATAACATCCTTTCAACATGGATCTTGTAAGCCCTCTGAAAGGCAGGTGGAGAAATCGAGAGCTAAGCTTCATCTATACAACATAAACTCTGTGTGCATGTTTTTTTTTTTTTTAAGTTCTTCAGTTATATGTATTCATTCATTTATTCTGTAAGCATTGATTGGATTATGGTTGTGTTGAGAGATACTTCATATTTCAAGGACTCATGATTTAATCCATGTGGGACCTCTAGGGCTTGACAGAACAAAGGACCAGCTTGCCTTAATGGGAAACTTCAAGAGCTTAGTAGTCAAAAAAAAATAGTCATTTGGGAATCAAATACCTAGGGATAGTCCTGCCTGATACTAATGTGTCTTATCCTTGGAAAATAGAAATCAAGGCCATGACATGGTCTATATTTAAAGTACATTCATCTTGGTATAAATGGCCAGAGCTTGTCCTCCACAAAGCCTCTGAGAATTTGGGGCCACCCCCATACCAACATGAGACATCAGAGGGAAATTTAGGTATGGGCAGAGAGGTTAAAAGAGTGGGGGTTCAATATGTAGGTCATCCTTTTGGGGCTACAGAATTAATTGGCAGAGCCACGAAGAAATACATGGAGGCAATTTAAAATGGAAACTTTAGCAGTTTCAGATTTCCATTCTCTGCCATCACAAAAACCACGACCCATGTCTTTAAATGACTCAGCAACATAAAGAAGCAAAAATACCTTTAATTAATGATAAGTAACATATATTTCAAGCATGGAAGCATTACTATTTTTCAAAGGAATACAGAGAGAAAATGCTGGAAATTTCAAAGGTATATAGAAAGAAATTTTGCATATTGGCTAGAGAACAGATCTCAGTATCAGGAAACTGTAGACTCAAGACCTACTTCTGTCCCATACAGTCTTCTTGCACTTAGTAGTTGTGTGACCCTGGGCAAGTCTCTTTACACCTTCTCTAAACACCTTCTTGCCTTAGTTACCTCATCAGTAAAAGTGGGACAATAATAGCACCTCCTTCTCAGTTTTGTTAGGAAATTTATACAAGATTGTATTTATAAAGTATCCAGTTTAGAGGCAGCTAGGTGGCACAGTGGTTAGAGTCCTGGGCCTAGAGTCAAGAAAATCTAAGTTCAAATCCTATTTCAGATTCTTACTAGATATGTGAACACGGACAAGTTCTTTAGCCTCTGTTTATCTTGGGATGAAAATAGCACATATATCCAAAGGTTGTTGTGAGGATTAAAGGAGATAAAATTTATAAAGCACTTAGCACAGTTGCTCATCCATAGTATGTGGGTATAAAACATAAATTACGTACGCATATACACACATATATATATATGTATATATATATATATATATAAAGAGGATATGAAGTACATAGTAGGTGGATATAAAATATAAATATTATTAATATGCTGCTTCTAAATGATATAGACTTCATATATAGTATTTGTGACTAAAAGTATATGAAAAGTTGTCAAAATCCACTTTCTCTTGGGCCACAAGGAAAAAAAATCCTAAAATTAAGGTACAAATCATATTGTAATGATACTCCAAATTAAGATGTTATGATACTTGCTTAAAAGACAGACAAAAAGACATTTCATTGCCCAGTACACAACAGCAGAACAGTGAGGTTTGACTATTACATTTTTACCAGTAAAAAACCCCCTCAGTTCCCTTGTATTAATAATTTTGTTTTTCGATCACTTTAATTTTAAAATGTATCCCTCCTCCTCTCTAAACCTAAGAAGCCATTACTTCTAAAGATTATTTTTAAAAAACAGAGTTTGGGGAAAAAATGCTTCAGAAGAACTAAATGGTCTATCAATCAAGTTTAGTAATAGATAGAATGATTCATAACCACAGACCACACCTCTACAAATAAGGAAGAGAGGTTTATTTTCTTATTTCTTCTCCCAGATGAAGTTTATTTCAGACCATTATAATTATGGAAGGTTTTTTTTTTTATTTGCATTGTTAGGACTATTACATTTATATTTAATTCTCTCAGTCAATGCCCCACTCTACAATTTGAATTTCAGGCTTTTGTGAATGGGATTTTAGTGTTTTCTAGTAAAAATTAATTTCTAGAGTAAAATAATCATCATACATTCTGAAGGAAATCTAATACTATCCATACACTAATCTGCTATATAAAGATATCCATAAGCAAAATTCTTCAGTGAAAACTTTCATGACACCTTTGTCATTTCAATGATTGTATGAGATCTTAATGATGCGACTATGCATCATTTTTTTATGGAAATTTAAGTTCCTCCATATCTTCTCATCTTGTGCAGTTCTTGCCCATGTTCTCATAAATCATCAGAGCATATCTGCCCAATGCTCTAGAAGCTTTCCTCTTGTTCTTCAATTAGCCCAGGGGTACCAAATGCAACATTCACTCTTATTATATGCCTGACACACTTCCTTGACTAATTATATATATTCTAGATATTTTTAAGCCAATTTTCAATAATGAAAGTCCTCATTGTTAAAATTTTGCAGCCAGCCTATGACTATTATGGAACTTTCCATTGACTTCTGGGTTGACTGTCATTTGAATAATTCTGTAATCATAGTGTCCCATGATTCTTAGTTATGTAGCATGATGAGGAAATTATTGATGTTAAAAGATGGACCTTTACAGTGGTGGGCAATTTGTGAACTCTGAAAGCCGGATACAATTTTTCAATTACAATTAAATCTAGCCTCTTCTTTTCATCCATCTGTTAGCCTGGCTTATTGTACATAAAGAGCAATTACCCAACATATACAGATTGGTAAAATAATTCGGTAACTGCTCCATTAAAGTCACACACAGATTCCTCAATGTGCATAAAGATGGCCTTGGTTTCAAAAAGCCAGGAAAGCTTAAGCTTTTTCAATTCTTTCCAAATTAAAATAGTTTGAAGACTAGGGCAGTGATAGATAGTGTATCTGTTGTCTGAATAGTATTTTGTCACGGTAGAAAGAGCAGTATATTTGATATCATGAGGTCTGTGTTCAAATCTTAGCTCTCCCCCTCTCTAACTTTGCAATTATGGACATGTGAACTTTTTTGTTCCTTAATGAATTTATCATAAAGTATTGGTGTAGTACTACAAATGATAATACAGAGAATGTGACTTTGCCTGTTGGAAAAATTATTGAACAGATCCTGAAAAATCTAGAAAAAGGCAAGAGTGGTTCCCCAAAGACACAATGACATTAACATAAAGGAAGTTTATACCAGACTCATTTCATTATTTCCTTTTGTGAAGATACTACTGGTTGTGTAGATCAGGAAAATTCTATAGATGTGTTTAGTAGAGCATGTGCTAAAGTTTCTAATGTTATTTTTATGGACAAGATAGAGATATATTGTCTAAACCAATGTGTCTTAAGCGCAGTTTAAGGGTTGAACTGCTGAAGGAGTTGCAAGCGGAAAAAGTTTAAAAAGCCCTGGTATAAACAATAGGACAGGGAGGTGGATTTCGACATGCTTTACTTTGTGGATGCAGCAAGTAGTAGTTAATAAATGGTTGGTAATATTTAACAGATGTCAACTTGGAAGGAAGTCTTTTACCTCAGTGTACTGCCAAGGCAATATTCACAGCACTGGTGGTGACTATGAATATGCTGGCATAGTTCTCAATTGCAAAGTATAAAAGAGTGTCCATACAGAAGGCAGAAGAAAAACATTTATTTAGACACCAGAAAGCCAAATTCTAGAATCAGGAAGCTAAATCCATCATGGTGACCAAGAAGTTAATAAATATGATTACCTCAGTGGGCAAAGCCATTCCCAAACCTCCCCTGCTCTGCTGGACCTTCTTACAAACAAACAAACACTCATGAGCCTAGGCCTTGCCCTGCCTGCCTATGTCCTCTCTCCTCTGCCCTGAACATGCTCATTCACTTCCTCCTGTTCCTCTCCACCCTTCCTGTTCCATCTGTTCAGCAAGCTCCTCAGATCACATGTAACTTAGTCTTCCAGATGATTTTAAGCAGGTCCTATAGGCCTATTCATGAATGAGAGAGATCTCATTTAAATTGCTATTACACTCAAGAACAAGTATTTGACCCTGTGTTTTATTTTTTTTAATACATTTAGCAATATTTTGGAAAAAGTCATAGATAATACTCTTGAATAATTTTGTAGATGACACAGAGTGGGACAAATAGTTATAGGGTAAAGTTAGGATCTAAGCAGGCTTAAATATTAAGTGAACCTAATAAGATGAAGCACAATAGATACAACGCAACAAGACGAAATGCAAAATTGTGAAACCTTCTATTTGTGGTAAAAAATGAATAACACAAATACAATATGGGAAGTTTTGGCTAGACACTAATTCATCTGAATCTATTTATCTATCATCTATCTATCTATCATCTATCTATCTATCATCTATCTATCTATCTATCTATCTATCTATCTATCTATCTATCTATCATCTTTGGTAAACTGTAATCTAATTTAAGTAAACAGTATGATGTGTCAACCAAAAAATCCAATATGATGTTAGGCTAGATTGAAAGACATTACTGTCATGAATAAGAAGATAATAGCACTTTTATAAACTACCATTGTGGTCAAATTAAATTTGGAATATTGTGTTCTATTCTGGATACAACTGTTTAGCAAAGATTTTGATAAGATGAACAACATTCTGAGACTGTCATTCAAAATTGCGAAAGTCATTGAGATTATACCATACCAGAATTCCCTGAAGGAACTGGGAATATTCATCATGTAAAAGAGAAGACATGATGTATTTGAAAGAGTTTTGCTTGCAAAAGGAAATCACCTTATTTCTGCTTGGTCTTGGAGGCCAGAACTAGTAGCAGTGGTTTGAGATGAAAAATGCAAATTTGGGCATGAAGTAAGAACAAATTATGCAACTTTAAAACTATCCCAAAGTGCAAATGGCATGAAATAGTTGAGATCTTCTTTGCCTGAGATCTTCAAGAAAAGGTAGACTGGTTGACCTTCTTTGGGGCATGCTGAAGTTTTGTTAGTTTGTTTTCTGGTGTACATGGATGTAAGCACATCTGTTGTTATTGCTACAGTATGAATTGGGTTAGATGTCCTTTGAAGTACATTTCAACTCTCATTCTCAGATGACCTCTGAGTTTCCTTCTAACTCTACCCTTTGGTTTACTGACTTGAAAAGTGCAGACAATTAATCACCATAATGTTGGCCATAAGATTTATTTTCTTCAATCTATGAGAACTCTTTTATTTCCCTTCTTTTCCCATAAATCTCTCTTACATTCTTTTTCTTTCTTTTTTTCTGTAGTATGACATATTCCCTTTGCACACTGGAAATCCTAGGTTCCTTCTGTCCATTCCCTTGTTTTCCATTTTTAAACTCATCCAAACTTGCTCGAGAGATAAAATCTTTGCCCTTTGATAAAGAATTTTCAAGCACGAATGAACAAGGGAGGTATGGAGGCCATACTGTGGACTTTGGGTTACATTTCTACTGAAGTATAAATGGCTGTTATCCCTCCTATTCTGAGAGAAGGTTTGTGGAGAAATGGTGACTCAGAAGATGGCAGGGAACTTAGTACTTGAAAAGGAAAAGTGAAGATTGCCTCGACTGAGGACAAGGAAGAAACTCACACCAAGTGGCACTGGAAGACAGACTTTGCTCATTTAGAAATCTTACCTGGACATGGTCTTGGTGCTAATTTATTCATCAAATACAAATGATTTAAGTAAACTTTTTTTCTGTCTCATGGATTGGATAAAGGTCCAGTTTTGTTCTAAGGTCTCATTTGTGTTTTTCTTTGTTCTAAAGCCTCATCAGTGTCTTGCTTTATTACCTTTGGGGTCTATTTATTCTGTTTTTCTCTTTCCTTTCCTCTTCTGTAAAATAGGGATAACCACATTCAGAAAGCCCTTTAAGATCTGCAGATGAAAGTACTATGTAGCTGCTAAATATTATTATCTTATTTCAGCAAGGGCTTACATCTTATAGCTTCATCCAACAACGTGATTTCTGTGGAATACAATTCTCTAGGGCTTAAAGGGGAAAATAATGAGCAAGAGACGTCCCAAGGAGTGCCTTCCATACACACAGCTTTCTTTATCATTTCCAATTTGAATGTTGGACACACCAGGACAAAAAGAAAACTCCCGGGAAAGTCTCTCCCTCCACAGGTTTATAATGAAATATTTGCTTCCTCAGAATCTGTGAAAATTGTGTCCTATTTTCTGGTGAAATTGGCTATGATTTTATGTTTTGTTTTTTTTTATCGGAAGATCGACATTCAAATTTTTCTCAAAATATCTCTGACTTCAGTACATCCCTAGTTAGCTGGATGCTATCAGCTTTTTTTTTCCTCCCCAAGTGGTTTCAAAAACACTTATTTCAAAACTGCAAAGAAATTTTTAACTGCTTAAATGATCCTGGTTCTGATGAAACCCTGCTTTGCTTGTTCCGGCTGAATGCAGTGATGAGGCAAGTAAATGCATAATTATTTTATTTTATTTTTTACTCCTTAGCCATCATATCTGCTAGGCATCTGTTTCCTCTAATTTTCTTATGGGAGGGTTGCTTTTTTTTGAACCACCAAGAAACTGAGCAGCAATATCACGATGAATTTTAAGAAAATGAAAGAGCCATTAACTCCAGGTCAAGCACTCCCTCTCCTTAGATGCACTTAGATGCCCAGTTTTGCACATGCAAGGCCTGGAGTCAGGAAGGCTCATGTCCCTGAGTTCAAATCTGACCTCAGACATTTACTAGCTGTGTGAACCTGAACAAGTCATGTAACCATGTTTGTCTCAGTTTCCTCATCTGTAAAATGAGCTGGCAAATCACTCTAGTATCTTTGTCAAGAGAATCCCAAATGGGGCCACAAAGAGTCAGACACTACTGCAAAACAACATCTCCAAAATAGATATAATACTGACCTCATGTAGTTATTAGGAGGAACAAATGAAATTTGCTTCCTTGCTTGGCTGTGTGACTTGGGGCAAATCACTTGCCTCAGTTACCTCATCAGTAAAATGAAGGTATTTGGTCAGATGATGTCTAAGCTTCCTTCTCTCTCAAAAATCCATTGATTTTATGAATGCCTAAAAGAGTAAAATGATGACATTCTCCTAAAATAGCATGGATCTAACTGATTCTCTAAGAAAAAAGTTGCTGAAAAGGCACCAACCTTCATTTGCAAAGGAAGTTTCCTTGTTTTCTGGTTCCTGGTGCCCTTGAAATTTCAGGTCTAGTCCCTACTCCTAGAAGATATAGTTGGTGTTTCTACTGAGTCCTGACACTATCATCACTTTCTCAATGGAAGAAAAATTCTAATTTAGATCAGGATCCCGGCAATCCCTGGGATGCTTTTATAATTCAAATGGCTGGTCATTATCATCTGCGTGATTTCACATCCTCATACCAAAAAAGAAAACTATCAGAAGATCAGCCTTATGAAAAAAGCCACCAAAGAACCAAACCTGAGCTAAGCTTCTAACATTTGTTTGTTTCAGGTTTGTTGATAGTATTTAAAATATTTGTAGGAAGAAAAATATAGAAGTGAAAATATTTCTGCTTTCAAGGAACTTATGATCTAGTTTTGTAAGACATTTTGAAATATTCTAGTTTTCTAATGGTTTGGGGATCTGTAATATGAAGGAATAAAAATGAGGAAGGCAAAAAGATAAAACCAATTGACATGCATAGACATTTCTGACATTAAGGACTGCAGTATTTAAATTGCAGTATTATTACCATATTATCATTGCAAATCCTTTTTTTTCCCTATCAGTGAAATCAAACTGAACTTCTGGTTTGAACCAAAGTTTATATATGCAGAGAAACATTTATGTTGTTGAGTTTCTACTTACCTCCATTGAGTATTTTTCAGTGAATGTTAATTTTTTTCTAGACTGAATGCTAAAATTTGCATATAATTTTTGATGTGCTGCATCAATCAAGAAGAGAAAATAAAAACATGCTATCAGATGATATGAGAGTTCTCTGTTCATTGTCATGAAGTAAAATTTCTTATTGAAAAATCTAGAATTTCCACTTAAGAAAGTCTCAATTTCCCAATCTGTCAAGTGGAAATAATAGTACTTTTAGTTCCCAGAATCTTATTGGGGTTATATTAGGCTTAAATGAGAGAATACACATAAAGTATTCAGCAAACCTTTAAGCATTCCATAAATGTCCTAAAAAAGGTGTATTCGTGCTAAAAGAAAACCCATCGACCTAGGACTTCTCAGTAGATATGTGAATAAGCATACCTAGTATTAATGCCAAAACACATGGGGTTATTCCCAGTCTCCCCTGTATTGAGAAGAGAGCTATCTTCTCTGTTGAGAAAGCTCTACTGGTAGCCTGGGAAGTTCATGAAGACCACTCTCTTTGATGACTGAAATGTACTTCATTTAATACTGATACTAAATCATCTCTAGAATCACCTTGCTGATTTCCTCTCCATTTGGGTTTTCCTATTGTTTTCCAATTTCAACTCAGTTTAGTCCAATAAGTGTTATACAGTAGCTCTCTTTGAGGCAGTTTGCTATGTACTAGGATATAAAGATAAAAATATTAAAGAGTTCATGCCTTCAAGGTACGCTATAAACTCAGAAAAAGTATAGAAAAGGATTTTGTTGTATGTGTCACTCTAGGCAAGTGATCCTCTCTCACCCTTCTGTAGGTATACAAAAACAAACCCTAGTCCTCAATTCCCACTTCTGTAAAACAAAATGATAAGATTAGGTGATCTCTAAGGTCCCTGCCATTCTAAAACCTGTGATCTGATTATCAACAACAACAACAAAAAAGTATAAGAATTTATAATCTTTGTAAAGGCTGGTCCCTCAGTGAGATACAGTTCCAAATTCCATTTGAGTTAGTATAACTATTATTTGAAGAAACCTAAATTCTAACCTGCTTGTGTCCCATTGACTTGCTAAATAGCTCCCAGCTAGGAGGTTCACCTTGAGATAGCTTGTTTTTCATTGGTTAACACTGACAGTAGAGAGGCCAAGGATCAATCAATTCTAAAAATTCAATTACCTTTCTCAAGGATGGGTCATGTTTGGTATGTTTCCCTCCCCTAACAGATAAGAGACTTTATTCTGTTGGACTGTCAATAAAGTATAAATCATGTTAGCTATATACATATATTCACAAATATGTATACATGATATATGCCTACAGAAAAACGCTTAAAAGATAGCTTTCATATCATATCACATTCTTCCTGTATGACTTCACAATACTGATTTATGATTACATGATGAACTCAATGAAAACCAAACAGGATTTTATATATATATATATATATATATATATATATATATATATATATACTAAAAATGAATGTTTGTATTCTTTGGATAATAGGTTTTGTTTTCAAACATTGACTCACAACCAAAAAAGAAACAAACAAGTCAATGAAAATGTCCAAAACCAAGTGAGATCCATTTCCCCGAATTCAATTATTTATCAATTTCCATCAGAAAATGGATATTTTCCTGATAACATTAAGGTTCTTATCTCATTCTCAAATCTCAAATTACTCTCCCATATACATGCATACATTCACATATATACCTACACACATGTATGTATATATGTATATGTGTACATACATATATGTGTGTGTATATGTTTATGCACACATATATATGTATGTATGAAGTTAAGTCAGAGCTTTTAAAACAATGAAGGCATTTAGAAATAGAAAACTTTGCATCTTCAGTAAATTGCTTCATTATGTCATAGGTTTATAAATCAGCTTTTAAATAAAAAGATTTTACCTTTTCTTCCATAATATAATCAAAAATGAAAGTCTTTGTATGAAGATTTCTTGAAAGGGAGAAAATATGGACATTGGGAAAGAGAAAGGGAAGAAAGCAAATGTGACATTTCTTACTGTTTTCTTGATAATTCTTTCAGTTAATAAATAGGTATTATCTCCACAAGGTCATAGATTTAGAGCTGTGAATGATCTTGAAGGCCATCTGGTCTCAACCCCTCAATGCACTTCATTTCATAAACAGAGACCCAGAAGCAGTCTGGACCCAAGTTTTCCTGATTGCCAGTCAAGTGCTCTAGGTCAGAGGTCTCAAAGGCCTGAAATACCCCTAATGCAACTGAACCAGATACAGTGATGACTCCTATCTTTCTCTCTGTCTCTCTCTGTCTCTCTCTGTCTCTCTGTCTGTCTCTCTTTCTCTCTCCCTATGTGTATGTATGTATATACACACACACATATGTACATATTTATGTGTATACGTGTATGTTATTTTACAACTTTGAGTGACTAAGTTATATTAAGTATTACAAATAGCCAAATTAGCTACAAATGGCACATGAAGGAAGACACTATCTGCATCCAGAAAAAGAACTGGTAATAGAAGTATGTATAGAATAGTTATATATCTTTGCGTACACATGTGTGTATGTGTATATGTATGCATGCATGTACATATCCATAAACATGTGTGCTCACAGACACATATTTGTGTCTAATAGGAGCCATCACTTGTTTGAGGGGAGGGAAGAAAGCAAGAAAAAGCAAAAAGTTACGTGATAACTTTATTATATATTTAAAAGGAATAGCCAATTGAACATAATAGATTTACAGTTTCATGTACAATCATCTTTTTTTCTATTCAACTGCATTATGGAAATGCTTATATTTCTTAAATCAAAATAATTTTTTTTAAAATGTAATTTGGGAAATGCTTAACAAAATAAATAATGATACAATAAAATATAGATAACATTTAACATTTAAAATGAAGTGAAAATGAAGATTGTGGGAATCCTTATGAGGGGTTTAGTGGTTCATTTCTATCTTAGTCATCATGCACCATGAGCAGCAGTAGTGAATACAGTGCAGAATCATATTGACTTAGAAGGTCACATGTTAACATTTTCTATATTCTATTGTATTTTAAAATTTTTATTTTGTTAAATATTCCCTAGTGGCATGGTCTGGTTTGATGGCACTTGTACATCATCTTCCTGTTTTCCTTGGCAACATTCATAAACCTAGTTTTACCCTTCAGGGCATTTAAAAAATTTTTCTTTTCTAAGATTGAAATTTTTCATGTCCATATATGAAGGGAAAATCTTGATCAGCCAGGTTCTTTGGAGACTAATAATGGGGCCATTTCATTTGCTAATAGAGGATACTGTGAATTACTCTGGGCTTCATTTTGTCAGGTGGAATTGGTGTTCAAAAAATCTAATTTTACTCAGACTTCTCTCTCCAGAGTGGTCAGCTTAATTCCCTTCCTAGTCTCTTGTCTGTCAATTTACCAATTCTTCCAGGAAAGGTTAGAAAGAGAATGGGTAATATAGTAGAAAACATTCTAGATAGAGTATAGAAGAAACTGGCTTTGGATCTTTGCTTCAATGATACTTTGGGAAAGTCAAGTCATCCCAAAGCCACTGGAAGAGTTGTCTTCGGAAAACTTAGTAGTAGCAATAATCTCAGTAGTAGTAGAAATAATTTACTGATATTAGAAACTGTTAGTGACAATTAATAGATGTGTATCTATATATTCATGCTGTACAAACACTCTGCCTTATTAACTCTAAGATTATAGAGTTAAAACTGAAAATGTCCTTATCACATCTAACCCTCTATTTTATGGATAAGGACACTGAGACCTAGAATTTAAATGACTTTCTCCAGATTGTATAAGGTAGACCCATGTCTTCCAACTCTACATAAAGCATGGCTTCTACTCTACTATGCCGCCTTTTCCAATAAATAGCATTATGTTTGTGTGTGTGTGTGTGTGTGTGTGTGTTTGTCCTTCATTTTTGAAGAGGACCATGACATCAGAGAAATGATGACATGGCTTGCACTGGACTTTGTTTTGAGTGAGGTACGGCTGTGAAAGGTCACCAGCCTCACTTTCTCCTCCTGAATTATCTGGATCCAGTAACCAGACATTCATCAGGATGACTGGAGATGGCTCAGGATGAAATGGCCTTTTGGGCCAAAGCCTTTTCAGGGACTCACTTAAAGTGAGGTAGTGCCCATTCAGTGAATAGGCCTTTCTAAAATTATTAATAATAAATCATATCCTCATAGTACTTTATAAATTGCAGAGTATTCAATTAATAATGACCTTATGAAACAGTGCATATATTATAATTCCAATTTTATACTAGTATCAGAACTTTCAGGGAACCACGTCCTGGAGAGAAAAAAGAGGACTTTTCAAACCTCAAGAGTATGGGGAGCTCTGGTCCTGAATGTCAATGGTTCCATATTTCTGTGAACTTTTATGTATGTCTATAGAGAGAGACAGACAGAGACAGGGAGAGAGAGAGAGAGAGAGAGAGAGAGAGAGAGAGAGAGAGAGAGAGAGAGAGAGAGAGACAGAGACAGAGACAGAGACAGAGAGACAGAGAGAGACAGAGAGAGACAGAGACAGAGAGAGACAGAGACAGAGAGACAGAGAGAGACAGAGAGAGACAAAGAGAGACAGAGAGAGACAGAGAGACAGAGAGAGAGAGAGAGACAGAGAGAGAGAGAAAGAGACAGAGAGACAGAGAGAGATACAGAGAAAGAGAGAGAGACAGAGATAGAGACAGAGACAGAGAGAGACAGAGAGAGAGAGAGAAAGAAAGAGACAGAGAGAGAGAGACAGAGAGAGAGAGACAGACAGAGAGACAGAGACAGAGAGAGAGAGAGAGAGAGAGAGAGAGAGAGAGAGAGAGAGAGAGAGAGAGAGAGAGATTCCCATTTATTTTATTTAAACTTTTGCACCATAAGGAAATTCTTTTCAGTTTTTTCAGTCTCTCTCCTCTGCTTTTGCTTCTGTTTTGTTTTGTTTTGTTTTCCCTGTCCTAAGAGAGAATCACAGCTGTTACATTCATGGAGAGCCTTTTAAAAATTTACTCATAGCTCATGTTTACATATCACCTACATTTCTTAATATATTTCTTTCCTGTTTCCTTCCAGAAAGTCATTCCTTACATAGTTCTTATATAACTATATAGTTATATATAGTTAAGCAAAATTAAACAAATGCAAGAAAAAGTCAGGTGTTATAAGAAGTGATCACACACCAGTGGACCTCCAGTCCTTCAGAGGAGATGGAAGTGGGATCATGTCTCTTCTTTGGGACCATGCTTAGACATTGTCTATTCACAGTATTGTGTTTCAGTTGTTTCGTGGTTGTTCGTTTACATTATTGTTTTCCTTGTGCATATCATTTTCCTGGTTCTGCTTATTTTATTACACATAAACTTTTAAAAGATTTGCTTTATGTCTCTATATTCATCATACTCATCATTTCCTATAGTATGATACTATTTCATTATATCTAGATAGCACAGTTTCTTTAACCATCTCCAAGTCAATAAGTATTTGCTTTAATTCCAAATCATTATTGCTTTAAAGTGTTGCTAAAAATGTTTTAATGAATGTAGAGTTTTCTTTTTATCACTGATAGTTTAAGAATTATATAGTTAACACTGGAATCCTTAGGTCAAAGGGTGTAAACATCTTATTCACTTCATTCACAGAATGTCAAACTGCTTTCCAGATTGGTTCGATCAGTTGATAGCTCCACCAACAATGCATAAGTGTTCCAGTCTTCATGCAACCCTTTTAACACTGATTATTCTCATCTTTTTTTTTTTCATTTTTGCCAATTTGTTGGGTGTGAGGTAAAAATCACACGTGCTGCAATCTTCTTTTTCCTTTTATTAATTATTTATAGCATTATATCAAATCATTATAGTTTAGAATTATTATTTTATGATTTTTTTATCGTATTCTTTGACTACCTATCTTTTAGAAAGTGGCTGCTGCTCTTGCACATTCCTTGGGTGCTTAGATATCTTAGATATCAGAACCTTATCAGAAATATTTGATATAAAGTCCATCCTCACCCCACCTCCCTAGGTATCTACTTCACTTCTTATCCTGGTTGCATGTGGCTCTATTATAACATTTTTATTCCTATTGCTTTTAATATTCAGGTCACATAACCATTAAGAGTAGAATTTCTTAACCTTCTTTATATCAAGGACTCTTTTGACAGACTGGTGAAGCCTATGGACTCCTCAGAATAATGTTTTATTTAAAATTAATTAAAAAAGGAACCCACTTATTTTGAAATGAAGTTATCTCTGTCTGTCTTTCTGTCTATCTGCCTGTCTGCTTCCCTACTGACAAGTTCATGAACCTCAGGTTAAAAAACACTAATTTAGAACTGCTTTCAATAACCACATGTTAAAAAAGAAACATCTGGCCTGTTAGTTAAATACTATCTTCTCCAGCTACCAAGGATATAGAAGATGGTGGGATATTATGAGCTCCAGAGTTACAGCTGCAGTGGGCTAAGCTGATGAGGCTTCTCTAAGTCTGACATTAATATGTTAAGCCCCAAGGGGTGAGTTGCCACCAGGTTGTCTAATGAGGGATGGACTCTCATAGGAAATGGAACAGGTCTAAGCTCCCATAAAGATCAAATTGGAAACCAACCTGTGAGTAACTTCAGCATTTCTAGCCTGGATGAGACGGGGTAATCACACACACATGCATGCACATATGTGTGTGTGTATATATATATGCATACATATATGTGTGTGCACATATATGTCTCTCTATATATGCTTCCGTGTATATATACACATGTATACCAATATATGTGTACATGCATGTAAATGTAGGTGTGTATACATACCCACATATATGTGTGTAGGTACATACATGTATGTTTGTATATTTTTTTCTCAGCAGTTATTAAACAGTGCTATGCTTGCCCCAATCATCCCTCTCCCAAAATACATTGGAAACATAAATAATGATAAGCAAAAACATTTCTAAAACCATAATATAATTAAATATAGAGGAGATTAATTGTAAAGAGAAATGTGTTATATGTCTGAAATTCCAAGAAAAAAATAAAGTTTGAAGATGGGAATCTGAAAAATCATTTCCATTTCCCAGCTATTGTTGAGACAGAAACAGAGAGAGATACAAAGACAGAGAAAGACGGAGAGGGACAGAGAGAGACAGAGAGAGAGAATGTCCTTTTACCTTTTTCTTTTTGAGCAATGGGAATTTTAGTTTCAACCTTACATGATTGATCAGGCAAAGCTGTTCCACTTAGAAATAAATGTATTGGCAGTAAATGATGACTGTGCTTCTCTAAGGACCCTTAGGCATCATAAGACTTTTAACTAGAAAGGACCTCAGGAATGATGTAGTCCATCCAACCCCTTAATTTTTCAGATGAGGAAACTAAGCCCCTGTGTAATAAAGTGACCACTGAAGTTACCTAAGTGGCAGAGTTCAGCGTCAAAATCAAGTCAGGTCCTCTGACTCTAAAGCCAGGCCTCTTTACCTTAGGAACTCTCCAGTCAACCATTCCAACATCCTCATTTTACAGAAGAGAAATCTGTGGCACAGAATGGACCTCACCCACCCTCCCATAGGCTTCCCCAATAAGTGCTCCATAAAAACTTGAATGAGAGTTCTAATTGCTAATCCTAATTGTTACAATACCTATCAGATGATCAGAATTCTATTTTGAAAGTATAAAATACTCTGGGTATACTGAGCTCAATCTACTCCACTAGCTCAGAGGATCTCTAAATGGCCTCCAGCAAGAAAGATGGGATATCATAATTACCTAATTCACAAACAGAAAATGAAGACAATGGGGTTCGTTGCCCCATTCCATCAGTAACATAACTCAGAAATTTATTATAACTTTACTTGTAAAGATTCCTGAGCTACAGTGGTTTATATAATGAAGTTTAAACTTCTATCTCCTTTTTTCATACTAAATATTATACTGAGGACCTAGGGCAAGGAGAGTTTGTGTGTTTTGCCTTTTTATTCATTGCATGCCTGGCATACTAACAAATTTCTTGAATAGAATTGTTGCTGCTTAAATATGGAGTAGATTACCTTTATAGTATGTTTTTTTTAATGCAAGTAAGAGACCTTTACACCGACTTATAGTCTCATAACCTGTCATTGACATCAAAATTCTACCATTAAGGAGATAATGTAGTTTAGTTTGGTTTCATTTTAAAATGCAAATGTGCTAGGGAAGATCATATAGTAAGCTGATACACTTTTATTCTGTATAGAGAGTCCCAGCATACAGGAAGTAAGTAATCATCCCTCACTATGGGGGACTGTGAACTTAAAAGTAAGTAATGAAATAGATGAATTTTATTAACATATATATACACATATACATATATAATTCATCTATATCTATATCTATATCTATATTACACACATCTATCTACCTAATTGCTGTTTAAGAGGTTTCCTTTGTAACTATCTCTATTTTATTTTATGCATTTAAAACTTTTGTTTTTCTGAGAAAAGGTCCATAGGTTTCACCAGACTGTCAAAGGAGCCCATAACACTTAAAAAAAGTTAAGAACTTCTGTTGTATATTCTTCTTTGGTTAGCAACTCATTGGGAGTTTTATTTTGGGATTCAGAAACCACATTTTAGGAATGATTTTAATAAGCTGGAAAATGCTCAGAGATGATGAATTGAAATGAAAACCTTCAAGTTTGTCTTTCATGGGGACTTACCTACATGTTTGACCTAGAAGTAAAACAAAACCCAAAAGCATAGATTTGGAATGATGGCTGTCTTCAAGGAGGTGAAGGGCTAGAACCTGGGAAAGAGACCATATTTGTTCTCTTTTGATTCAAAGGGCAGACAGAACTGAAAGCAAAAGGCAGGAAATACAAAGATGTATATAAAAACTTTTTCTTTCCTTTAAAAAAAATATTTATTTTTAGTTTTCAACATTCATTTCCACAAGATTTTGAGTTCCAAATTTTCTCCCCATCCTTTCCCTTTCCCTCACCTGAGGTGGCATAATTCTGATTATCCCTTCCTCCAGTCTGCTCTTCCTTTTATCACTCCCCATTCTTATCCTCTTTCTCCTTACTATCTTTTAGGACAAGACAGATTTCTCTACCCCATTGCCTGTGTGTCTTATTTTCCAGTTACATGTAAAAAATAATTTTTAACATCTATTTTTGCAACTTTGAGTTTCAAGTTCTCTCCCTTATTCCCTCTCCACTTACCTTTATTAAGAAGCAATTCAGCATAGGTTATACATGTGTAGTTATGCAAAACACTTCCTTAACAATCATGTTGTAAAAGACTAACTATATTTCCCTCCATCTTATTTGGACCCTCACTTATTCTATTTTTTTCTTTGTCTCTGTCCCTTTTCAAAACTATTTGCTTATGACTACCCCCTTCCCCAATCTGCCCTCTTTTCTATTATCCCCCCTTATCTTCTTCCCCCTTACTTTGCTGTAGGATAAGATACCCAATTGAGTGTGTATGTTATTCCCTCCTTAAACCAAATCCCATGAGACTAAGGTTCAGCCATTCCCTTTCATCTCCCCTTTGCACTCCATTATGAAACCTTTTTCTTGCCTCTTTTATGTGAGATAATTTACTCCCATTCTATCTCTTCATTTCTCCTCCTTCAAATATATTCCTCCTTCACCCCTTAATTTTATTTTTTAGATATCATCCCTTCATATTCAACTCTCCCTGTGCCCAGTATCTATCTATCTATCTATCTATCTATCTATCTATCTATCTATCTATCTATCTATCTATCTATCTATCTATCTATTTCCTCCAACTACCTTAATACTGAGAGATGTCTCATGAGTTAAAAATATCATCTTTTCATATAGGAATGTAAACAGTTCAACTTTATTAAGTCCCTTATGATTTTGCTTTCCTGCTTATCTTTTCAAGCTTGTCTTGATTTGAAAGACACTTTCTATTTAGCTCTGGTTTTTTCAGCAAGAATGTTTGGAAGTCCTCTATTTCAATGAAATTACAATTTTTCTCCTGAAATATTATACTCAGGTTTGGGTGGTGATTCTTAGTTTTAATCCTAGCTCCTCTGCTATATTCCAATATCATATTCTGATCCCTTAATGTAGAAACTGCTACATCTTGTGTTATCATAATTGTATTTCCACAGTACTTGAATTGTGTCTTCTGGCTACTTGCAATAATTTTTCCTTGACCTGGAAACTCTGGAATTTGACTACAACATTCCTACGGGTTTTCCATTTAGGATCTTTTTCCAGAGGTGATAGGTGGATTGTTTTCATTCTACTTTACCCTCTGTTTCTAGAATATAAAGGTAGTTTTTCTTCATAATTTCTTGTAAGATGATGTCTAGGCTCTTTTTTTGATCATGACTTTCAGATAATTTTTATGTTACCTTTCCTAGATCTATTTTCCAGGTCAGTGGTTTTTCCAACGAGACTTTTACATTGTCTTCTATTTTTTTCATTCTTTTGGTTCTTCTTTATAATTTTTTCATTACTTATAAAGCCATTAGCTTCCATTTGCTCAATTCTAATTTTTAAGGAACTATTTTCTTCAGTAAGCTTTTGCACTTCCTTTCCCATTTGGCCAATTTTTCATTCTAAGGCATTCTTCTCCTCATTAACTTTTTGTACTTCTTTTGACATTTGGGTTAGTCTACTTTTAAGGTGCTGTTTTCTTCAGTATTTTCAGTGGTATCCTTTAGTAAACCATTGACTCAATTTTCGTGATTTTCTTGCCTCATTCTTATATCTCTTCCCAATTTTTACTCTACTTTTCTTACTTGATTTCTCAAAATCCTTTTTGAGCTCTTCCTGATTGGCTTTCAACCAACTTATATTTTTCTTCTATACTTTTCATGTAGGAGTTTTGACTTTATTGTCTTCACCTGGTATTATCTTTAATATTCTTTATTACCAAAGTAAGATTCTATAGTCTGATGTGTTCTTTTATATGCTGTTTGTTTATATGCTTTATCTTCCCAGCCAAATACCTCACTTTCTAACTCTTTCTCAGGGTAGAACTCTGCTTTCAGTGGGGGTGGGAGTAGGGGTGGGTATACTGTCCCAAGGTTCAGAGGTTTATTTATTTTTTATTTTTTTAGTGTTTATTTATTTCTTTTTAGATTTCAACATTCATTTACACAAAATTTTGAGTTCCAATTTTTCTCCCCATCTCTCCCCTCCCCCACCCCATAACATCTAGCATTTTGATTACCCCTTCCCTCAATGTGCCCTCCCTTTTATCACACCCCACCCTTCCCTTATCCCCATCTTCTCTCTTTTCTTGTAGGGCACGAGAGATTTCCATACCTCATTACTTGTATGTCTTATTTCCCATTTACATGCAATAACAATTTTCAACATTACTTTCTAATGCTTTGAATTCCAACTTCTCTCCCTTCCTCTCTCCTCACATATCCCCACTGAGAAGGCAAGTCATTCATTAGAGGCTGTATATGTGTCATTTTGCAAAAGATGTCCATAATAGCCATGTTGTATAAGACTAAGTATATTTCCCTCTGTTCTACCCTGCTCTGCATTTATTCTATTCCTCATTTGACCTTTTTCCTTCCCAAAAGTGTTTACTTCTGGTTACTCTATCCTCTCATTTGCCCTCCCTTTTGTCATCCCCCTCACCCAACTTGTCCCCTTCTCCCCTACTTTCCTGTAGTGAAAGATAGATTTTCATACCAAATTGAGTGAGCACATTATTCCCTCCTTAAGCCATGTGATGAGTAAGCTTCCCTTTTTCCCTCTCACCTCCTTCCTTTTCTCCTGCATTGAAAAAGATTTCTCTTATCTCTTTTATGAGTGATAATTTGCCCTATTTCATCTCTCTCTTTCTCTTCCCAATATATTCCTCTCTCACCCCTTAGTTTTATTTTTTATAGATATCATTCCTTCTGATTCAACTCAACCTGTCCTCTCTGTCTATGTGTGTATATGTGTGTGTGTGTGTGTGTGTGTGTGTATAATCCCTCCACCTACCCAAATAGTTAGAAATGTCTCAAGAGTTACAAATATTATCTTCCCATGTAGGAAGGTAAACAGTTCAACTTTAGAAAGTCCTTTATGAGTTCTCTTTCCTGTTTACCTTTTCATGCTTCTCTTGAGTCTTATATTTGAAAGTCAAATTTTCTCTTCAGTTCTGGCTTTTTCATCAAGAATGCTTGAAAGTTCTCTATATCATTGAATGACCATATTTTCCCATGAAGTATTATACTCAGTTTTACTGGGTAGGTGATTCTTGGTTTTAATCCCAGGTACTTTGACTTCTGGGATATCCTATTCCAAGCCCTTTGATCCCTTAATGTAGAAGCTTCCAGATCCTGTTATCCTGATTGTATTTCCATAATACTCGAATTGTTCCTTTCTAACTGCTTGTAATATTTTCTTCTTGACCTGGAAACTTTGAAATTTGGCTACAATATTCCTAGGAGTTTATCTTTTGGGGTCTCTTTCAGGAGGTGATAGGTGGATTCTTTCAATATTTACTTTGCCCTCTGGTTCTACAATATCAGGGCAGCTTTCCTTGATAATTTTGTGAAAGATGATGTTTAAGATTCTTTTTTATGATCATGGCTTTCAGGTAGTCCCATAATTTTTAAATTATCTCTCCTGAATCTATTTTCCAGGCCAATTGTTTCTCCAATGAGATATTTCACATTATCTTCTATTTTTTCATTCTTTTGGTTTTGTTTTGTAATTTCTTAGTTTCTCATAAAGTCATTAGCTTCCATCTTCTCCACTCTCATTTTTAAAGAACTATTTCCTTAAATGAGTTTTTGAACCTCCTTTTCCATTTGGCTAATTATACTTTTTAAAGCCTTCTTCTCCTCATTAGCTTTTTGGACCTCTTTTTCCAATTCAGTTAGCCTATTTTTAAAGGTGTTATTTTCTTCAGCACTTTTTTGGGGGTCTTCTTTATCAAACTGTTGATTCACTTTTCAAGCTCTTCCATGGCCTGAGACCATTGCATATTTATTTTGGAGGTACTGGATGCAGAAGCCTTGACTTCCTCTGACAATATGCATTGTTCTTCCTCATCTGAAAGAATAGAGGGAAATACCTGTTCCCCAAGAAAGTAACCTTCTATAGTCTTATCTTTTTTTCCCCTTTTTTGGACATTTTCTCAGCCAATTACTTGACTTCTGAATTCTCTGTCAAGGGGAGGGTCTTGTGCTCCTCCTCACCCCAGAACCATGCTCAAGGCTGAGATTCAGATCAGCTGCTCAATTCCCCCAGGGGCTTTAGGTGGAGTCCTTCACAAATGGAAGCTGCAGTTGCTGCCAGCACTGCTGCAGCTGCTGCTTCCACCACTACCACCACAACTGCATGGAGCTAGTGCTGGGAGTAGGGGGGACCCTGCTTTCCTTTCACCCAGTTGGGAAAGCCCTCTTACTGAACTTTGAAGCTTTCTTTGGTGCTTATGAGTTGAGGGATCTGAGACCCTCCACCGCTACTGGGGATTCTGCCCTGGAGGCCTGTTCTAGTCCTGTTCCTCCCAGTACTCCATGACCAGGGCTGGGCTCCCCTCCTCTCCCTGTCCTGTGTGATAGATCTTTCCTATCGGCATTCTAGGTTACTTTTGGCTGGAAATCTCTTTCACTCTGTTGGTTTCTGGCTTCTGCTGCTCTAGAATTTGTTGAGAGTCACTTTTTACAGGTATATTATGGGCTGTGGGGGCTAGAGTATGTGCATCTTCTATTCCACCATTTTGGCTCTGCTCCTGGTTCACAGGTTTTGTATCAACCATTTGATCCTCCCTCTGCCCCATCTGTGGGCCCAGAGCTCCAGAGGCAGTTACTGCTGCTGCCACCACTGCTACCTACCCCAACCTGAGGCTGTAGGCAGACCCCAGCCAGACTGTGCTCTTCTTTCACCCAGGTCCCACAGAGTTTTCCCATTGACCTTCTGTGTTCTCTATGGCATTTGTGGGTTAAGAAGCTTGAAAACTGCCACAACAATCACCCCAGTAATTTAGTTACCCAAAGCTTGCGCAGGCCCTGTCTATGCCGACTCAGCCCACTCTGCCCTGTGCTCCACTCCCAGCCTTGTATATGGGATATACCCTTCCTGTCCACCTTCCAGGTTGTCTTGGGTTGGAGATTTGCTTCACTCTGTCATTTTGTGGGTTCTGTAACTCTAGAATTTGTTTAGAGTCATTTTTTTACAATTATTTGGATGTTTTCAATTTAATTTAAAATAAGGAAAAAATATCCTAACAGATCCACATGAAAGTATCGGGGCTTCCTTGAAAAGTCTTGGGGTCCCCCTCCTCATTGGAGGTTTTCAAACAAAGACAATTTATCAAATTTGTTGTAGAGAATATTATTATTTAGGTATGAATTGAAAGGCATGGATATTCCTTTCAAATTGGGGAATTAGGTCATTTTGTGATTCCATCATTACCCAAAGACAATTTATAAAACGATGATGGCATACCACATTAGGGCCTCATCTCTGATGGTCCTTGTGTGAAACTTGACTCTTCTCCTGGCTACTTGTAGGTGCTGAAGTGCAATCCAGCACAATTCACTGTAGAACACTGGGGCTGTTGCCTCACCACAGGAGTGTGCTGGAGCCAGCTTGGAGAGCCAGTTTTTAAATGTTCATTGTGAACATCTATACCTCAAACATCAACAAACCTGCAGATCAGATCCTGGTTTATTGTTTTGTTGATTGTATAGACTTAGCCTTAAATGCATACTTCTTTAATTTTTTTTTTTTTCTGGAGAGCTGGTTGCCAAAGATTTTCTATCATATCTGACTGGGTAATTTATAAGATCCCTTATAGTAAATCCTAACACACACATATGTATGTGCATATGCACACACATAACACACATATACATGTGTGTATATATTTGTATGTATGTGTATATACATATATGTACACATGTGTGGATATGTGTGTGTGTGAAAATTTAGTAAGAGTGAGGAGAGAAAAAAAGAGAATTCTCAAGAGAATCTTTTGCTAGTGCTTCATAATGGGGGTCTTTGGGAAGTCACAGGAGATATCCAGAGCACATGGTATTTGGACAAGTAATTGGCATCAAAACAGGAAGGGAAAATGTTTCTAAAGCTGCCTATTTTGTGAATTAACTTAGAATTTGTTTTGTCTTTATATATCATTTACCCAGTTATATCTATTTTCTTTTTAAGTTATATAAGCATGTACATTTACCATCTTGAAATAAATGCCAAGGTTAATGAGTTGGCCTCTATTTATACTAAACCAAGAATTACAAACATGCTAGCAACATGAATCACACCCACATTATAATTATCAACTAGCTTAGCAGCTCAATCAGGTTAGTATTATGTAAGCAGTTTATCAATTAGTTTTGTTTTTAAGTACAATTTAGAGTAAAACTGGGATGATTTTGCATTGGTAGGTAGTCCCTTCAAGCATAACTATTATAGTGTTTTAGCAGAGATTTGAGGAGATGGATAGTTATTTTGGCAGACACATAAGATAAAGCTTTTGAAGTTATTGAAAGTATGCTCATCTATAACAGTGCAAGAATAGGATGAAATGAAATATAATTTTGCAGAGCCAAGGGGGTGAGATAAGGAGTGGGCTGAAATGTGAGAAGAAATGTAGGAGGGAGAAAGTAGGGAATAGTTTTAAAAATAAAAGAAAAAAAGTCTGAACTTGATATAAAGGCATGGAGGGATGCAATGTGTGATGGACAATTTTAGAAGTTGAATTTCCCAGTTCATTTATCTAGAGGGTACTTCTAAGTGGTAGTGCCGACTGGCAATATATTACTCTCCTCTAATTTATCTTTGTAACTATTCACTGTCCCAAAACTTTTAGTCTATTGGCATTTCTGTAAGCCTAGAACAGAACTGAAATGGAAATGTTTTCCACCAAATGGAAATCACTGGAATATTTTATCAATTTTATTCCAGATGAAGCTGACATTTCATGAGGATTCTCCAATTTAATAAGAGCAACCCAATTATTCTAAAAATCAAGGCTGGCACTTATGTTTCAGGAATATTGATTCTTAAAATGACACATGAATTCCTCTTTTAAAAAAAATGATGTTCCTGCCTATTTTTAAAGAGCTGTGGTTCGTAATAATAACTTTGAAGTCTTTGAGATTTGTCATCTAAATGGAAGGTATTATGTGATCTTTTTATTTCTTTCTACTTTTAACACGTTTTTCTTTTGAAAGTTAAAACTGCTTTCTGAAACATAGATGTCCTTTGTGGGTATGGCAAGGTAGGAAAGCTACTAGACTAACATAACACCTGGATCTGAAGCACTTCTCTAATACTTTCTAGTGTGATAACCATTATAAGACAAGTCTTATAATTAGCTCAGTTTCCTCATCCAGACAATGAACTGCCTACTTTCAAAGGTTGTTATGAGGAAAGTGTTTTGTAAAATTTAAAGGGGCATAAGATGTTTTACTTTTATAACTGTGGTGATATTTAGTCAATCACATTTATAGAATACCTACAATATACAGAGTACAAATGGATTGGTTTTGCAAATCTGTGGCAAATGAAAAAGTCAGTGGTAAACTCTATATGAAAATTCACATTGCAATAAATGGGGAAGAAAACATCACACTGAGAAGATTTGTATTTGAATTTAATGCTCAGTAGTCTCCTTTTCAATAATTATAAAATATTGAAAACATATTTTTAGATGTTATATCATGGAATGAATCAGAAAACCAACAAACTTTGATGTCTGCACCATTTTTAGTAGAGAGGATGCCCTGGAAATACATGAAATTTCAATACTACATCATATTGAATCCCACTACAGGAATCCCTTTGAAAATAATACTTTTCTCTCAGGAGTCTAATGTACTCTTTTTGGCCCCTTCATAGGTCTAGATGAGAGGTACCTCCATTTTATTCATTGTAATCTGTCAATATAATCCCTTACTAAGTGACATAACTCCTTTCCCTGATAGTCCACAGTCTGATATATTCAAAAACAGAGGATGATTATGGCCATGTCCACTTGATTCTGATTGAAATGTTCTACAGAACAAAAACTACTAACAGATCCACTTTTTCTAAAATGGATCTACCTAATGGTTCTGTATTAGGAGGACTGAGGGGAAAATGGAAATATTTTATCATCTTTTCATCTTGCATATTTTGCAGCTGTTGGTGGCAGGTTATCTTATCAGTATACTTTTTTTTTTTTTTTTTTTTAACATTTCCACAAGAGCAATAACGATACGATCTCTCTTGGGTTTTAAGCCAGTGTCTGGAAGTTCAGAGAAGTCACTATATCTGAATTCTCTCTAGCTACTAGTACCTTCCACTCCAGACCACCTACCCACTGACCCACCCAAACCACAGCTACATACACAATTACCTTGTACTTATTTTGTTTATACAGGCATTCATCATTGTTGATCCAACAGAACTATAACTTTTTTGAGGGTATGAACTATTTATTTTTTATCCTTAGCTGCATTTCTATTTTTTGCTTTGGTTAGTTTGATTAGGATTTGTGACTTATGTGTAGGTAATTTCCTGGTGAGGAGATTTCTGCCAGTGCAAACTGGCAACCTCCAGTCTTACACAGTTGCTTAGAGTACAAAGAAATTGTGACTTACCTATGGTCACACAGCCAGTATACATAAGAGAACAGACTTGGTCCTAGGATGTCCTGACTGAAAGGGATGAATAAACATCTATCTATGGACAGGTAGCTGGTCTAAACATGCTCATGCACTGCCTCTGAACATGTCAGGTA
Organism: Notamacropus eugenii; assembly: GCF_028372415.1. Taxonomy (NCBI): domain Eukaryota; kingdom Metazoa; phylum Chordata; class Mammalia; order Diprotodontia; family Macropodidae; genus Notamacropus; species Notamacropus eugenii. The sequence continues at coordinate 132,897,153 of NC_092877.1, forward strand.
TAATGACATGCCTAAACTCTGGTTTTACTTGGTACTTACAATATATTAAGGTAATCCCTTGTTATTATTCATCTAGTCTTTCAGCTTCAATTTCCTCATCTGTAAAATGAGGTTGTTAGACTTGACGGTGCCTTATATCTCTTCCAACTTTATATCTAATAAACTAGGACCCAATAACAACTAGTTGGCTATGTTAAAGAGATTTTTTTTTCAAAGATGATTTAGACTGATTATTTTTTAGTTTTCCAACGAACACCTTATGACTACTTTTAGACAAAATTTACCCAGGAACAACAGAGAGAGACAGAAGTGCTATGTGTCAGTTACTGCACTAAGCATTAGCGATAAAAACAAGCAGACAAGATAATCCTTGTTCTAAAGGGGTTTACATTCTAGATGGAGAAGACGACATATAAAGAGGGAGGAAGATTAGTGGAGATAGTACTGAGCTGTCATGGAAACTTGATTCAAGGCAAGACAAGGCAGAAGCTCAATTATCAAGAGACTAGTATAGAATGAAAAGGCACAAGGAAAAACTATTCTTTTCTGAATAGTTAGCTTGCTGATGTACAGCAATTTTGGATAAAATTTAAATAGAAAGCTTGCAATTTAACAAATAGCTAATTCTGAGAAATTAGTTGGTAAAGGACATGTTAATTGATAGAAATATAGGAATGTTTATAAGACAATTGGGCAAGAACATGAAAATATTAAAATAGAAAAGTTAATGCATTCTTTTTTTTTGGAAAAACTGGGGTATCAGAAATGTTGATGTTTAACACTCAGCATGAATGGTGGCATGGCATACTAAATAAGATAGTAGTTAACATTTATAGAGTGTTTACTATGTGCAGAAACTGTGCTATGGATTTTATAATCTTTGTCTCTTTTGATCCTCATAACAACTCTGAGAGGTAGGTACAATTACTATTATCCCCAATTTACAGATGGGAAAACTGAGGCAAATAGAGATCAAATGACTTATCCAGGGTCACACAGCTAGTATACTCTGAAGTTGGATTTGAACTCCGATCCTCCTGGACCTAGCCCCTGTACCACCTAACTGCCCACCTCAAATTAGGAAGACCTCAGTACAAATTGAAACTCTGAGACTAACTGTGTGATGAGGGACAAGCTATGTAACCTCTCTGAACGTCAGTTTCTTCATTTGTAAAACAGGGTAATGATCTTTTCAGTTCCTACATCACAGGGCTTTTGTGAGGATCAAATGAGATCATGTATGCAAAGTTCTTGGCAAACTTTGCAGTGTTATTTACCTGATGGTTATCATTACAGTTTGAAGGAGAATTTAAAACTGAAGAGCAAAACTAGGGCAGGTTGACTTGGATGACTACCAAAGTCATAGCTAGCAACACTGGCACTGAGGGGAAGCAATACAAAATGTGTTTGGGCTAAAACACACTACAAACCCTTATAAACTTTAGAAGATAAATTAAACAAAAAAAAAATTAGAAGATAAGTTTAATGGCTGAAGGTTGGTTCTGAGAAGACACCTTGGGACCACACACGGCCAACATTGAGGAGCCTGCCTGGGATACGGTAGAGAGGAGCTCACTTAAGGATAGTCATTGGGTCCTCTACTGTTTTCATCATCTTTCTATTTTAATTTAATTCTTAGGAACTAATGTGAGTTGTACAGTAGAACAGTTTCAACTGAAGACTTGTAGATGTTTTTTAGCACTCCCTCAGTTCCAGTGCCATAGGGTAAAGCCTAAGTTGAGCCACTCTAGTAATGGCTCTAACAGAGATTCTGGGTGCTCTTACTAGTTTCTGGAACAGTCTTTCATGAGCTCAGAGGGGAATTATTGTCCCTGAAAAGTGTGTAAAGATGTGTATGTGTGTGTGTGTGTGTGTGTGTGTGTGCATTTGTCTGTTGTTCTCTCTCCATCATCTCTAATACAACTAAATGAATTTCTAATGCATTACATAAAATCTCTCAACATGATGCCAGAAAAAGTATATTTACTATTCTGTCCTGTATTTAAAAAGGCATGTTCTCTTCAGATTAATCTGAATTATAAATTTGCATGTTCACTTCCATACCTAGTGTTTTCTTTCTACGGATAGATGTTTGTATGCATGTAGGTGAGTATTTAAGTGTGATGTTCACTTTCTCGATCTCATGAACTTTAATTCTCTACTTCTGCCCCCTCTGTATTTCTCTTTTGCCTGCCTGCCTGTGGTGTTATTCTCAAAGTTTTACAGTTAATTTGCCCATGCAAAATCTGAGACAATTTATTATAATTTTATAGACATTTTTACATATTTGTATTTGAACTAAATTTTCACCTAAATTAATCAATATGTATTTTAAAACCATATGGTTCATAATTTTATATTCTTCATTTCAAATATTGATGTGAAAGAGTGAAATCAGCTCACCATTTATTAAATATCTACTATGTATTTAATAACTTTTAAATACTAATGATAGGGACAGTTAACCTGTTAAAAGATAAGTTCCTAAGATGCTCAGAACATATTTAAGTGAAGCACATAAATATTCTCAAGAGCTAATGTAACTTAGGGTGAACTTAGAAAAAGACAGAAAGACTCAGACTTATGAAGGAAGAGACGATCCACTCTGGGAGGAACAGAGCACAAATGAATGTAGTATAGGCATACATAGATGCATATGAATGTATATGTCAATTTATGAGTATGATTATAGATATCTAAGTACATGTGTTTGTGCGTGTTTATGTATTTGTGTATATATGTGTGTATATAAGTGTATATGTGCATATACATATGTGTGTGTGCATGTGTATACATGCTTAATTGTAGACTTCTTGGGGCAGAGGAGGGTGGGGGAAGGGGAAAGAAAGAACAAAGTAGAAAGTACACAGCAGAGAACAAAAGAAAACTTAAAAGGAAGCAAAGAAAAAATAGACATCTCTGAACACAATAGGTAGTATTTACTATATAGACTTTCTTGAAATGTAAATTTATTGCTATATATTTTGAATTCCTTCTTACGTTGTGCATACACATGACAATGCTCCCTTTTCCTTTTCTTGTTTTGTATTTAAGTTTTAATATTTAAATTTAGAATAAGTTTATTTTTCTTTTCTTATTCTATACTTGTTTCAGTATCTAAGTTTAAAATAATTTTTAAAAATGAACTGAAGTAACATTGAACATTATACTACCATCCCATCCCATTGGATGGAGATTGGAAGAAAGGAAGTCATGAAAATAAAACTGGACAATAATGGGGAATTCTGGCAGCAGCCAGTGGTGCAGAGGATAAAGCACTGGGTCTGGAGTCAGGATAACTAATTCTCTTGAGTTCCAATATGATCTTACACACTTACTAGCTTTGTAACCCTAGGCAAGTTATTTAATCCTTTGCACCTCAGTTTCCTCATCTGTAAAAGGAGCTACAGAAGGAAAAGACAAACCACTCCAGTATCTTTTCCAAAAAAAACAAAACTCCAAATGAGGTCATGGTGAGCTGGATATGACTGAACAAGAACAACTATTTCCCTAGTAGCACAGATTTTGACGGATGACGTCGTCACTTCAAAATTCTCCATGTCACTTTCCTTGTCTTTAAATGACGTCCCACTCTATTTTTCATTTGATCCTCTATGATCTTGTAATTTTAGGGCTATGGGCCTCACTATCCTTCTACAACTATAGTCTAAACTTTCAGATGAGCTCTCATTTTTTCAATCCTTTTCTAAACTCAGTGAGACAGGGACAAAAAGAGAAGCCTGAAATCTTTGCGGTAAAAGAAACAACTTCCACAATAAACTCTTAGGTAATAACAGAAGTCATGCCAATAGCTGTCTAGGGAATGTATGTCAAACTACCTGTCATTTGGCCAGTGAAATGACCATACATCCAAATCAATACCTTCTTTACAGTTTCATTTTATTATGAAAAATGTAAATAAGGCATATGGAATATAGAAAACACTCAAACAAAATAGTGTGGTACATTTAGATACACTCACTGCTTTCTAACATAAATGATAGAGAATAAAGCAAAGAGTGCTAGTTTCAGGGGCCACAAATATAGGAAGCATAGCTTACCTGAAGGTGCATGAGCTAAAGCAGTAGAAATGCCAATTTAGTGGAGAAAACATTCATTCATGCATTTTATCACTCCATCTTCAGTAGAATGTCCAGTTCTGGGAGCCATATGTTGGTCAGTACATTGATCACCTGGTAAGTACCTAAAAGCAGCCAGGATGATAAAAGACTTCAGAATCATGCCATGTAAGAACTAAAGGATCAAGGGATATTTAGCATGGAAAAGATAATACTTGGGATGGACATAATAGCTATCTTAAAGTATTAGAAAGGCTTTCAAGACAGTTTAGTTATTCATTAGCGAAGTAATTGTAGGAATAAGTAGAATGGGATGCTGCCTAAGGCAGTAATAGGTTCTCCCTCTTTCCCACTCCCAGAGTTTAAATATTCAAGGAAAGCCTGGATAACTTCCTTATTAGATATGTCAAAGAAGGAATCCTTTTTGAAGTCTGAGTTGCCCCCTCAGGTCTTAAATGAATTATTCTGATTATATGAGATCACAGTCGGTTCTAGTGGTCAGGGAAGGTCTTAGAAGGAGGTGGGCTTGAAATGGTCCTTGAAGGTCAGGCAGAATTCTTCATAACTAAATAACTAAATGTCATCTACTCATTAAAAAAAAAAAAACCCTGCAAAAGTACTTATCAAAATGAGAATGTATTTAGCCCAAAGTCCCTGAAATTGGCCCCAGACATAGACACAAATATTTTCACATCAACTCTTTCCTCTTTTTTCTCAACACAAAGTGAGTTATTTTCCTTTTTTAAAATTTAGGATGTCAACCACAGCCTGCTCCATGACATAGAAATATCTGGTTTCTTGAAAGACTTCAATACATCTATGCCATTATCTGCCTACTGGCATATGCCTACTAGCAATGAGGAGAAGAAACTTCAAGGATGAGCACCAATCATTTCAGTAATTGTTATTCCAGACTGCTTGTTCAGATGGATTATTGTTAGTGTGATAGGCAGCTAACATTAATGTCAAATTAACATAAAACACAAAGATGACAGCATGCTGAAATTTGCATAATTTACACCCCAGTCTAAAGACACTTTGGAATCGATTTTCCAGGATTAATAAAGACATATCAATTTACTCAATCAAAAAATTTGGGAAAGTTATTTAGAAGTGTTGCATTCTAATTTCAACCTTGAAAGTCAGTGGTCTGAAGTTTACAGAAAGGACAGAGTGGAGATTTTGAAAACACATTAAATTAGTTCTCTGAAGAGTATATTCCCTAGGGATCATCTCACCCCATGGATATAATCAAATCTTTGACAAAGACCACCACTTTCAAAATGACTTCCTAGTTCTACTATTGCTTCTCTCAAATAAGCCACATTCTGATGCTTCATTGTGCTGCGGTGTTGACCTTAAGTGCTTGAAAGCTATGCAAGTGGAGTACAGGACACAACAGGTCCTCTCAAGCAAGAAGACCTTGACCTTTTGCAACACACTCTAACTTGAGGACTCGCTCAGGAATCAGAAAGACTCAATGGCAGAAGGTAAGTTGTTACCAAGTGATGAATTTTATCTTTATTTTTTAGTGGTTGGGAGTTGGGTTGAATCACAACAGTTAATGGAAATCTTCCTAGCAAGGTGAGGTAAGGCTGAAATTCTTAGTAATGAAAAAAAAAAAGAAAAAGACTTCACTCAGATGAAATCATGAATCTTGTCAAATGCTAGGGAAGTACATTAGCCATACTTGTTTAGTTACTCACAAATCATAACTCAGAACTAATCAAAACAATTAGAAATGACAACTGAAATCCCATTGTTATGATGGTAGCTACACAGGAAATAGTTCAGGTGTATGTGTATGTATGTATTTATTTTGTGCTTCCTGCTCTGGTTCTGTAAAGATTGGGCTGGGCCAGGCTAAAAGGAGGATAATAAAGCACAAAATGCCCCCAGAATTGTTAAAGTGAAAAGTTTTGTGCAGTGGACTATTAGTGCTTGTACCCATACTACCTCACACCAAGTTTTCTGATTGTGATGCGTGTTTCAATCAATTATTTCTTAATGTGAAAATGAAAAGATGCTGAGGAACAAAACATGGACATCCCAAGAACTGCACCAGCATCCATAAACCGAGGGAGAAGCAAAGGAAGGTCTGCAAATGGGGTACTTCTTCAATGGATCCCAGAACAGACATTGTAACTCAGAGTGGATATTTAATCACCTACACCAATAAAGGAATTTTTACATGCAAGAAATTGTGCATTTACTGAAATAATCAAGTAAGTTTCCATGGTGCTATGTACTTTAAAAATTGTGTAAAAGGTACCCAAGTCCTAGAATGCATGAACAAGCATGAACACATGTGAACACATATAACATTTGACTTCTCTTCATTCATTCATTCAGTAGGCATGGATTAACTTATGTTCAGATTGAAGCATTCTATTTTCATTTTGTTTATATATTTTTTTTTCCTTTTTGGTCTGTTTCCTCTTTCACAACATGACTAATGTGGAAATAATCTTTCACATTATTGCATGTGTACAACCTATATCAGATTGCTTGCCATCTTCAGGAGGAGAGAAAGTAGGAGAGAGAAAAATTTGAACCTCAAAATTTCTCAAAAAGTAAATGTTGAAAATGTTCTTTACATATAATCAAAAAAATAAAATACTATTAAAAACACAAATTTGACCTTATAGGCTTCTTGGCCTATTCAAGTAAGTTTGAGGTGGTAGTGTAGGCAGAAGGGTATAAATGAAAGATGATTGACCACATATTCTCTATTTGTTCTTTAACGTGAGTGTGTGTGTGCTTGCGTGTGTGTGTGTGTGTGTGTTACACAATGGTGTAATACTTGCAGCTTTGCTGTGGTATTCAGGTAATTACCAACAATTTTTATTTGCAGCATTTGGAAATTCAAACAAAATTCAGTAGCTATAATTTATGATCTATAATGCCATAGTCTGATGATATAGCCTATTTATATTCATATTATATTATTTATATACATATATATATTTATTATATATTCATATTGAAAAATCAGTCCATGGACCACTTATAGGAAATAGTTATTCAATTCACATCCCACAGATCAAAATATTATACATTTTCAAACATATGTGAGCAAATATAAAAGCAAATTGATTTACTTATCCATTCTACTGTAAGCCTTCTCTGAGTTTCCTATTTGTTAACACTCTCTATTCCCTCAAATTGTACAGTACATACCTATTTCACTTTATGTAGTCTATCTGCCCAATGGAGTTATAAGCTCCTGGAGGGAAAGGGATATCTTCTTTTAATTTATTTGTTTGGTTTTGGTTTTGTATCCTCAGCCCCACACAAATACACAGAACAGATGCATACAAATGTGCATGGATATTTACTTTAAGTAATAAGCATGAATTCTCCAATACTGGAAGGAACCATGTCTCAACATTAGAGAAGCAATATTCACAGTGGAACCAATATATAAATATAGATACCAATATTGATCAATATCAAAAGAAGGCTGGTTGTGTTTCTTTGTTTTTGAAAGAGGGCCAAAATCACATCACTGTGTCACAGTCAAGGCATAGTGTGCCCAACTGTGGCTGATCGGACCAATAGAAGCTCAACAGGCTCTACCATAAGAGGGTCACAAATAGTTCACATGAACCTTTGGAGTGAAGATGTCTCTAATTTGTGCAGCTTAATTTTATTTTGAGCTACCGCAATTCTCCTTCATTCATAGAACCCAAGGCCCTCTGTGATGTGGATACACCAGGCTGGGCAGTCCTGTGCCAGTCTCCCATGTCTCACAATTGATATCAAAGCTCTTCAGAGATACTTTTAGGGTGTCTTTGTGTAGCTTCTTCTGACCTCCATGTGAGTGCTTGCCTTGTGTGAATTATCTGTAAAATAATCTTTTAGACAAATGCACATATGGCATTCAAACAGAGCAACCAGCACATTTGACTTGCACTTTCTGCAGTAGAGTTTGAATATTTGACATTTTAGTTCAAGAAAGAACTTCAGTGTCTGGTACCTTATCTTGCCAGGTGATCTCCAGAATCTTCCCAAGACAATTCAAATGGAAGCAATTCAGTATCCTGGCATGGTGCTGATATACTGTCCAAGTTGCACAGGCAAACAACAATGAGTTCAGCCCAACCACTCTGTAGATCTTCAGTTTTTAGACAGTGTAATACTTCTCTTCCACATTTTCCTTCAGATTCTTCCCAAAACCGAGCTAGCTCTGGCATTGAGTGTGTTAATCTCATTATCTATATGCACATTCCTGGAAAGTATACTGCCAAGGTAAGTGAACTTATCCACTGAAGTCAATATTTCTCCATTTTCTGTAATAGATGGTTCCAGGTATGCATAATGTAGCGCTGGCTGGTGGAGAACTGCATTTTCTTGGTGTTATTAAGCCCAAATCAGTCCAAACAATAGATACTCTATCCATACTTAGTTGCATCTCAGCCTTAAAGACTGCACTGAGTGCACAGCCATGAGCAAACAACAGCAAAATCATGGAACAACTCTCACTCCATTTTAATGTTGTCTTATAACCTGTTCAAGTTAAATAATTTAGTATCACTGCGTAGGCTAACCTTGATGCCATGTCATTCTCATTCAAAGTATCTGGCAACATTTCTGAAAATATTATGCTAAAAATCCATGGGGGCAGTCATACAGACTCACTTCACTTTCTTGGTGACTGGAAAAAAAGAAGAACATTGTCCGTTATCCAAAACCTGTGCAAATGAACATCATGAAACTGACATAAGATAATAACAAACTTCTCTGGGCAACCAAATTTTGTCATGATTTTCCACAAGGTCTTACAACTGACAGTATCAAAGGTCTGTCAGTTCTATAAATGTTAATGTGATGTACAAAACTCTGTTCTGCTTTTGGCATTTCTCCTGGAGTTGTCACACAGCAAACACCATATCAACCATTCTTTGGCCCTTTCTGAAGTCACACTGACTCTCAGATAGATGACCATCTTCCAGGTAAAAGATTAGCCTGTTAAGGAGGACTCTGGCAAAAATCTTACCAGCAAGGACTAAGGGAGGAGTCTCCTGCTCCCACCCAGTTATTTTCACATGGCAATCTATTTTCTTTACCTTTATAGAAATGGACAATGGAGCAATCCTTGAACTCTTCAGAAATAATTTCTTCTTGCCATATAACCCGAAAACTTTAAGTTATTTTTGTATGAGCACTGTACCCCCTTTCTTGTATATCTCAGCTATAATAAAATCAGCACCAGACACTTTGCCATGCGAGAGGAACTGAATGGCATTAGACATCTGTTCTTTAGTTGGAAATTTGGCTACAGAAGGATTGACTTCAACCTGAGGTAAATGGTCAGTTGCTTCAGCATTGATTGAAGATAGTCTGTTGAGAACATTTTGAAAGTATTCAGCCCATCTCTCCAGAATCATGTCCTTATCACTAATTAATGGCTCCATCAGCACTAAGTAGTTGAGATGCACCCATAGGTCTTTGGGCCATAAATGGCCTTCAGGGCATAATAAAAGTTCTTTAGATTGTTACTATCATTATAAAACTGAATTTCATAAGCTTTCTTACTTAGCCAAGAACTTTGCATCTCTCTAAACTTTGTTTGTACTTTACTTTTGATGGAATTAAATGCTGCCTTCTTAGAGGTGGATGAGTTATCCTGCTGATAAACCTGGTGGAGTGCTTGATTTTCATTTAGCAGCTTCTGAATTTCCTCATCATTTCCGTCAAACTAAGACTAAGACTTGATGTTTACAAGTGTTCAGACCCAGATGAACAAACGCAGTGCTATACAGCAAATCTCTGAAAACTGCCCACATCTTTTATTCTTCCATGTTGCCAACTGTGCCTTGGCTTAACTTTTCCTCCAAGTAATCAAAACAGTAAACTATTCCCTCTCAAAGGAGCACAATAATCTGTTGAGTTTGTCATTTTGCCTTTAGGCCACTGTTTTGTTTTGGTTTTTTTGTTATTGTTGTTGATTGCAAATATTTAGCTTAGATAGCATAACTATATGATCAGCCCATCACTTTGCATCATGCATTGTCTTTGTCTCTCACATTAGGTCTGTCTCTTCTTATAATCACATAGTCTATTAAATATCAATGTTTGCCATGAGGGTGAATCCACAAATTTTTATTGCCTTTAGGTGAATGAAATACAATGCTTGTGACAAAAAGGCCATGAGATGCACAAGTCTTCAGTAGTAAGTAACTGTTACTGATTCCAACTCCATTCCTTCCATGGACTCCCTGTCATACCTGGTAGTTGAGGCTACTCTAGCCTTAAAGTCATCCAGAATTATGAGTTTGTCCTCTTTTGGCACATTGATGATAAGGGTCTCCAGGTCTTCATAAAATTTTTCTTTAACCTCCTCAGGGTTTGTCATGGTGGGAGCACAGGCACTAAAGATGGTGGCATGGCACTTTCTTACAAGTGGCAATTGCATTGTCCTGAGGCTGTTTGTTCACTCCTTTTGGTAAGCAGAAAAGTTTGTTGACTAGATTAGCTTTGATTAACAAAACTAAGACCAGCTTGATGCTCCCCTTCACTGTGGCCGCTCCAGGAAAATGTGTATCCAGTTCTGGCTTTAGTAAGGTGACTTTCATTTGCCAGCCTTGTTTCATTCAGGGCTGCTATTTGATTGATATGCCTGCTGCATTCTCTCACAAGAATTATTTGTCTTTCAAATCTACTGGTTTATGTTGCACATAACTGCATGCACATTCCATGAATTCACGGTGAGTGAAATCATCTTTGCACATTATTTTTGTGTTGCGACCACAGGGTGGGATCTCTACTTACCATGGTAAGCAGGCTGTGGTTGGATGAAGCAGATGATTTTTTTGGCACCTTTTCTAGTCCTTTCCTCACATTAGGAGTTTAACAATATGGTTCTTTAAAAAAGGCTGCCTATGAGGTTGCGGAATTCCACTGCTGACATAGTTCAATGAGAAGTCAACTCTATGGGATGGGCCAACTGTGTGCAGCATTGTTACTATAGCTTCCAGTGCATTCATACAGCTTCCAGTAAATCCATACTTGGTGCTTTATCACTTGGCTGCTACTACAGGACTTTGAGGTAGGCAAAAAGGTATGAGTGATATCTTTTAATTTGTACATAAATTGGATTTAAGTGAGTCAGACTTACATGAAGTCATTGGTCTCACTCTCTTCCAGTTACTAGAGTTCATTAGCAAGAAAGTCAAAATGACTGGTGATGACTTGGAGGGTGATGGATTACCTTCGCTTCTTCTATGTCTAATCAAGCTCTAAATGCTACACTGTACCTGCTTCAGGTGCCTTCATAGCCATTCGAACAACTTGTTCTCGTAGACCTATCTACTGAGGAAAGTCTTCACATGCTCAATGTAGACATCCCCTTCAGTCACCAAAAGGATTAAGATCCCTCCTTTACCCTCAACTTAGTTTAGCCTGTATGCCTAAACAGCCTAATGGAGTGTGGATACTGTGCATGCTACAGCTTCTTGGAATCACAGGTGAGAGAGTTGGGGTGAATCAAGTGTACACAAAAAGTTGAAAGCAACCCTAAAAGAAAGTTCAGCAGCCCTCACAGCAGAAGTACTAGTCTTCCCTGAACATACTCAACACTAGGGATATTAGGGATACCACTGAGGTTTTTAAAATAAATATGGTATTATGCCAGCTGTAAATTAAACATTTTATATTAGCAAGAATGTCAAAAGAGAAAAAAATCCACATTAGCATCCTAAAAGTTATGTAATGTATTCATATTAACTTGGAAAAGAGACAAATGTTTTATATATTACTTGGCCAAAAATGACAATAGTGCTGCTTCTTGTTATAAAAATAGTTTTGTGAAAAGATTTTTTTTAGATTATTTGGGACAATGATGCATTTTTGTACATCTAATTCAGAGCAACTTTACTCTTATCTTATAAACTTTGACTTTATTCTTTTTTGATGCCCCATCATGGCATGAATGTAATGTCTTCTTTTTGATGAGATGCCAGTTGAATATATGGGAGTAGTGCTAAGTCAGGACTGATGACATCCATTTTGGAGTGATCAGTATGAAATTGATATAGGGGAGAGGTGACCAGGAAAGGATGAAGTAGCAGAGAAGGTTAATGGAGCCAAAGGACAAAGAAATTTTTTAGCCTTTCTAGAAGAAGGGTAGGATTTATTTGATCATCATTCCCCAAATGAGATGGAAAGGGAAAAGACAGTAAGGAGTTGTGAAATGTATATTTTCAGCAAAGCAAGATAACCATGAATACTTCCTTCTAGAAAAAATATATCATCAGATGTTGGATGTGGTAAGCATTGAATAATACCAACAATCCTCCAAAAGAAATTATCTATTTAGTGAAAAAAGAATTCATCATTGATAGAAGGATCATTTCAGAATCATCTGAATGCAGACAGATCATCAACTAATTCAAGAAAAACTAACATTAATAACAAATTAGAAATAATGAATATCAAAAAATGATAAATATTGAGCATGAACATTTCTTAGAGAAAAAAGAAAATGAATGTGAAGCAGTCTCATAATAAGAGAGATGAAGGAAAGTGTCTCAGCCCATGAAAAATGTGATTTTCTGATTTTCTTACCAAGTACAGATGTGACTTCCAAAAGCAACACCAGTTTAGAATACAAGTTCATTTGCCAAACATAAAGGACAATAATGGAAGATAATGAGGAGCATCATCTCACAAAATAGCAAAGAGTTGTTGAGGTCAAGGAGGCAGACAGGTGGCTTAGTGGACAAAGTGTTGGGCATGGAGTCAGGAAGACCTGAGCAAATCCAGCCTCAGACTCTTATCAGCTGTGTGACCTTGTGCAAGTCATTTAACTTCTGTTTGCTTTGATCCACTGGAGAAGAAAATAGTAAAATACTCCAGGATCTTTGCCAAGAAAACCCTCTGGATAGTATTGGTATGCTATGTTCATGTAGTCACCAGGAGTTATCCATGACTGAACAGCAACAGTTAAAGCCAAAGTTTCTAACTAAGCCAGTTCATTTACAGAGGCACAAAACAGTAATATAATAGGCTCACCTAAGATCTTTGCTAGCCTCACAGAAGATGTTCTTTGAGAATTCTACATAGAAAAAAAGTTTCTCTCTACCAATAGTGAAATCATCCTTTCCATATGGCATGGCACTACTTTTATCAAATCTCACCTCAGATATCTGGGTCAAGTTACAATTTCTCTAGGCCTCATTTTGTTTATCTATACAATTAAAGACCAGGACTATAACTTTTATGTATTTTAAAGCTCTAAAATTTTGGTCTTACAATCCTATAAAACTTCCACAGTGGAATCTATATTAATATGCACTGGAAATGGATGCCCTAGTGATCTGCACTGAAAAAAAAAAAGTTGGTAAAAAATATATAATACCTAGACTATGACATGCAGATGAATGAGCAGCTCTTTTTAAGTACACAGTCTCTATACAGAATTTAAAAAAGAAGAGTGTTACACAGAGGACAATAGAGAGGGACAGGGTGGGTCTGAGCAGGTATAAAAAAAATTGACTAATTCAAAGAATAACAGAAGGAAAGGACATCAACAGACAAATATACGAGAAAAAGAATATGTAAGTTATTCTATGAAAAAAGAATAGTGAGAGATGGACTGCACAAATTCTCCATTATATCTTCACAATATTAGGAGAAAAAGATGCATGGCTCAAGTCTCATAAGATAAGCAAGTGAGCATAGTGCGTGAACTGTATCATTGGAGTGAAGTCAAACATCCCTAAGATTCCAGATCTATTTATTTATATATACATATACATATGGATATACACATACACACATATACATATGCATATATACACATACATATGCATATGAGTATACACATATGCACATATATACATACATATACATTTACATATACACACACTTCCAGCCAGGAAAAATGTGTCCAGTATTTGGGAGAAAGAAAAGATCACAGTCATATTGAATCACATAGAATTTTCAAAGTTCTGAAGTGGTTAAATGTCTGAATTTTTTTTTTTTTTTTATATCTTGTGTCTCTCATTCATACTATGTGATAGGGATTTCTGGAACTTTATAATCTCAGAAGGATATTAGGATATATAGGCAACTCAAAAGAAAATATAATGATGTATAAATATGCACAGTGTATATTATCAGTAATGACTTGGATGCAAGATGTGACATCCTAAGTGTATATGACCACAAAAACATAATCATTGAAAATAGCAGATGAACCCACATGTTACACTGGGAACTATGGAATGTTAAAAGAACTAGAGGAAGGTTTCTGGTGCTTTGGGTGTATAAACTATGGAGCAGTTTAGAAAAAAAAAAAGAATTGCAAAAGAAAACAGGTGTTGTAAAGGAGTAGCAGTCTATAGTGGTAAAGTGAGTTCTTATGCCAAAGGAATACCAAAATTCATCAAAGAACTTGAAATCAACAGCATTTATCAGATACTTATCATGTGCCCCATACTAATCAATTTTCCTACTGGTACATATACATTTTATCTTGTTAGCTTGTCACATTTTCCTATACAAGAAAAAAAATTATTCATCTCATATTTTTATGGTTTAAAAGTTGCATTCTCTATATTCCTTTGATTTGTAATGTGAATAAATACCTATTTATTCTCTGGAGAAATGCAGAGCCTTGTCAATGTTGATAGCAAATTAGGTATCTTGGGGCTTAACCTTTTGAGGCTTTTTTTTCAACATTTTATGTTTCCAAATGCTGACAAACCCAAACAGTTCAGAGCTTTCAACCTTTCCTTTCACATTTAGCTAAGGACATAACAAACCTGAAACATGCATCAAAGATTATTCACTTATCCAAGGAGGTAAAAATCAATAAAAATTTAGATTTCTGAAGTCCATTAGAGACACAACTGGATGAAATGATAGTACCTGGTATTAGGCAGCTCTCAATTCTATGATAATATATCAATCTCTTTATTTATCTAGCATTCTGTTTCTACAGATATAGAAAGATATACATCTGTCTTTCTCTCTATATATACATATACATGTATATGTACATATATATTTATAAATATACATTGATATGTCTTATACACAGATATAGAAATGTAATCTACAGATATTGACATATCTATCTATATAATATATACACTTGTATATACATAAACAAACATGTATATATCACACACACATTTGTAACAAGTAGAGAAGAGTGGGAGTGAAGAAAGTGTGAATCTCTCAATGCAAGGATGGGGGGGAGGAGGCTTCTGAGAAATGGGAAATCCTAAATTGAATTCATTATTAGATTTTTGCAATAATTTTACACAGTATTTTTTCCCTCAAAACTTGTGAAATACAAACAAAGAAACATGGGGAGAATATTTACTCATTCATAAAAATGTAGAACTTATTTTTTAAATTTCCTTAAATCTGCTAACGTGCCCAGAAATATAATTAAGGAGCTACATGATGTAGAGAAAGGAAGTATTTTTCTAATAATCATATATTAAATAATCTTTTGGAATTGTTGAACACCAGAACTCAGAAGCCATTCCATTAACTAATTTATTTTTAGTTTTCAACATTTATTTCCAAATGATTCTGAGTTCCAAATTTTTTCCCCACCTCTCCCCTCTCCCCAACCCAAGATAGCATGCATCCTGATTCCCCTTTTCCCAATCTGCCCTCCCTTCTATCATCCCCCTTCTCTTATCTCTTTTCCTTCTACTTTCCTGCCAAGCCTAGAGGCCTGTATTGGGCTACCCGAGTCTTTCTTACCTGTCCAGGTCTTCGGCTGGCCACGCCGGATGCACGTATGAGAGAAAGGACGTTCCAGAGTCAAACAGGGGTTGAGCTTTATTACAGGGTTTCGGTTACAAGTGCAGGGGCTCTTCTTTCTTAGGACGAAGAGGGGGAGATTTCCTAAGAAGGCTAAGCTTAAGGGAATGGAAGTAGAAGTACAAGCGGGGGAGAGAGGGGGAGGGGAGAGAGGAAAGAAAAGAAGCGGAGCCCTACTTTTCTCTTTGGCTCCACACGTGCTAAAAGCGCTTTTAGGCTTCCTCAATCCTACTTAATCTTCAGCCACACAGTTTGCACCTCAATACCGTGCTGTTAGGTAACTAGGTGTGCTCCAATCCGGGACGACCTCGAGGGCAGGGAGACTCCACCCATCAGGTATCTCCGGGGGAGAGGCGGAAATACCCGAGCTAGCCGAGCTAGCTCGGTCTGACCTTCTCGAACCCCCGCTGTTCATGGAGGGCCTCGTAAGACTCTAAGATTTAGAAGTCCCACTTTTACCTGCCCGAGACTGTCCACACGGAATTGAGCTTCCAGTCCCAACACTTTCCCATAGCACAAGATAAATTTCTATACCAGAAGCCATGCTATACATTCAATACTTGCCCCCCCAGTTAAGCAATGAGACAGCCATTCAGGGCAGCACCAGTTAATGTAAAACCATGGTGAAATTTCATAAGCACAAAGTGCACATGCTTTGTGTTCAGAACCAAGGCTGCAGCAAAGTTGCATGATACAACACAGGTCTGCATTGCCAGAAACATCTTGGATTCTTTACATGCTTGATTTTTAATTAATTTTTGATCTGTGAACATTCAGAACCTTTTTACTCCTGTCAAATGTTTGGTGACCTCACATGTGGTCCTGACCCACAGTTTAAGGAGCCCTGGATTGTAAGCCACGTTATGCCAAGAGTATTCCTATATTAAATTGGCAGGAAGACAACAAAAGGAACAAAATTTTCAGCTTTATTCTAAAAAATCTGTTTTCATCTTTAGTAACAGAAACACTACCATATTTGTGCCCAACCACATCACACCATGAAATGCTATATAAGGAAGATAAAAGATCCTTGAGAAAACTTAGTCAACAGCAGCGAGAGTGGACTAAATATACAATGATGAATCCATGTTGGCATTCAGTCTCAAAAATACCAATTTATCATGATAAAAGCTATCACATGAAGAGGAAAATAACAAAAGAATGGGGGAAGGGGAGATCAGTGATGATGCTATACTCCAAGATTATCCAAAGATTGTGAGTAAATTCTACCACATATGATGACTTTCATATCTCTTGATCGTTTATCTAACTGGGAATGGCTATTATTCATAATGTCTTTCCCCTGTATCTTCTGCAACATATTCCTTCCCAAAATATATTGTTCAGAAGTGAACATAATATCTCGTATGTGTTTTGAATGACTTAATCAGTATGCTCTAAGATTCTCAACTCCCAAATTATGGACACTATGCTTCTCCATTCTTTTTGTGATGACAATACTTTTGGGGGCTTCCATATTACACTGTTGTGCCACATTGCATTTGCAATCCAAATTCCATTGGGGATTTTCAAAGGAAAATAATAACACTTAAGAAAGATCATCAGAACTAGGTGAAAAGACAACCATTAGTTGGAAGACTTCAACAACAATAATGACTTTTTTTACCCATGTTTTATATAAGATTCATGGTAAATAAAATTTTGTCCTTACTTCTGTAGCGATTTAGCTTCATACAAGCAGAAATATTTCTCATCCTGAAGCTAGTAGATGGTTAAATGCATTTGATTGGGAAGATATATTACGTACTACCAAAACTAATTTTTAAACTTCTCCAGAACATTCCATCATGCCTTCCCTTCCCAAGAAAGTTATCTTTGCAAAACCTCATTATTCCACAAAATTGAATCTGACTGTTACTCACCTTTCATAGGTACCCTCTGTTCCTCTAATTGGACCCTTTGACTGTAGGGCAGAGTCATGGGTCCCAGAGCCTACTATATAATGAGAAGGCTCAGCACAGTTTTTTTCTTTACATTTCCCATGAAGCTACACTGCTTTTGAGTTCTTTGGAATTCTAAATCATGTGCATCTACCCCTTTTTTCTGTTCACCCCACATTCTTCCTCTTTATTTCATGTGTTTTTTCCCAATTAAACTGTAAGCTCCTGAAGTGTGGAGACTATCTTTGTTTTTATGTGTATTTTATTTTTATCAGATAGTATGCAAAGATTATTTGCTAGACAGATCAATAATTCTGTTAATCATCTTTTTTAATATATGATGCAAGTTTATCTATGCTGCAAAGTGTGCTCTTCTATGACAAAGAACATGATGAGAAATGGCAAATTACAGACTAAGGACTTCTATCATGTAAGGGTAAAATTACTGTCAAGTTCATTCTTTCATGACTATAGAATGTCAATGAGAACATCCATGTAAAGAAACAATTTCAATATTTCAAAATTTCTCACAGTACTTTGGGTTAGAAATAGAAATTAAATAATATACAATTCCTAAATACAGCAAGTTCAGGCTTTAGTTATGTTTGGAGGAGGCTGGCAAAGGAAGAACAAGCTTATTAGTATAGATATAGACATAGACATAGACATAGATACAGATACAAATATTGTAAGTTCCTTGAAGGTAGAAATTATTTTTCAGTTTTCAATTTAATCTTTGAATATTGACACATAGATACTTAATATGCTTACTGATTTTTGACCTTGTAATAATTCTGGAGGCTTTCCTCAGGGACTCCAATATATAAGGTAAACTATACACATAGGAAGGAAGGAGAGGTGTTTTTTTTTTCTTTTTCTTTTCAAAAAGATTGTAGTCCTTACACTTTGCAAACTTCAGCCTACGCATCATTGATGTGACTGCCATTAGATTGCCAGCTATAGGGTATCATCATGGCTGTAAACCTCTCCAAGGTCTGATCTTCCTTTTGCCCCTCTACAAAAACAGAAATCAGACACCCTTGGAGACAGTCTACCTTCTCCCTTGATGTAATCTGATTGTCAGTGAAACTGACCTTTTCCTTTCCCCCCCGTCAATCTATGGGATAGTAATTGCTAGTTATATGTAACTTCTTATACGTAAATGATGGGCTCCCTTTTCCTAATAGAGTAAAATGAGGGGAAGAAAATGGATTAAAGGGATTTCTGTGAATCCCAAAAAGACAACTTTCACAGAAGGCAAAAGGATTTAAGAATAGCATATGTGACAAGAAGGAAAAGTAACATATTGAAGGAATCAAGGAAGATATTTTTTTCTTCTTTCCAGGAAAAGGGCAAATGTGTATATGTTTAAGAGTGAAAGAAAAGGACAAAAATTTTAAAACAGTAAGCAGATCATGTGATTCTTTCAATCTGTACCAACTTTTTATCAAACAATGTCTCCATTAGTAATTAAACTAGTGATCCCAACAGCACATCTGTGAAAGTTTTAAAGGGAATGTTTAATGAAGTTAAAAACTGAGTAATATGCAGATTAGAGGAGAATGTATTTGCTTTACAGACAGATAAAAGCAATTCATGGAAATAGGTCTTCACAAGAGCAGTAGTATAAAATAAAAGAATTCTAGTAAGGTAAGCTCAAATTTTCTATAGGAAAACAGAGTTTCTTTCTGCACTCAAAAAGTGCTTCAGGAAGTATTCTGAAACAAATTTTGTTTGAGAAGAGACATTAAATGAGGGAAATGACTTTTCAGTACTAAAGTATCAGCTCCCACTCAAGGATGAACCACTGCTGATATTGTCATTTGGAATATCATCATTAAAGGCCATACTATAAAAATTCTGTTTTTTGGCCTCCTTCCCACAATGTTGGGAAGCCTTTGCATTCAAGCAAAGTGATGCATTTCGTGTTTATATCTGACCACAAGCTTAGTTAAATTCAGATCGGATCATCAACAAATTGGTTTTAGAATTGATTATATTTTTGTCCCTAGTAACTCTTCAGCAAAGCACAAGTTACATGTGAAAATAACTTTCAAAGAATAATCTGGAGTCATGTGGTAGTGTATAGAGTACTATACTTGGAATCAGGAAGAACTGAATTTAAATACAGTCTGAGACACTTGCTAATGCTGCAATCCTGGGCAAGTCCCTTAACCTCTTAGCATTAATTTCCTCATTCAGAACATGGAGAAAACAATAATACCTATCTCAAAGGTTGTTATGAGGATCAAATGAATTAAGATATTTGATATGTGTTGTTAGAATTAAAGCTCTATATATTAGTGGTTGAGTCAAGATGGTGGAGTAAAAGCAAGGAGTCACATGAGCTCTCCCTTGAACTCCTCAAAATACCTTTAAAAATGACTCTAAATAAATTCAGTAGCAGGAGAACCCACAGAAAGACAGAGCAAAACAAGACAGCTTGGAAGGTTGGCAGATGATGTCTATTGCATCAGGGTAAGAGGAGCACAGTCTACAGCATTTTACCATTTATAACATTAAACTATTGGCTGTGCCAATGCAGACCAGGCACTAGCAAACCAGGAGCAGGCCTCAGGACAAGTGAATCACTGGCAGTAGCGGTGATTTTCAGATCTCTCAGGCCATAGATGCCAAAGACAACTTATTAGGTCAGTAGGAAAGGTCTGTTGAACCTGAAGAAGGGAGGAGCACAGTCTAGCAGAGACCATATCAGCAGAGCCCCAGCCCCAGCAAACTAGGAACAGGTCTTGGGAGTTATTGAATCAGCAGTGCAAGTGGCTGCAACTGTTTCCACAGCTCTCACCTGACAGACAGTAAGGGGGTTGAAAAATTGGTCCGAACAATGTTAAAGGAGTTTCTTTGCTAGCATTGAGGCAGGACTCTGTTGCTTTGCCCATACTTGGATTTTGGGTCACAGTACAGGGCAAAAGCTTAGTATAGCAAGGCTTGTAGCAACAATAGAGAGGGCTTCCTCCTCACAGTTGTAAGGCAGAAAATAGTGCTTGTGGTGTCTCACAAACCAGCGCACAGGCCAGGAGAGCAGTAAAGACCTCTCCTCAGATCATACCATCTTGGAATAACTGTAAACTTACAGGTCCCCAGAGACACCTCTGTAAACACCTGCACAAAGCCCCTAGAGTGTGGGACAGTGCACCCTCCACCCTGAAAGAAGGGCCCTTAAAAAGAAAAGTAACAGGCTGGAGAAATGAGAAAACAATGAAAAAAAAGCACTGACTATAGAAAGTTACAATAGTAACAAGGAATACCAAAATGCACATTCAGAAGAAAACAACAAAGTCAAAACCCCAAGATCCAAAGTTTCCAAGAAAAATATGAATATTATCAGAATATGGAAGGGCTCACAAAAGATTTTGAAAATCAAGTAAGAGAAGTAGGGGAAAAATTGGGAAGAAGAATGAGAGTGACGCAAAAAAATAATGAAAAATGAGTCAACAGCTTTGTAAAGGAAATCCAAAAAAATCCTGAAAAAAATAACACCTTAAAAATGGTAAAATGGTAAAAGAGGTCCAAAAAACCAACACGGAGAAGAGTACTTTAAAAAGCATAATAGGTCAAATGGAAAAAGAAATCCAAAAGATCATTGAAGAAAATAATTCCTTAAAATTATAATGGAGCAACTAGAAACTGATGACTTCTTGAGAAATCAAGAAACAATAAAACAAAGCTGAAAGAATAAAAAAAAATAAAAGGTTGTGAAATATCTAATTGGATTAACAATTGAATTAGAAAGTAGATCTAGGAGAGATAATTTTAAAATTATTGGACTACTTAAAAACCTTGATCAGCAAAAAATCACAGACATCATCTTTCAAGAAATTATCAAAGAAAACTGCCCTATATTGTAGAACCAAAGGGTAAAATGGAAATTGAAAGAATCCACTGATTACCCCTGAAAGAGATTGCAAGATTAAAACTCCCAGGAATATTATAGCCAAATTCCAGAATTTCCTGTTCAATGAGAAAGCAGCCAGAAATTAACATTTCAAGTATTGTGGAGTCACAATCAAGATAATACAAGATTTAGCAGCTTCTACATTAAATGATCAGAGGGCTCAGAATATGATATTCTAGAGGACAAAGGAGCTAGGATTACAACCAAGAATCACCTACCTAGCAAAACTGAGTATAATCCATGAGGAAAAAAAAATGAATATTAAAAGAGATACAGAAATTTCAAGCATTCTTGAGAAAAGACTACAACTGAATAGAAAATTCATCTTTCAAATACAAGTATCAAGAGAAGTATAAAAAGAAAATATTTATAATTCATAAATTTGTAAGTGATCAAAAGATATGATCAATTTTCAGGTGAAGAAATCTAAGCTATTTATAGCCATATGAAAAAATACCTTGATTCATAATTGATTAGAGAATTGCAAATTAAAACAATTTCGATATACTACACCTCATGCCTATTAGATTGATAATAGGACAACAAAGATAAATGACAAATAGAGGGGATGAGAGGAAAATGAGACATTAATGTGCTATTGGTAGAGTTGTGGACAGATTCAACCATTCTGTAGAGCAATTTGGAACTATGCCCCAAAGGCTTTAAAATTATATATATATATATATATATATATATATATATATATATATATATACCCTTTGAGCTAGCAATACTACTGCTATGTCTGTATCCCAAAAGAGATTTAAAAAAGGGAAATGGACCTATACATACAGAAATATTTACAGCAGCTCTTTTCTGGGGCCAAAGAATTAGAAATTGAAGGGATGCCTTTCAATTGGAGAATAGTTGAACAAATTGTGGCATGTGATTACAATGGAATACTATTGTACCATTAGAAATAATGAGCAGGATGCTCTCAGAGAAATTCAGAAGTATGAATTGATGCAAAGTGAAATGTACTGTATACAAAGTAACATGAATATTGTAGACTGTGAATGACTCAACTGTTCTCAGCATGCAACAATTTCAGACAAGTATGAAAGATGTATGATGAAAAATGCCATTCATCCCTGGACAAAGAACTGATGATGCCTGAAGATGATGCCTGATGATGCCAGATTGAAGTATATTTCTTACTTTCTTTATTTTTCTTTAGTTTTTTTTTTTGTCTGCCTCTTTTTTCACAATGTGACTATTATGGAAGTACTTTGCATGGCTGCACATGTATTCCCTACATCAAATTACTTGCCTTTTAAATGAAGGTGGGACTGGGGAAGGAGGAAGGGAGAGAATTTGGAACTCAGAGTTTTGAAAATGAATGTTGAAAGTTATTTTCACATGTAACTGGGGAAAAACAAAATATTAAATTAAGAAAAAATTTTTAAAAATAAAGCTATCTGTAAGTGCTAATTATTTTAATAATAATTGTAATATTATCATAGAGATTTCCAAACCAATGAGAACATAGATTTTTGAAGTTTAAAGTAGACATTATATAATAGACAGTGTAGCCCAGATTCCTACTTCGGTTTGTGGAAAAGAAAATTGAAGACTGCTAAAACATAGGCACAGTCACTGCAAAATTTATTTCAGTTTTCATGGTCTGCTTTTAACCTGATGTACCTATTCTATTTTTGACTTCTGTAGAAAAAGGTTGAGCAGGAAGAATGAAAAGTAGAAAGAAGTATTAGAGCTGAATAACCAGGGGGAGAAAAAAAGATAGTGGTGGTGCTTTGGAGTGAAAAGGGCCAGAAACTGAATTTGGGAAAAAGATATTGGGGACAAATTTAAACATTTTAAAGGAAAAACTATGTCCTGTTGCCGATTCTACTTCCAAGTTCGTTAAGAGAAAGTTGAAAGAGGAGTAAGATCAAGAAAGTTTAAAGAGTAGCACCTAAAGGTGATTTATAAAAAAGGCTAAGTAATCCATCAACAAACATTAATTAAATAGCTACTATGTGCCAGGCCCTATACTAGCCACCTGGGATGCAAAGATAAGGAGTTTAAATTGTGTGTAAGCCAACACATAATCACACATGCATTTATCTATATGTATGTATATACTATACAAAGTACATACAAAATTAAGATAGGATAATTTAGAGCAGGAACTTACTAGTTCCTGAGGATGGGAGGAGATATCAGGAAAGACAATGTAAAAGGTATACAGCTTGAGCTGAATTTTGATAGCAATAAGGCATTTTAAGAGGTGTAGGTGAGGAGAAATTAGAGACTTCTCCACCATGGGTGGAAATTGAAGGAAAAGTTCTAGGAATGGCATAGAAAAAAAATGAGAACTTTCATATCAAAGGAAAAAACATTGCAATCATCCAGGAAGGAATTATGATAGCCATCATAAAGTATTTGAAAGGTTGGAATATACACTAGGGATTATTAGATGTGTTTTTTTCTTCCTCACCCCTCCTTACCCCTCTTCTTTACTGTAGGTAGAGATTGCACAAAAGCATATTCAATTTTGGTGTGTGGAAAAATTTCCTAACAATTAGAGGTATTCAAAAATGAAATGGGGGTAGCTCTAAGAGTCTGGGCAGGCCACTCAACCCTGTAATGTCAAATAAAGTGGGATCTTGCTGTTTTGTTTTAGTATAATCAAGAAGTATAATGCTTCTATTTATTTCAGAATCCATGGCCATTTAGATTGCAAGGCCAAGGATCCTAGAAGGGTGGATTGTGAGGGCAAGCAAAGTAGCATCTTTTGCTGTTTTTGTTTTAGTAAAGTCAAGTGCCTCTGATTGATTCTTGCCTTTATCAAGTAAAAGTAATAAAGTAGAGAACCAAGAGTTTCTTTAACTAGAAGCAGTATATGTATTTATATTGTTAATGTGATTAAAGATCTTCCCCACCCATTAATGGACCAACCCATTAAAGGGAGTTTGATTAGGGAAGAACTGTAGTAAGACCCACACCTTTTGTTAACGAGGCACTGGTTCTAAAGGTTTGGGATGCCCTCTGGCTCTGAGGGTAAAGTTTTACTTTGGGGTTTAGATTTTGGAAGAAAGTTTGGGTGCCCAGACGGCTCTGGGAAGCCCCTAAGCAGTCCCTCAGCTTTGAAAACCAAGATGTTGGTGCTTCCCTCTCTGGTAACTATGGTCAGACAGTTAGACCTATCTGTTGATTTGTGATATATGTGTTGCTTATATCACACAGTTTGGAAGCGCTGTCTGTTGATTTCCTGAACCAAATGAATGATGTATGTGCTTGATTAAAGGAAATTGTTAACCTCTCAATAGTTGCCTTTCCTTTTAGAAAAGCAGGTCCAAGAACCTGTGACAGGGGGTATGTTGGGGTGCTTCCTGACACAAACCCCTACTCCACTCTGTGAAATGTCTCTAAGAATATGTCACATATGGAAAAATTATCTCCTCTAGTGGAGTGAATTTCCAAGTGAGAGTGGCCTACCCCAGTGAATCTCTTATCCTGGGTTAGGAAGATCTAAATTCAAATTTGGACTCAAACACTTACTAGCTGCATGAACTTAGGCATAGTTTGTCCCAGTTTCTTCATCAGTAAAATGAAGATAAAAACAATACCTACCTCCCAGGGTTGTTGTGAGGATCAAATGATGTATGAATTGTAAATCTCAGCACAATGCCTGGTACATCATATATTATACATATATTATATTATTATATATATTATATATCATATATATATATTATAAGTTGTTGTTATTCAAAAATATAAAGAATAAAGTTCCTCTCATTCATCCTTCTTCCTGCACAGAGTTAAGGGGATTTCCAGTTTAAGGTACCCCTTCCTCTGAGTACTGTCAATAACTAGGTGATGCGTTGTATGAAAGGGTCATTCCTCTAATTTCTAAATGATTATTGTCAAGGCATAAGAACATAAGTTGAGAGTTGCATGTGTTTTCTGAAGGCTCACTTTTACATTTCAGTCTGATAACTGAAAAGAAATCTAGAGTCAAAAATAGTTATATAAAGAAGATAATGTTATAAAATTCTTCAAGATATACGACAATGATTTATGGGAAATTTACAATACAAATAAGTGTTGTCTTTTTTATGATTGATATGTTCTATTGTAATACCAGTAAATATATCTTTTTTATATTTATATATAAAGTTTAGGGTTAAGATTAGAAATGAATTTAGGGTTAGAAACAAATATAGGGTTAGAAATGAATTTAGGCAACCTAAATTCTTTAAAACCATATACTCTTTCTTTTTCTGTCTTTGTACCTTTTTTTCTAACACAGTTCTTCCAGGTTTTTGGTGGGCCTGTAGTTTCATCAGTATGTGACTACTCTGTCCAGTGACATGGTGTGATCGCAGTCCACCCTTGCCTGCTTTTCCATTATGACACATGTCTTCATCTTCTTTCACATCTTCCACTAGAAGAATACCAAAATGGGTAGAGAGTCTTCTGTTATTTCTCTTAACATTACTTGGATACCACTGGAACTGGCCATTGAGTACTCCTTGCTCTCATATTGTGATGGTCACATTGAGTCACATTGATGCTCATATTTTTGTCTCTGTCTGTAGTGGGCCTTTGGGCTGGTACCATGAGCTCCTATGGTTGGTATAGCCACACCTCTGCCTTGCCCGTTGGTTTCAGCCTTTCCCCCTACTTACAGGCCTAATGGTTTGAATTATGAAAAATTCAGCCTGAAGGTAAAAAGGGAGCCAGAAATGTTTTCCAGATCTTGAACTAATTCCTTCTATTCTTGACTTTGAAAGGTGAGCTTTGCTTTTTATCTCATCTCTTAGTTCTATTATTATATGTTTTAAAACTTCAAATATTAAAGTAATTTAATTTGATTTGTATCATTTACAAGTGCCTACTGAATTTTAAACAAGAAAGGTCTTGAACCTTCTTAACTGCAGTTTATCCACAACACTGTCCATGCATTTCTCTTATGACATTTTTTTATGCTACTTCTCCCATGAACAATTAATTCATTCACAGTTTTCTACTGCAGGGCTTTACTGTATTTTTAAAATTCATTTTATTTTTAATTTGTGCAATGAAACAACTATTTCCATAATGTAGAACAATAAAAAAAATATTACACATGGAATTTCAAATCTACTATGTACAACTTGCTATTATGTTCAAATATATGTCAAAATTGTCATATACATATATCATATACATATCTTTTTTTTTCCTTTTTTCTCTCCACCCCTTTGCCCTATTAGGTTATTAGGTTATTCTATACATACTTTTGTTTACACAGTTATTTCTCTGGATGCAAATAGTATCTTTCTTCATATGTCCTTTATAGTTAATTTGTATATTTATAATAGTCAAAAATAACTTATTTGTTCAAAGTCATTCTTAAAACAATATTGGTATTACTGTATACAATGTTTTCAGGTTCTGTTCATTTTTCTCTTTATTGTTTCATGCAAATCTTTCCATGTTTTTCTAAGATCATTGAGCTCATCATTTCTTATAGCACAGTAGTATTCCATCACAATCATATACCACAACTTGTTCAGCCATGCCTATCATTGTATTGTGGAGGTGACTCTGAGTTCTCAATGGTTAGGCCAGTGGAACATAACTTCAGGCAGACTCTACCAAGCAGGAGAGGTTTATTCTAGCAATTAACCATTTTTCTCCCCTCTATGGGCTGACCTAACTAATTATAAAGGTGTTTATAACTTCTCATTTGAATTCTTTTATCATGACAACTCATGAAACATTTCCCCATGCTATAGGTGCCTAATAAGCCTGTCATGGCTACAGGTAAATGGAAGGTCATTGGTTTGGAGTGATTTGTATTTGTTAGTGCTGAAGGCATGATCACACACAATGCGAATTTTGCTAATTGGACAATAAGACCATTCTAAAGCAGTGATTCTCAAACATACTTTTGTTTTATTTATTCTTTGCTGTGAGGAACCACATCACAGTGAATATTTAAGTTAGTAACTGCGTAGATGGGGGGGTTGTTCATTCCCTTCACCTGCAAAATTGCATAGAATTTGGAGTACACCTAGTAAAATTCAAGATAACAGTACAATCTGAGAGCTCCTGTCCAAGTGCTTCTGAAAGAGTGACAGATTTATCCCGTACCTACAACGTATATGGTAACTTAGGAATAGACAAAGAAATTCAAAAAGCTCATCTTATTTTTTGAAAGTTCTTTCATGGAGCAGAGCCAAGATGGCAGAGTAGAAAGACACACATATTCTAGTTCTTCCCCCACAGCCCATAAAATACCTGTAAAGAAAGACTCTCAACAAATTTTAGTGCAACAGAAGCCACAGAACGATAGAGTGGAGATGATTTCCAGCACAGGGTGAACTGGAAGGCTGATGGTAAAAGTCTGTCACACCGGACTCAGAGTGGAGCCCAGCCCAGCCTTGGCCACAGCACCAGGAGGAGGACCTGAGCAAGCTTCGGGGACAGAATCCCCAGAAGCAGCAGCCACGGTTCACAGTTCCCTTAACCCACAGGCATCAAAGGCAGCTTCAAAGGTCAGTGAAAGGGTTTTTTCACCTCCCTGAGAAGAGAGCAAGGTCCTCTTCCAGCCCCAGCTCCAGACAGCACAGTGGCAGTAGCAGCAAGTGGCACAGGCTATGGTGGCTGGGCAGGAAGTAGTCAGCCTCCACTGTTGTCCTGAGAGAATTGAGCAGCTGATCTGAATCTCACTCTAGAGTCCAGTCAGGGAGTAAACTCCTCTCACTTGATTGTGTCACCTTGGAGGAACTGAGATCTTACAGGTCCCCAGAGGATACCCTACTCTTGACAAAAAGCCCAAAAGCCAAGTAGCTGGTTGGGAAAATGTCCAAAAAAGGGGAAAACAAATAAGACTATAGAAGGTTACTTTCTTGGTGAACAGGTATTCTCTCCCATGCTTTTGGATGAGGAAGAACAATGTTCATCATCAGGAGAAAACATAAATGTCAAAGCTTCTGCATCCAAAAGCTCTAAAATAAATATGCAATGGTCCCAGGCCATGGAAGAGCTCAAAAAGGAATTTGAAAATCAAGTAAAAGAAGTGGAGGAAAAATTGGGGAGAGAAATGAAAGCGTTGCAAGAAAATCATGAAAAGTTAGTCAGCAGCTTATTAAAGGAGATCCAAAAAAATGCTGAAGAAAATAATCCTTTAAAAATAAGCTAATTAAATTGGCAAAAGATATCCAAAAAGTCAATGAGGAGAAGAATGCTTTAAAAAACAGAATTAACCAAATGGAAAAGGAGGTGCAAAAGCTTACTGAAAAAAATAGTTCTTAAAAAATTAGAATGGAACAAATGGAAGCTAGAAATTACAAAACAAAACCAAAAGAATATAAAAATGGAAGATAATTTGAAATATCTCATTGGAAAAACAACTGACCTGGAAAGTAGATCCAGGAGAGACAGTTTAAAAATTGTGGGACTACCTGAAAGTCATGATCTAAAAAACAATCTAGACATCACCTCTCATGAAATTATCAAGGAAAACTACCTTGATATTCTAGAACCAGAGGGCAAAATAAATATT
This sequence comes from Notamacropus eugenii, assembly GCF_028372415.1. Classification (NCBI taxonomy): domain Eukaryota; kingdom Metazoa; phylum Chordata; class Mammalia; order Diprotodontia; family Macropodidae; genus Notamacropus; species Notamacropus eugenii. The sequence goes on from NC_092877.1 coordinate 132,926,337, forward strand.
GAAAGAATCCATTGATCCCCTCCTGAAAGAGATCCAAATAGAGAAACTCCTAGGAACATTGTGGCCAAATTCTAGAGTTCCCAGGTCAAGGAGAAAATATTACAAGCAGCCAGAAAGAAACAATTCAAGTATTGTGGAAATATGATCAGGATAACACAAGATCTAGCATCTTCTACAATAAGGGATCGAAGGGCTTGGAATACGATATTCCAGAAGTCAAAGGAACTGGGACTAAAACCAAGAATCACCTACCCAGAAAAACTGAGTATAATACTTCAGGGGAAAAAAATGGTCAATTAATGAAATAGAGAACTTTCAAGCATTTTTGATGAAAGATCAGAGCTGAAAAGAAAATTTGACTTTCAAACATAAGAATCAAGAGAAGCATGAAAAGGTAAACAGGAAAGAGAAATCACAAGGGATTTACTAAAGTTGAACTGTTTACATTCCTACATGGAATGATAATATTTGTAACTCTTGAGACTTTTCTTAGTATTTGGGTAGTTGGAGGGATTATACACATACACAGACACACACACACATATATAAAGAGACAGAGACAGAGATAGAGACAGAGACAGAGAACACAGGATGAGTTGAAAAGTAAGGGATCATATCTAAAAAAATAAAATTAAGGGGTAAGAGAGGAATATATTGGGAGAACTGAGAAATGGAATGAGGCAAATTATCTCTCATAGAAGAGATAAGAAAAAGCTTTTCCAATGGAGAGGAAAAGGGGGGAGGTGAGAGGGAAAAAGCGAAGTTTGCTCTCATCACATTTGATCCAAGGAAGGAATAACATGCACACAATTTGGTATGAAAATATATCTTACACTACAGGAAAGGGGAGAAGGGAATAAGCAGGGTGGAGAGCAGATGATGGAAGGGAGGGCAAATAGGAAGAGGGAGCAATTAGAAGTATGCACTCTTGGGGAGGAGCAAGGTCAAAAGAGAGAATAAAAGAAATAGAAGGCAGGATAGGATGGAGGGAAATATAGTTAGTCCTACACAACATGACTATTAAGGAAGTCATTTGCAAAACTACACATATATAGCCTATATTGAATTGCTTGCCTTCTCAGTGGGGATGGGTGGGGAGGGAGGAAGGAAGAGAAGTTGGAACTCAAAGTTTTAGGAACAAATGTTGAGAATTGTTTTTGGGTACAACTGGAAAATAAGAAATACAGGTAACGGGGTAGAGAAAGTTATCTTACCCTACAGGACAAGAGAGAAGATGGGGATAAGGGAAGAGAGGGGTGTTAGAAGGGAGGGTACATTGGTGGAAGGGGTCATTAGAATGCATGGTGTTTTGGGGGGGGAGAGATGGGGAGAAAATTTGGAACTCAACTTTTGTGGAAATGGATGTTGAAAGCAAAATAAAAAATAAATTTTTAAAAAAAGAAAATTCTTTCAGTGAAAAATTAAACATGCAGATAAGGCAAAATACAGATATTCACCATTATTAAGCAGACTTAATATCTGGTCATATTTTTTCCAATTTCCTGCCTTCCACTCTTGTTGCCATATTCTTTGAATCCATGGATCAAGGCATTATTTAACACAGCCAGTGTAATTACTGAAAAGATTTCATAAGTGAGTTGATCAATCATGCTGGCACACTAAAGGGCCTTCTATTTCAATTTAACATAAAGGATAAAATATTTAGTGATACTGGTGATTGGAAATCTGTTTAAAGATCATAGAGAGCTTGGGGGGAGCTTGTACCTTTTCTCAAAAAATAACAAATATTTTCAAAAAAAACTCACAAAGCACATACTAGCATTAATTCTTAAAATGACAAATCTAATTCTATTCTCATAAGTAAACAATAAAAATGAGAAATAATTAAAGAATAAGCTTAAAAAAGTACTGTATGTGGTATTTAACACTAGTTAACCTAGGAGCATTTAACTATGTGTCTATCCTGCTTTGGTGTCCATTCAGAAGGTGGTATTTTAAGCTCCTGAAACCAAGATAATTTGGCAACTCTTTTAAATGATTAGAACTCCTTCAATTGACAGGAGCCATTCTGCTAATACTTTAAGAAAAGATGAGTCTAAGCAATACATCACCACCAATTATACTCATTTTGAGGTTTATCATCATTTTTTTAAAGTGGAAATTAATCCTCTAATTGTTAAAAATATTTTTTAAAAAGCTCTGGTCTCAATAATTATCCATCTCAGACTTGCTTTAATTTTTAGAGTTAATTTAAACAACATTCATCTGATTTATTTAGGTCCTAATTCATAAAAGATATAACCAAATATAAAGACTAGAATGGTATAACAAATAGTAAATATATCCATTGTCATCTGTTTAGGTCTTCTGTCCATGATCACTCCAAGAAAAAGGTCTATATTTACATCTATCTTGGTAGGTTATGAAACAAGTTGTCTCTTTGTGCTATTTATTAAGTGACTCCATTTAATTGTACAGTGAAATAGTCATATTTACTAGTCTGAACATTTTAGATATGATGAACAAATGAAATACTTCTCTTGTCCAGGTTAATTTTTGCTTTTTGTTGTTTTTTTTTTTTTCAAAAGACAAATAACTGTAAAAAGATAACAAGCAATATACAAGGTAACTGTTACTTGAATACAGTCCTTTCTATAGATATGAAAAATGCCAGAAAAGGTGTTATGGTAGGAACAATAACTTAACTCTTACTCCCATGAAGGTCAGATTTAGATAGATGATAGATAGAGAGATGGATAGATACAGATTGGGACATATACATATCTATCTAGATATAGATATGTATGCATATGTATATATGCATGTATGTATGTAAATGTGTATATGTGTATGTATGGATACACACATATAAATGTATGTATATGTACATATGTATACATATATGTATGTGTGTATAGATGCATGTGTGCTTTTGTCCCCTTAAAAGTTCTTAAGATATTCCTTGAGAATTAGTTGACTCAGGAGACTCTTCAGGCTAAGGTTTTAGGTTCCTCATTCTTATCCTTAAGTTCAAAGCTGCCATGAGAACATGGCAGAAAGGGGAGCTGTTGCAGGTTTAGCTGGTTGGTCATGATGAGTAAACAAAGGCAGGGGAGCTTTGTTCAGACTAATGGGCTCAGTGTCCTTAATACTTATTCTTATTGAATACTCTCCTGCAGTGGCTAAGTAAATGTCTTCCTGTTAACTATAGAATGGCTTGCAAGTGCTATCTTGCATCAATTTTAGTTCACAACAGATGCCTATTGGGTTTGCAAATAATGTAGACTCCGTTGAACCATTTCAGTTGTTTGGTTAAATAGAGTTGCTGAAAATACAACAAAAATCAAACATTTGATGAAGAAAAAAAGAGTGTATCTGAATAATCTGCATTGTGGATATATATGGGAAAACAGATTGTAGTTTTCCCGTGACCAATATATTCAGAATTTATGTGGATAGTTTAAAAAAAAATATGAACACATTATTCCACTTGGCCTGTGTCCCCTTTGCACATATATATTTGTCTGCATAAATTTTTTTAAAGTATGAAAGCAAATATTCTGGTATACCACATGAGAAAAAAGGCTCGTATTTGTTCACAATAAATATACTGAATCAGTTTGGCAATCATCAGGTAACATGAGTTCACTCTGGGGTTGAGTTCTTTCTTTGTTTTCATTTCATTGTTTATTTCATTGACATCACAGCTGCATTCATTAGCCTAGACCATTTGTAGTCAGGGTAGTACAATGAAAGGAGCCTAGGGATTGAAGTCATGGGACCTGGATTCAGATCCTGACTCTCTCCATATACCCTTGTGACTATGGGTAAGTTAGCTAATTTCACTGGGCCTCATTCTGTTTCTTCATCTGTTAAAATGAGGGTGAGAGAAGAGATTACATCAAAGGTTGCTTCCAGTGTTAGATCGATATCTCCATAATTTAATACCTACAACTCACAAAGAAAATGAATATTTTGCTGTTGCAGACTCCATGATGTACTTGATGAGAATGGTTTATTAGAATTAATCAAATAATCTCCTTAATGGAGCTAAAAGGGACTTTAGAGATCATCTCTTCTTAAAGGAAAAAACACATAAAAAATCCTTAGCAATTATATCTCTATATTAATAGAAAGTCTACTCCTTGAATATAAGGACTATTTCATTTTTATCATTTTTATTTTTTAGAACCAAGCACATAGTAGGTCTTTAATAAATATTTGTTGAACCGAATTTAATCAGACTGGATGACTTAAAAGAACGTGTTAGCTATAAATAATGAACGTGACCTGAATAAGTGGATGGTAAAATAGTTCATTTGGTCACAGTTCTCTGCACCACTAAAGCAGACCATTGCACAATCAATTACTTAATGCACAGTCATGGGTTCAATAACTAAATGTATCCACAACATTAGAAACCATATCTAAGACAACCCCAGGCTAGAGTTAACCTTCATTTTAGTGAGTAAAACGCTGCTATCTGCTAAATAAATTTCAGGGATACTGACCAGAGAAATTATCTTACTGCTTTGACTATCTTATGGAAAAATCTTTCTTGCCTTTCTAAAGGTCTGAGATTGAACTGCATAATTTCCAGAGATCCCCTCCATTTCTAAGATTTCTGATTCTTTGAGTCTGCTTTCTTCATGTTTATTAAGTCTGGGATTTACAAGGGAGACATTTTTATTACATGCCTGAGAAAGCAGTTCTACATCATACTACTTGGCATTTGGGAATTATCAGGGTCCAGGCTGCCACATTGTTGGTCATCTCTACAAATAATAATCATAGCTCATATATATACTCTGCTTTCAGGTTTAGAACTTTCCATATGTTATATCCTTTGATCATCATAATAGGCCTATTAGGTAAATCCTTTTGCAGTCCCATTTAAAGGATGAAGATATTATGATTTAAAGTTGCATAAACAAGAGTCTAAGGCAAGATTCAAACTTAGCTCTTCTTAACTTGGAATCTGATGCCTTAAGTATGCCAAGACACTGCACTATTGCCTTTAGCTTAATTTTCAAATGTTAACTTTGAATTGCAGCTATTATTAATTCAATATAGGTATTTGTTTGACCACTGAAATTATTCTTTTACCTATGGGAATAGGAATGTCACTTTTTTGCAGAATGATAAGCCTGTGACTAGAAATATAGATGGTATATACATTCATAAAGTTATTTAAATAAACACAAAAATAAGAAGCCTTCCAGTAAGCCATTGCAGTTTGGGTAACAGTTTGGGGTTTTGTTAACTTAATAGTGAAATGAAACATGGAAAAAGTCACATATAATAAAGTATTGATTTTGAACATGTATTATCTTTTATCTTTGTTTTCTATGCATTTTAACATGCAGGAAAATTAGTATTTCCTCAATGTGAGATTAGAAAGTACAGTCTAACCTAAAATGTATCCTGTAGAACGTAGGCTCCTTTAGGTGGCACTTATGATTCCAAATTTAACAGTTGTTTGCTTCAGAGTAAGAATTCAAAGCCAGACTTATCATAACACAGACAGGATGCAAATAAAATTTGATACTTGAGCAGATGCGGAGCAAACCTGCCCTCTCCTAAAATACACACACCAGCAAACAAATACATGCTTTCTCTCTGTCTCTATCTCCCTCCTCTCTCTGTCTCTCTCTCTCACACACATACAGACACACAGACACAGACACAGACACAGACACACAGACACAGACACAGACACACACACACACAGACACACACACACACAGACACACACACACACACACACACACACACACACACACACACACCAGCAGAAGGAACGGCAACAAGCTTAGCATTTGATTTATCTCTTAGAATACACATATTGACTGTTTTTCTTAATGTGATTTAAGGTTATCCTCGCAGGACCTTCCTCTGCCTCATCTCCTATCATGTAGACCTCATATCCAGGTAAAGTGCTTAGAGCGAGGAGATTATGCATTGTGAACGCAGGCTTTGGGAAGTACAAGCCCCATGGGATCTGATGGGCTTGGCAATGTCTCTGCATACATTCCGCAGCTTTTGAGTGCACAAGAGGCAAAAATAAAACCTTTAATGATTCATGCCTTAAATTCCACAGCTTTCCTTATAGTTCTCAAGGCAATCAGACACATACAGCATTTCAAAACTAGTTTTGCATTTTTGATATCATGAAAAGCTGTAGGCAGCTGGAAATGAAAAGCACAGAAGGCCCGATTGGTAATAACAATGCAGGTTGTTAATATGCAGATTCAATTCAGAATAGCAAATAATTTTAATTATTTTTTACCCAAATAAGAGACTTTCTACTTCTAGAAAATTAATTTCCCGTATTATGGTACCAGAGTCCTCTTTACGGTATGATAAAGGATGGTAGGAAGCAGTATTCTATCAAACGATAGTACTAGAGGGTACAAAAAGTAAATTGTGGAAGGAATTTTAACAGCATTGAGGCAAAGCATGGTTGTACGATCACAGATTCCAAATGATTTGGACATCATTTTAGTCTGAGATGAACAGGGCTGAGTAGAGTTCAGCACCAAATCACTGAAGCAAAGGGCTAGTAGCACTGCTTTTGGTCTCTGTTTATATTCTTAAAACCCTCTGAGGTCATGTTGTTCAACACACCCCTGAGGCAGGAATTGTGTCTAAAACAAGTAGTCATTCTAATACAATATTTTTTGGGGGACTTTCATTCACTACTCTCTGATTCATACTTTTTGTTTTTCATATCTGAGCTCTTCAGTGTGCATTCAGATCTGTGTCCTTATATAACGTCTTTCTTGAAAAAATATAGTCTCTCATTATGACAATATCAGAGTCACATCCTATGGTACTATTCTCTGTAAGACAATTTTCCTTTTACATTGTGAGGTCATGGGATTTTGTACATATATATGTGCATATATGTAATATATATGTACATATATGTACATAGAATACTTTAAAAGTGACTTTCTAAATATGAGAATATCTCCTAGACTTTGTCCAACATCTTTCCCATTATTAAAACAACATCAACCAATCACCACAGCCACCACTACCACTACCACCAACATATTTCCTGTATAATACTCTTCACTTCTCTTTGACAACTATTTCTTCCTATTGATAGGAGTCAGATTCAAAATAATGTACCTGTCTCCTTTCTTTTACCTTCCAATTGAGATTACCATACTGGCAAGTCAAATATAAATCCAATCATCTGGCTTTAGCAGAGAAAATACCTTCAGAAGATCATGTCATTGAAATTCCTTATTGCAACAATATTGTATTTCTTTATAATTTTCTCATGTACTAAATCATCATCTGTTTTCTCCATCTGGTTAGACAGTACATGATATATTGTCACAGAGATATTTTTTTCCTTCCTTTTTTATTGTTCAGTCATTTTCCAGTCATGTCCAACTCTTCGTGACCCCCTCTGGGGTTTTCTTGACAAAGATACTAGAGTGGATTGCCAATTCCTTTTCTAGCTCATTTTTCAAATGAGGAAACTTAAGTAAACTAGGTTAAGTGACTTGCTCATGGTCACATAGCTAGTGAGTGTCTGAGGCCAGATTTGAACTCAGAAAAATGAGTCTTATTGACTCTAGGCCCAGCACTATATCTACTGTGCCATAGATTTTCCATGCTATGATTCTTTTATCTGTTTGTGCTAATGGTATAGGCTTCTCTTGCCATACTCTAGTCATGAATCATGTGCTACCAAGTCCCAGTGATATTTCTGAGGTCATATTTACCTCCCTGTGTGAAGAGAAATTAAATTTTAAAATATTGTTGTTGAACCAAGTGCTCTAAACAACTTGCTACTATCACCTAAATTTCTTTTCCTGTTGCATGAACAATGATCAAAGAGAGGAGGTCTGATATATACAGATAATTCAGTGCCAGCCATGGGGAAAATGTTAACTCACCCCAATAAAATGAGTCTCTGGTTGCCCATAGGTTTTCTTTCTCCTGAATTTTTAAGTTACATGACTCCAGTGTAGTTCCATTTTTATTGTCCCCATCCAATTATTACTCTGGCTGTCATTTTGCAATATATTCAAATGGAAATGCTTGCTTATTTTTGTAGGAAATAAACAAAACTAAACTACTGTGCTGACATATTTGTTTATATTTCAGAAGTAACAGAAAAAAGAATTTTATCTATCCATTGGGATATACTCTCATGCAAGATGTGCTCTTCTCATGTCATAGGAGATTTATCACAAAGGCTAAAATAAAAAAATAAATAAAAGAATAAATTAAATAAGTAAAAAGGAACCATTAGAGTGATGATAAACCTTACCTAAAAGGAGCAAATATAGTGCTATTAGTAAACAAATATTTCAAACAGTGATCAACAATTAATCTCATGTAACTTTATAGAAAATGCATTTTCTTATCTCCACCATTAATTTTTCTAATAGCTTATCTTGCTTCTCTAACATTCTTCTTCAGCACAGATGCTTTATCTGGCATATGTGACTTTATATAATCTTCTGCCTCAAAATATCTGCCCCACATTTATTGGAAAATTTAATACAAGCACTTGTATAAGTCAAATTGACTAATTACTTAACATGTGCTAGACCAAGGAGAGGATGAAATAGAAACCAATATGTTTTGGACTTTCTTGAATAATCTTGATACTTCTTTTCTTACTATAACAGGATGCTTTTAATTTTTTTTTTAATTCCCTATAAACAAAAGGAAAGAGATAACATTGAAGACCTACCTTGAAGTAAGAAAAACTTGAGTTTAAATCCTACCTTTTACATGACTCATTAATTTTCCCCAGGCAAGTCATTTAACATCTCAGTGTCTCAGGCTACTCTCTAAGTTTATAAATTACCGGAGAATCTCTACTCTGAAATGGTGGAAAGAATTTGCCAACTGAGAATTTCCAACATTGATAAAATTATAGGTACAGAGAAAGAGGGAAAAATTGTCACAATGAAGGACTTAGTCAGTAATTATAGTTCTTCCCCATTTAATTTTCAGCTTGTAATAATTGCTTATCTGGAGAAATCAGATGTCACCTTAAACAGCACTTGCAAATGTAATTATTTCCATTATCCTTTGCTCTAGTGATTTGTACTAAATAGAGCGCTTGACTTGGTGTCAGGACACTTGAAGTTGGAATCCTGTCTTGGGTATTTATTAGCTGTGTGACTATGGTCAAGTTCCCTAACTTCTCTGTGTATTAATCTTATCTTTAAAATGAGGGAATTGGACTTGACCTCTAAGATCCCTGCTAGCTCTAAATCTGTGATTTTATTTTCCCTGGATATTTGGTAATAAACCTAAAACTAGAGCTGACTTCTTTGATTTTATCTGATGTTTTCAAGGAAGAAAATAGTTTCAAATTTTTTTGGCTTTTTTTTTGAGTTCAGGTAAAGAATGTTACAACTTGTTGGAATGCTAATTAAATCTAACAATAATTTGGATAACCTGCTGAGATGCTAAAGTGGCTAATAGCAATCACTCGGTCTTCCCAAGATAAAAATTTTGTTTTATGCACATGTCTAATTTAAGAAGCTCACTATTTTATCTATCTGCATAATATTAACATTAACATGAAGTAATCAGAGAAATTGTTTTATCTGATTATTACTAAAGTGTCCTACTTTACAATGAGATATACACCCATCACATACAACTGGGGTCCACAGCAAGAAATATACAGAGCTTTATGAAGCAAAGAGGACCTCAGTTAGCCTATCACCATACCAAGAAACCAATCCTTGTATCCCGTTTTTAAGAGTTCCAAAATAGCCCAGTCAGTTGGGCACTGGAGACAGAGAGGGGGGAGTTGTTCCCAGCCTTAATGAGGGTAGCAGTATCTAGTCCCTCTCTCAGAGTACTTGTAGGCCTAAATTAAAATTAGAATATCCTAAATCTCTGGTCTGGTGATTTAAACTGACATGTTACATTTCAGCTTGTGGAAGTGACTGTTCTTTCAAGAGACATAAAGAGACAGAGAGAGCAAGGCAAGAGCTCCTAGTGCAGAACAGAACGAATATGAAGGTTGGATTTTCTAGCATGGGTTTTTCCTCTTCTTTTTTCATTTGTGTTGAATGTGCTTGGGGAGCTCTTATATGCTATGAATGGCCCTTGGTCTTATCCACAGGAAACCCTTCAGAAACATTTATTGATCATCTGTTCCTCTAGGTAAAGGCTAAGTTCTGAGCTGTTCTCAATCTTGTTTAGTTGCCTATTTTAGAGGTAATAGGGCCATAATTCTCATAACTCATAGAACACTTACATCCTGTTTACTTGGTTGGGAATTGTCCACATGTGAGATCAGCTTGGGCCTATAGGGGAAGGAGCTGATCCTAGAACATTATGCAGCCTCCCAAAATGCTCTATATTTTCCCCTTAAGAAAGAAGATAGCTGCTCAGAGAAATGTAAGCAGATGCCAGTTTCACTGGAAACATGGGAGCCTGATGTTTTTCTGTCCCAATGTGGTTTCTATCTTGAGGGAGTTATAAAATCATCTATATATTAGAGAAGGCACTTTGTTTGTTCAATAGAAACTGACACAACTTGAACAAATTGAACAAATGTTCTTTTCTCAGGAATTAATTAAAATGTGCTCATTTAGCAGGATATCCATGCTAGTCTGAGATGCATTTAGTTGTTCTGAAAGAACCTAATGTCAAAGACAATCAGTAAGATTCCTCTTAGAATGCAAAGGGGATCTTGACACGAGAATGTTATTCAACTTTATGAAGAGTTATTGTGATCTTCCTTTGCCCATAAAAGTAGAATGTGTTTGCTGAATTAATGCAGAAAACTGCCTCATTATCCATACACTTTAGTAATCAGAGAAAAAGGATGTCTTTTCACCATTACTCACAGAGTGTTATGTAAATAACTTGAGTACCATTATTCTGAATCAAAACTTGATTTTCATTGAGAATATGAGGCCTCTTTTACAGGAATGTTTGTAATTAAGTTCATCATGATGTGTTTATTGTTAGTGTCAGAGCCACAAAGGACTTTGGAGATCCTCTGTTTCTTATTTTTTTTATTATTATTATTCATGATGGATTTCTTTGGCAATCAGTCTGGTGAACCCTATAGACATCTTTTCAAATAATGTATTTTAATGTGTAAAATAAAATGCATAGGATTACAAAGGAAACCAATAATATTGACATACAATTAGCAATTTAAAAGCAACAGCAAGTTCATAGACCTCAGGTTAAGAACACTGGCTTGAGCTCAAGCCCCAGGGAGTTGGTTAACAGATGGGAAACAGATTTTATCAAGACAAATCAAAGTACTACCACCACAATATGGACCACCATGTTTCCTCAAATTCTAATAGAGTACAGGATTCTGAACCCCAAAGTCTTGGAAATAGTGGCATCCTCTAAACCACTCAACTTGTCTTCAGAGCAGTTGTCATATCCATTTTTGATGGGAAAAATCAGTGTGGAAAAGGGGTCTACCTTCTTCATCACAAATAACAGCAATCACTGATCAACTGCCACACATTGGTGGATAGACTCAGAAATTCTGGGGGTGGTAGTACCATACCTTCACTACTTACAGACCAGCCTGTAAAGTCATCATTCAGAGAGATGATTTCTATAGAAAACAGCCCATTCACCTCCACCAAATTCCACAGGGTAGGAAATACAACCTAACTGAAGGTAAGGCACCCTAAAAAAGAGGCAAGAGGCAGCATGTGCCAGCTAAGCTAAACTATCACAATGACCTTGACTACTATCTGCCTTCAGATCATAATGAAGATAACCCAGGACCCTGAATATAAGAGCCTTTGGAATAGTAATGCTCTTAACTGACTTTCTGTAGTCATCATCCTGGGAAATAACCCATGTGGAAATTCAGCCTGGCAATTGCTCCTGTATATGCTACAACCACATCTATTGAAGACCTCAAAAAGAAAATTCTCATTTCTTAAATCCTTGGCTCTTTCAAAGGGTTAAACAATAGAATCTTCCACCTGTACCTCTTACCATGGAGCCTGGAAAGAAGCAACTAGATCAAGTAGTAACTAGATCAACTAGATCAAAGAAGAAAGTAGACATATCAGAAAGTGGTACTGATTGTGGTTCATTTCCAAAGTCTAGGAGACAGATGGAATTGCTAGGCAATTGGCAGAAGCTGACAACAATTAGTGGAAATTAGATCAAGAGGAGGGGCAGAGCCAAGATGGTGGAGTAGAAGGATGAACCTGTGGACACTCTCCCCCTATAGCCCACAAAATCCCTGTAAAAATGGTGCTATACAAATTCTATAACTACAGAAGCCAAAAAACAGCAGAGTGAAGATTTCTAGCCCAAGACAGCCTGGAAGGCTGACAGGAAAGGTCTGTCATACTGGGCTCAGAGCAGAGTGCAGCCCAGCCTGAGCCATGCAGCATGGCATGGACAGGACTGGAGAATGCTTCAGGTCATGGAATCATACGTAGCAGCGGCAGTTCCCAGATTTCTCAACACACAAATGCCAAAGTCAGCTTCAAAGGTCAGTAACAAAACTCTTTCACTTGGGTGAGAAGGGAGCACTGTCCAGCCCCAGCCCCAGTCCCAGAGCAGCAGCAGCCACTGCAGCAGCAGTATCCACTTTTGGAGCCATTGGTCTAAAGACCCTGGGGGAATTGAGCAGTGGATCTGGATCTCAGTCATGAGTGGCAGTCCTGGGGTAAGGAGGAGTACTGATGTGGTGCAGCAGGTGGAGGCTCTGAAGAGGAAATCCTACTCACAGATCCTGGGCAGAAGAGTGCCTGTGGTTGCTGCCAGACCAGAGCATAGACCAGGAGAGGAGCAAGCCTTGGAGGAACTGAGAACTTACAGGTCCCCAGAGTATACCCTCTACTTGACAAAAGATTCAAAAGTCAAGTAACTGGCAGGGAAAATGATCCAAAAAGGGGAAAAAATAAGACTATAGGTTGCTTTCTTGGTGAAGAGTATTTTTTTTCCTTCCTCTCAGATGAGGAAGAACAATCAGAGAAAGATATAAAAGTCAAAGCTTCTACATCCAAAACCTACCAAAAAAATATGCAAAGGTCTCTGGTCATGAAAGAACTCAAAAAGAATTTTGAAAATCAAGTAAGAGAGGTGGAGGAAAAATTGGGAAGAGAAATGAGAGCAATGCAAGAAAATCAGAGGAATGTGTCAACAGCTTGATAAAGGACACCCAAAAAATGCTGAAGAAAATAACACCTTTAAAAATAGACTAACCCAAATAACAAAAGAGGTCCAAAAATCCAAGGAGGAGAAGAATGGTTTAAAAAGCTGAACTGACTGAATAGAAAGGGAAGTTCAAAAGCTTACTGAAGAAAATAGTTCTTTAAAAGTTAGATTGGAGCATATGGAAGCTAATGACTTTATGAGAAACCAAGAAATTACAAAACAAAACCAAAAGAATGAAAAAATAGAAGACAATGTGAAATGTTAAAAATTGTTTTAGCATGTAACTGGAAATTAAGATATACAGGCAATAGAGCATAGAAATCTATTTTGGCCTACAGGAAAATAGAGGGGAAGGGGGATGGAAAAAAGGTGGATAATAGAAGGGAGGACAGATTGAAGGAAGGGGTGGATGGGGTGGGGTGCATGTTGTCCTGTGGTGGGGTTGCGGAGAGATGGGGAGAAAATTTAGAATTAAGATTCTTGTGGAAGTGAATGCTAATAACGGAAAAAATAAATAAATTATATATTTAAAAAATGATCAAGAGACAGTGATACAGCAGTAATTTGTAGAACAGTTCAGCAACACCTAAACCCAACTAGACAATCCAGAATTCAAAATGGAGCTCTCTATTCTCTAAACAATACACATTGTTTAACCAACTTAAGCTAGTTTAAGACACAATGAAATGAAAAGAATAAAATTGCTTAGTGTTGGGATCTGACCTAAGTGAATTGTGATAAATTAATGCATGTGGTGTTCTGATAGAATTTCCCAGAGTTGTGACTGTCTGGATTTTCCCTTTTGGTCTCCTTTGCCTAGTCATCATTCAAGTCTGGCCCACTTTGAGTGGCTATATTCCAATGATAGGTCCTATGCCCTCTTCTCTTTTCTTCTCTCTACTTTCTGACAATGTTCTCATTATATTCCATGGATTCAATTATCTCTTTTCTAAATATTTCCAATACCTTTAGTCCTTATCTCTCCTGACACTGAATCCCACATCACAATCCCACTTATTGAACATCTCCACTTGTATGTCCCATGGGCACTTCCATCTTTACATGCTCAAAAAAAACCCAACTTATTTTTATTCCTTCTCTAAAATTTTCTATTTACATAAAAGCCACTATCCTTTAAGTCTTCCAGGTTCTCAGACTCAGTTCTCAGTTCTTACTCTCTTCTCCATCACTTCTGTAAACAGTTACTCCTTTCCCTCCAAAAAGAACAAGCTCTTTGAAGTCAATGACTATTTTCATTTTTGTCTTTTTTAAATCCTCTGTTTATCATAGTGTTTTTGCACGTTTTAGACTCCATACTTACCAAATTGAATTAAATAGAAAGAGATCCCCCAGTGTTGTCATGGGGAAGCTTTGTTTTCAAGGAATGCTGTGTTCTCTGGGACCCTAAAAATCAGCCAACGTTTCTTTTCATCATCTTATTCCAAACAACTTCTGATTTCCAATGTAGGAGAACTTATTTGGGACATGTAGTCTCTCCTGCTATATCACCCTCTCCTTGTTTTCCAGGCTTTTGTTATCTAATTCACTGTCCAGTTAGGGACATTTGTGAGCTTAGTTCCTGACTTTATTCGTCCTCTTACCCTGACAAGTACACATGGCAGAATACCTGAGGACAGCTGCTGTGAATGACTTCAAGGGCCTAATTACATAGTATCATGGACCCTCTATTCAGCAAGAAACCACACATTGTTTAATACAGTAAAGCATTGCCAGGCCTAGAGGCCTGAGGGCTACCCAAGTCTTACCTTACCTATCACAGGTCTTCGGCTGGCCAAACCGGATAAACGTATGAGAGAAGAGACTTTCCGGAGTCGAACAAGGGTTAGGCTGTATTCAGGGTTCTGGTTACATGTGCAGGGGGAGCTCTTCCTTAGGAGGGAGAGAGAAATCTCCCAAGGAGGCAAAGATCTTACGGTAAGAGATTGGAAGTAGAAGTGTAAGTGGGGAGAGAGGGGGAGGGGAGAGCGAAGAGAGGAGAAACGGAGCCTTCTGTCCTGTCAGGGCCCCTCCGCGCTAAGAGTGCCTTCAGGCTTTCCTGACCCTAATTAAGCTCTCTGGCCGTGTAGTTTGCACCTGAATACCGTGCCTGTTAGATAACAATAGGTGTGCCCAGATCCGGGTCAGTCTCGAGGGCGGGGATGCTCCTCCCATCACGTTTCTCATGGGAAGAGGCGGAAATACACGAGATTGCTCGGTCTCACTCCTTGATTCCCTGCTGTTTTCTGGGGGGCCTCATGAGAACTCTAAGATTTAGAAGTTCCCACCTTTACCCGCCCGAGACTGTCCACATGGAATTGAGCTTCCATCCCCAACAAAGCATAACATTCATCCAACAGCCTTATGTAAAACATATATATATATATATGTATGTATCATAACAATAGAAACATTCTTAATCCATATCAAGTGTTCAAGTAAAGTCCTCTTTCATCTTAACTTGAGGTTGACTTCCAAGTCTCATGACTCCTCCTATGTGGGCTGATCACTCTCATCTCTCATCTGGATTCACATGTAGGCAGCTCTCTGATCCTGCTCCATGTCTCCGTTAATGGGGACTACTGTTTCACTCCACAGTTTTTGCCTCTGGGTAAACAAAGCTCAGCAGGGCAACAACAATACTAACGCACATGACCAGCACCATCATCTCAATTCACTCCTAAAGACCAACAGACAGGGCTTCCTCTCAGATCTCAGAGGTCTTCCTTTCCATTCTCAGAGGCCTTTCTCTCAGCTCTCTTCTTCTCAGTACTAGCTCTCTTCACATCTACTTCTATTAGCTCTAGCTCTGTCTATAGACAGTTCTACTTTGCATCTGATTGGCTAGAGCCCACATGTATCTGATTGATTAGAGCTCACTTGCACATGTCTGATTGGTTAAAACTCTCTACGATATATGTAATGCTTCTGGTCAAAGACTCTTGATTGATTCAATCAAAGGCAAGGTTCAATCAGAAGCACTTGGTTGTCTAAAACAAAAACAGCAGAATATTCTATTTTACTTGCCATTACAGTCCCCTATTGTATTGTGTGGAGTCCCATTTTAGTCAAGTATCTACCTTAGAACACTTACACTACTTTATGTTTGTGTCTGAATTCAGTGCCAATTCCTCTGCTAAGGTGTAATTTCCACATGTTCTTATTCTGATATATTGAATTTGAAATCAGAAGATCAATGATCAAGGTTTGTATTTGTTATTTGCAGTGATCTTGAGAAATTCATGTAAACTTTATAAATCCTCAGTTTTATTATCTGATAAAAGGGTGCAACAATGCCTGTCTTTACTATCTCACAGGAAAACTGTGAGAATCATATTGTATAATATGAATGGACAAAATTTATAGACTACAAAATACTACATAAATGTCAGCTTCTTTATTATTTTCTTTACTATTTTTATTGTAAGATAGTAATATTTTTTATCCAGTCAAGGGCAGCATAAAGCATTTTATTTGAATCAAAATGATTGATGTACTTTAAGCCAGCATGCCCTAGTGGGGGGAAAAAAGCCCTGGATTTGCTTGGATCAGAAGACCTAGATTTGGATCCCAGCTCTATAGCCTTAAGCAACTTACAAATATAAAATGACGATGTTGGATGAAATGACCTCTAAGGTCACTTCCCACACTAAATCGATCATCCTAAATCCAGATTTGGGACAAAGGAAGCTAGCATTTTCCCAACTGAAAACAATTTGTTTGCTATGGCATTTCCATTCAAAATAACTGCCCTTTCTGGACTCAGAGAATTCCAGAATGTTAACAATAAGACCCATGTGTGAAATCAGGGCACCCAATCTTTGCAAAGTATACATCAGTGCTGAAAAGAAATCATTTTATTGGATCATAAAATATGCAGAATTTTAGAGGCAAGCTTAATGTAACCCTTTGACTTCTAAGACCTGGCATGAGTGTAACATATGAAGTCTCATATCTGAATGGCTACAAAATCCAGGAAACCAAAAATAAAACAAAACATGATTTTAAAAAATAGTTGAAATGGTCATATACCAGAGATATGCATGAATGTGTGTGGGGGGCGAAATATGGACCGATCAGTTTAGAGTGGACAGACTGTATACTCTCTTGGTATATGCACATAACCCAAAGATAGAATGCAAGATCCACTAGTATTTTCATTAGGCTCCCTACACACTTTGTTGTTGGAGGCTATGGACAAGAGTTGCTCAGAGTGGGCTATGATATACCATTGTTAGTGGTATTAATCATATCACTACGATTATGAATCTATCAAGACATTGATGAGATGAACCAAAGTCAGATTGCATCAGAGGAGCACAATCAAACATATTATACTAAAAATTAACAGAAATAATAAGCATCTAATAAAAGTTCAATTATCTTTATATATTTTTTCTGTATATTCTAAATCATAAGTCACTCCATTTGAGCCTCATCACTCTCCACAGAAGCAACAGGGACACATTTTTAAAACAAAAAATGGACTCAAATAATTGAATGCTAGTTATCAGTCATAGTTAAATGTAAATATCCAGATAAGTTTAACTAATGTATAAGCCTCAAGAATAGAAAATGGAAATAGCACAGAGCTCAAACATGTTAATTAGCCAAGTGTCAAAAACCTTCAAACAGTGTTCTACAATGAAGATTCAAGTGGGAAAATTGACAGAGCATTAGTAGAAAGAAGAGTAAACTTAGAAATATTCGCTATTTCTCTAGTTTTGTGACCAGTGCCATTTTATCCAACAATATTTAAACACTCATATTTAAATTACTACACAGAACATGGTTAAGTCAGTTCTTGGAATTTTCCTTTGTGGAAGTACTACCCAATACTTCGAAAAAGTACTGACATGCCCCTGGAGTCTCAAAAGCAATACAAATGACTGCACATTATATCAGAATCTTCCAAGTGCCAAAGCTTTGAGTATTGTCAATCCATCAATGAACAGGAATTTATTAAGTGGCTACTGTGTGATAATCCGCTGGCTTATGTAGATGCAAAGGCAGAAGGAGGGATAGTCACTGTCCCCTAGGAACTTATGTGCTAGTAGGGGAACAACATGATGCATATAAATATGAACATTAAAAAGCAAATACAGGATAACTTGTGAAGGTGGGGAAGGCCCGTCAGCTGAGGGGAATCAACTAAAGGTAAAGATTTTCTGTAGGAGGCAGTACTTAAGCATAGGTGAGATTTAAGTTCGTTCCAGGCATGATGGATTGCTTGGACAAAGTCATAGAGATGAATTATACAATGTCCCAGTCAAGACTGTCTCTGCTGCCATCTATACACAAAGGGGCTCATTATCAAAAGGTTGCCGCTAGCTAATGATGTTTTTCACAATGGAGAACCATGAAGTATACAGACATCTGAAATATACATCACTACAATACAGCCTTTTTCCAGTTTCACAGTAATGGTGATACCAGAAAGGTACAAAAGGTAACAGGGGGAGGTAAGAATTACTGGGTTTTTTTCTATTTACAGTAATTGAACTATTGACAGTTTAAATGAGAGTTCTTTGTTCATTGATTAACATGTTGCTATACTATTAGAAGAATTGAAACATATCAGTAATAACATCACGGCTTTACGTAAAACTAAAAAAAAAAAGACATAAGGATATTGCAGCTAAATAGAACAGCCCACATTCACATTCTTGAATTGGCAACTAGAGGAAGTGATTTTTATCATGTGTTCAAAGGTACTAAGAAATACTTCATAAAAAACTGAATCATCAGTTCTCCTCAGCCTTGTGATTGACAGACTCAGTTCATTAACTTATTTCACTTTCTTATGTCAATAAGGAACTTACCTAAGTAACCTCAAATCTCAATAACATTTATTAAGGACTTGAAAAGCTATTCATATAGTATGTATTAATATTGTTCACATGACAATGGAAAATCATTGCAAGTCAATCACTCCAATGGCTGTAATATCTTACTTTAAGATAATGGCCTTTTGTCTGAGATATTTTTTCTAATGGTCACCAGTTGGGAATTTCTGTGCAACCATCCCTCACCTCTGGTTTTCCTGTCTGGAGATATATTCTACTGGTCTGGGACTAAGTACTTCTTTAAAAGTCATCTTGGAGGTCATGGCGACATCTTACTAGTCCTTTCAAATGCTGACTTTTGTTCATTTGTTGACACACTTCAAATTCTGGATGATAGGACCCAGCTAATCAAGGAAAAGAGGATTAGATCTTAGTGAGATTCCCCTACTGGCCAATTAAAAATACAGAAATGACAGACTAAACAGATTAACATAGAGTATCACCAATAATCTTACCCCACTGATATAGTTAAGGGATACCTCCCATGTAGAGTTTTGCACACTGTAGAGCAATATCTGTTATATAGAGGATGAAGGAATAGAGAAGTTCTAAATATAATTTGATAAGAACCTTTAAATCAAGTCAATGTATGCACAGTGATATTAAGTTACTTCAATCAGAAGATAAGAATAAAGAAAACCTTCTATTAAGAGTATACATGTCTTGTCTGTACATAGTTATTTTCAAGTTGTTCCCTCCATTAGAATGTGAGCCCCTTGTGGACAGGAATTATCTTTTTTGTGTTGTTGTTTTTTCTGTTTTTTGCATTTGTTTGTATCCCCAGGGATTAACACAATGCCTGGTACATAGTAAGGTCTTAATAAATGTTTATTGATTAATGATGAAATGACTAGTTACTGATAGGATATTTATTTTACAATTTACTATTTATGTTGTCAGATCACCAATGATTTAAAACAAAACTCAGAAGATGAGTAGATACTATCTTAAGTTATAACAGCTCCATCCTGGGGCATTCAAACAAGGAATTGCTGCTGAAAACGGGGAAGAAAGAAATTGCATAAAAGTAAATATATTGACTTTTATTTTCAACATGTTAGCTCAAATTAAGCAGTTACTATAATGAGGCCGAAATAATAAAAAACTGCCATATGCACTAAAGACTCAATCTTTTTATCAAACAGAAGGATGTGACAGACAAGGGCAACATAAGTCAAGTCAATTTAAAATGGAAACTAATTTAAAATATATCTTGGAAGAGCATAATGGAAGATTATGGATAATATCATAAGGCATTGAAGAGTAGCACAGGGAAAAAATAAATTAATATTATGTATGATATGAGACTCACTTAAGTCAGATTATGGGGAAAAACATATATGGATAAAATTGGAAGGAAGGAAATAGGCAAAAATGGGGATGATTCACCAGATTTTCTATAAGTGCTAGTCATCTTTAGTGACAATGAAACCACATTTAGTCTCTATAATATTTGACAGACTATATGAAGAAGAAATGGCAAGTAGGAAGATTAATTTGGGAAGACTGTAGCTTAGTGAGACAAAATACACACAGACATTTGGAAACAATGATTTCCATTCAATCTCAAAGAACGAGGAAAGACCAGAAAGACCAAGGAGAGAAAAGCTAGGATGATTATGAAAAATTCAACTGGGGAAATACCATGTCTTTAAAAAATTTATGAAGATGATCCATACCACTATTAAAAATATCTCTGATGAAAATATGAGATGTGAGGAAGCCGGTTTTTGCAAGTGACTCTTTGTAGGAAGACACATTTCCTAAATATGCAATTAAGAGAAAATTGTAGAGAATGTAACATTTTTCCTAGGTCCATTTTTTAGTTGAATGCAATCATCATCATCATCATCATCATCATCATCATCATCATCATCATCATCATCACCATCATCATTGCAATAATAATTTAGTTTAGTAGCACCAAGTACAGCCTCATAGGCTGTCCAACAAGTTGTTTTCTATGTATATATTAAAACTTAGCAATATTCAAAACAGTGGTAACTTCAATCACTATTTCATTTAACAGTCTTAATCATCAAAGACAGCTAAGTAGCACAGTGAAATTTAAGAGTCAGGAAGACTT
This sequence comes from Notamacropus eugenii, assembly GCF_028372415.1. Taxonomy (NCBI): domain Eukaryota; kingdom Metazoa; phylum Chordata; class Mammalia; order Diprotodontia; family Macropodidae; genus Notamacropus; species Notamacropus eugenii. The sequence continues at coordinate 132,947,379 of NC_092877.1, forward strand.
GAGTTTAAAAAAAAAGTAGTTTAGCTTTAATCATCAAATAAGAATTGTAGACGTGCCACACACATCTTCATATCTTCTAGAATAAGAATGAGAAATCCCATGCTTTTTCTATATCAGGGGTTCTTAACCTTTTAGGTACAATGGCCCCTTTGGTAGTCTGGTGAAGTTTCGCTTTCAAATGCATAAAATCAAATACATAGCATTACAAAGGGAATTAATGGGACAGCCCATATATTGAAATATAATTGTCAAATTACTTAATAAATCAGTTTCTAAATCCCAGCTAAAGAGTTTATTTTTTGTTTATTTGTTTGTTTTCCCTTCTGTAGGGTGAAAACTATTCTCCTCGGTTTTGTACAATATCTCATTCATTGTCTTACATCCTAGAAGTTCCTATTAACTACAGTCAGAAAAATTAATAAATAAAATGATAACAGTATAATATATTAAGGGCTATAATGTGCTTTACATGTTATCTCATCTAATTTAATTCTCAAATGAAGTATTCAGGATGGAAAACACTCATATACTCAGTGTTTCTGTTCTTATCGACAAATTTGAATGACAGAGTGGCTCCTACAAGGCTGAAGAAAGAAGTCAATCCAATTTAACAAACATGAATAAACACCTACTCTGTCCAGAGCACTTTACTAGTCCTAGAGATCCTAAGAAAATCAAAATAACTCTTGAATTCAAGAAACTTATGACTTATTGACAAGAGTTCAGGGAGGGGATACAAAAATGTACAGAGGTAAATAAATGAAAGATCATTATAAAAATTAAAGAACATAGACAGCTAGGGATATCAGGAAAGGATTCCTGAAAGAGGAAACATTTCAGCTATACACTGAAAGAAGCAAACAGGGGACAGAAGGAATGAATGTAATCTTGATAAATAGAATGACAGGCTATGCAAAGATGTAGACTCAGTAGATGGGAGACTGTGTTGTAAGAACAACAAGGAATATAAATTATCTGGAAAGGCTAGTTAGAGTTGATGAACCTTAAATAATTTGAAAAAAAAATGGGATGTGGTCATAGGTGAGGGGAAGAATGGAAAGATATATTGAAATGACTAGATCAGTTTCTCAATTTCATTTCCTTATCTAACAATGATCTAGAAATTATTCTCAGGAGTTTATGACAGAACCATAAAAATCTGTTTATTTTCCAAGAAAGTAAAAATCAGAGCAAATCTCAATAAAGGTCTTCATAATACTTGTTACATCTTGCTTTTAGGGAATTTTATATACAAAATCTGTATCTTTATAAACACAAAATATTATAAGTTTATATTGTCTCACTTTGAATTGAGTTAGAAATGTTTTTTGTGGGGGAGGGAATGGTAGGATGATATACAGAAATAGCAATCATTGGCACCTCTCTCCCCACATGCACACACCAGAGTATCTTCTTTCCATTTTTGCTTTATGAAAATTAAAATGAGACAATGACTGTCATTTTCCTCTTTGAGGAGCTCTAGAAATGTGATCCACTTGTCAGGGAGCATAAACAATTTAATCTTCAAATGATCTCAGAATGAATTACTCAAGTATCTAGGAGTTCTGGGAGTATGGGGGACAGAGTGTAATAAATCATAAGAATTACAGACACAAATATTAAATCACAGAAGGAAATATTAAAATTGAAATGCTCTAAGTGCATGCCCCTACTAGCAAAACACAAACAGGATCTGATGTTTTGGGTTCTTTATCCAGATACATCTTATTTCCCCTAAAGCATGAAGAATCCTTTCACTACTTGACCACGTGTGTGTATGTGTGTATATGCATGTGCATTTTTTCTGACCTTGATTCTTTAATTTTTTGAGGTGGTTGGGAAGTTGGTATTGATTTCATCCATTGGTCTGCCTTCTGTAATAGAGTTTCTGCACCTCTTTTATGTTTTCCTACTTCAGAGATGTAAAAATAGCTATATGCCTTCAATTACCTCAAATCTGTCTTAATCACCCACCATATTAAAGGCACTGTGCTCCTCCTAGGAATTCAGAGACAGAAGTAAAATGGTGCTTGGAGAGAGTTTGCAGTCTAGTCATTATTAATAATCACAGGTTACAAAGTTGTTTGGATCACTTCCCTCATTTTGTAAATGAGAAAAGTAGGCTCAGAGAGAAGTGACTTGTTCAGGTCATGCAGGTATAGTAGCAGAAGCAGAGCAGACACTTGACTTCTGGGTCAGGCTACTTAGTTAAGCAAGTGATATAGGAATCATTTCATAACTCAGTTTCAAGATCCTCTCAATATTGGTGTTCTTTTAATTTTACTGTTTTCATCCATAACTGCAAATATGCAACTTAATTGGTGTAACAGCTCCCTTGTCTTACAGCTGAAGGAGCTGAGGCAATACTCATCTCACAAAAGTTATAATGATTGACATACATTTTTATGAAATGGAATTTCTGAAGTATGAAACACATGAAAAGTGAAAGATTTGTGATACTTTAATAATTAATTTATTTGTTTTTAGTTTTCAACCATCACTTCCATAAGTTTTAGATTTTTTTCCCCCTTTCTCCCCTCTTTCTCCCCAAGATGGCATGAAATCTTATATGGGTTCTGCACAAACATTCATATTAAACACATTTTCACATTAGTCATGTTACATAGGAGAATTAAAACAAACGGGAGAAACCATGAGAAAAAACAAAACATGACAAGACATACATATCAAAAGAGAAAAGAGTCTGCTTCATTCTGTATTCCAACTCTATAGTTCTTTCTCTGGATGTAGAAGGTATTTTACTTCATGAGTCCTTTGGAAATATTTTAGGTCCTTGCATTGCTGTGAAGGGCTAAGTATGTCAGAAACAATTCTAGAACACTGTGGCTTTTACTATATATAATGTTCTCTTGATTCTGCTCACTTCACTCAGCATCAGTTCTTATAAGTCTTTCCAGATTTTTCTGAAATCTGTCTGTTCATCATTTCTTAAAGCACAAGAGTATTCCATTAAATTCATACACCACAACTTGTTCAGTCATTCCCCAATGGATGGGCATCCCCTTCTGATTTCTAGTTCTTGACCACCACAAAAACAGCTGCTCTAAATATTTTTGTACATGTGGGTCTTTCCTCATTTTTATTATCCCTTTGGGATACAGCCCTAGAAGCAGTATTGCTGAGTCAAAGGGTATGCACATTTTTGTAGCCCTTGGGACATAGTTCCAAATTGTTCTCCAGAATGCTTGGATCAGCTCACAGCTCCACCAACAATGAATTAGTGCTCCAACTGTCTCACATCTTCCCCAACACTTATCATTTTCATGTTCTGTCATGTTAATCAATCTGATAGGTGTGATGAAGTACCTCAGAATTATTTTTATTTACATCTCTGTAATCAACAGTGATCTAGAGCATTTTTTCATATGAATATAGATAGGTTTAATTTCTTCCTCTGAAAACTTTGCCTGTTCATATCCTTTGACCATTTATCAACTGAGGAATGAATTATATTCTTGTATTCTTGTATATTCTTTGACTCGGTTATATATATATATATATATATGTGTGTGTGTGTGTGTGTGTGTGTGTGTGTGTATTTTAGTCATGAGACCTTTATTACATGCACTAGTTGCAAAAATTCTTTCCTGGTTTTCTGCTTCCCTCCCAAACTTGGTTGAATTGGGTTGTTTTGATCAAAAATTTTTCAATTTAATGTAATCAAAATTATCCTTTTCTACATTTCATCTTCTCTGTCTCTTGTCTGCTCATATATTCCTCCATTCTCCATACAGCTGACAAATATACTATTTTTGACTCCTTTACTTGAATTTATCAAACAGTATACTACGATAATCATTGACTACCGTGTCTTGTGTACTTAACATATTCCATGGATCTACTTCCTTATTTCTTAAGCTAGTACCAAATGATTTTGATAATTGCTGCTTTATAATACAATTTAAGACCTGGTATGGGTAGGCCACCTTCCCTAGCATTATTCCTTTTTTATTATTTCCTTTGATTTTCTGGACTTCTTGCTCTTCCAGATGAATTTTGACATTTTTTCTAGCTCTATAAAATATTTTTGTATGTTCATTAGCATGGCACTGAATAAGTAAATTAATTTAGGTAGAATTGTCATTTTTATTGTATTAGCATGGTCTACCAATGAGCAACTGATTTTTTTCCAGTTACACACAAATCTGATTCTATTTGTGTGGATAGCGTTTGTTTTGTTATTGTGTTCAGAGTCCCTAGATTTATTTGGGAGGTAGACTCCCAAATACTTTAGAGTGTGTACAGAAACTTTAAATGGTATTTCTCTTTATATCTCTTGCTGTTGGGCTTTGTTAGTAATATATAGAAATGCAGATGATTTATTTGGGTTTATTTTGTATCCTGCAGCTTTACCAAACTTATTTACTATTTGAAGTAGTTTTTTACTCCAGGATTCTCTAAATATATCATCATATCATCTGCAAAGAGGAATAACGTAGTTTCTTCTTTGCCTATTCTAATTCTTTCAATTTCATTTTCTTCTCTTATTGCTAAAGCAAAAACTTCTACTAGCATATTGAAAAACAGTGGTGATAATGGCCAACCTTGTTTTACCCCTGATCTTACTGGTACTGCATTTAGCTTATTCTCATTGTATATAATGCTTGCTAAGGGTTTTAGGTAGATATTACTTATTATTTTAAGGAACACTCCATTTATTCCTGTGGTCTCCAGTGTTTTCAATAGGAAGGGTGTTATATTTTGTCAAAAGCATTTTCTTTATCTAGTGAGATAATCATATGGTTTCTGCTAGTATTTTTTTGTTGATACGATCAATTATGGTGATAGCTTTCCTAATATTGAACGAATCTTTCATTCCTGGTATTAATCTTACCTGATTAAAGTTATTCTCATGATAAGTTGTGTTAATCTTTTTGCAAATATTTTACTTAAAATTTTTGCAACTATATTCATTAAGGAAATTGGTCTATATTTCTCTGTTTTGGCTTTTCCTGGTTTAAGTATCAGGACCATATTTGTAACATAAAAAGAATTTTGTTGGACCCCTCCTTTGCCACTTTTTCTAAATTGTCCATATCATATTTAAATTAACTGTTCTTGAAATGTTTCACAGAATTTGTTTGTAAATTCATCTGGCGTTGAGTATTTTTTTCACTAGGGACTACACTGATGGCTTGTTCAATTTCTTTTTCTGAAATGTGGTTATAAGTCTTTTACTTCCTCTTCTGTTAGTCCAGGTAATTTATATTTTTGTAAGTATTTAGCAATTTCACTAAGATTGTCATTTGTAGGAATACAGTTGGGCAAAATAATTTCTAATTATTGTTTTAATTTCCTCTTCATTGGAGGTGGGATCACCTTTTTCATTTTTGAGGCTGGTAATTTGATATTCTTTCTTTTTTTAAATCAAATTGACCAAAAGTATATCAATTTTATTGTTTTTTTTTTCAAAAAATCAGCTCTTAGTTTTATTTTTAGTTAAGTAGTTTTCTTAATTTAAGTCTTCTTAATCTCTCTTTTGGTTTTCAATATTTCTAATTTGATATTTACTTGGGGATTTTCAATTTGTTCTTTTTTCTAGCTTTTTCAGCTGCAAGGCCAATTCACTGATCTCCTCTTTCTCTATTTTATTCATGTAGGCATTCAATGATATAAAAATTCCCCTAACAACTGCTTTTACAGTATTCCATAAGTTTTGGTAGATTGTCTCATTATTGTCATTCCCTTGAATGAAATTATTGATTGTTTTAATGATTTGTTGTTTAATCCACTTATTCTTTAGGATTAGATTATTTAGCTTCCAATTAAATTTTGGTCTATCTAATCCATGGCCATATATTACATATAAATTTGATTGCATAATGATCTTAAAAGGATGCTTTGATTATCCCTGCCTTTCTGCACTGGATTGTGAGGTTTTTATGACCTAGTACATGGCCAGTTTTTGTGTTTGTGTCATGTACTGCTGAGAAAAAGGTATATTTCTTTCTATCCCCATTCACTTTTCTCCAGAGATCTACCATATATACCTTTTCCAGAATTCTATTCACCTTCTTAACTTCTTTCTTGTTTGAGTTTAGATTTATCACATTCAGAGGGGGAGGTTGAGGTCCCTCACTTGTATAGTTTTGCCATCTGTTTCTTCCTGTAACTCCCTTAACTTCTCTAAAAATTTGGATGCTATGCCACTTGGTGCATATTTGTTTAGCAATGATATTACTTCATTGTCTTTAGTGCCTTTTAGCAGGTTATAGTTTCCTTCCTTATCTCTTTTCATAAGATCAGTTTTGCTTTTGCTTTGTGTGAGATTAGCATTGCTACTCCTGCTATTTTACATAAGCTGAAGCATAATGTATTTTACCCTAGCCTTTTACCTTAACCCTGTGGGACCCCTTGCTTCACATTTCAAATGTGTTTTTTCTAAACAACATATTGTAGGATTATAATTGTTTATACATTCTGATATTGTCTTCAGTTTTATGGGAGAGTTCATCTCATTTACATTCACAGTTATGATTACTGTCTGTGTGTTTCTCTCCATCCTATTGCAGCTCCTGCTTATGCTTTTATTTCTCCCTTCTCCTCAAAAAAGTTTTTATTTTGACCACAGTCTCCCTGAGTCTTCCCTCTCTTATCAGTCTCCTTCCGCTTTTCCCTTGCTACCTCTTCTCTCCCTTCTAACCACACCCTCCTTTTTCTTTCACCTTTCCTTTCCTACTGTGTGCAAGGCAAGTTAGATTTCTATACTTAGTTTAGTATGTTGCTCCCTCTTTGAATGAAATCCAGTGAGAGTAAAGCCCAAACAGTGCTCATCTCCCTCTCTTCTTTCTCTATATTATAATATGTTTTTGTGCCTCATCATGTAATTTACCCTTTTATGCTTCCTCCTTTCCTCTTCTCCCATTACAATCCCTTCACAGACTTTAATTATGTTTTTATCATCATATCAGTTCATTTATACTCATTCCTTCTATCTATGTATATCCCTTTTAAATGTCATAATAAATATAAAATTCTCAAGATTAACAAGTAGCACCCTCCTATATAGGGATGTAAGCAGTTTGCCCATATTGAATAATAAGTTGTTTTTTTTTTCCTGGTTTATCTTTTTATGCCTTTCTTGAATCTTAATTTGAAGATCAAATTTTCTATTCAGCTCTGGCCTTTTCATCAAGAACATCTGGAAATCCCTTATTTTATTGAATATCCACCTCCTTTTTCTGGGTAAGTGATCCTTGGTTGGATTCCATTCTCCTTTGCCTTCCAAAATATCACATTCCAATCCCTCTAATCTTTTAATGTAGAAACTGCAAGGTCCTGTGTGATCAGGACTGTAGCTTCTCAATATTTGAATTGCTTCTTTCTGGCTTCTTGCAGTAGTTTCTCCTTGATCTGATGGAGCTCTGGAATTTGACAACAATATTCCTTGGCATTTTCAATTAGGGATCTTTTTCATAAGGCAATTGGTGGATTTTTTCAATGGATTTTTGCCCTCTGAATCTAGGACATCAGGACAGTTTTCCTTGATGATTCCTTGGAAGATATTGTCTAGCCTCTTTTTTCATCATGGCTTTCTTGTAGACCAATAATTCTTAGATTTTTCTCTCCTGGATCTATTTTTATTGGCTTCATGTGCTGTGGCCTCTGGTTCTTTCAGTTGAAAGCTATATAATGCTGCAGCTTACCTGGTGTTGAGCTGGCTAATGTGTGCCAAGACCAAGACCATGTGAGATCTTTCTGAGTTTCCCCAGGTTACATTGAAACTCAAGAAGTGAGGTGTGGAGGAGGGGTGGTCTGGCTGCAGGAGGTTTCTTCCTCTCCAATGTCTGAGTTAGAGTACAGTCAGTCTCAGAAACTGGTAAGCCCCCATCTATGCTGGTGTCTGCCCAATTTCCCTGGCTATGCTAGTGCATACTTGGCATCCTGGTGTTGGTGCTTACCAGGTTTACCCCCCTCACCCTTCTCATTCAGTATCTCCCGCTGGTCTTCTGAGATGGGGCTTGCTGGGACACTTCTGGTCATGAATTGGTCTCCTTCAGCCACAGCAAGTGACCCTTCCCCTCAATCTCTCAAGCCTACTGAGAGGAGAAACTGCTGTACCCCTTCTTCTGGCTTCACTACTACAAGATGTTTTCCTCTGAGTTTTTCAAGGTCAGCAAAGGAAGAGTGAGAACACTTACAGTTGACCCTACCATCTTGCTCCCAGAAGTTCAAGTAGGTGACTTTCAAACATTTCGCCTGTGGGCTGATAGCCATAGGAGTGGCTGCTGCTCCTACAGTGAGCCCTGAGTTTCTCTCTCACTCTCTTCCACTGGCTTCCCATCCTATGCTGAAAGGTTTTGGAATCTGCACTGCTGCTTCTGATTCAGTCTACACAGGGCCAGTCCCACTCTGCTATGGCTATGGCTGAGTCTGCACTGGTGCAGCCTGCATCCCTATCCCAACAAAACTGATCCTTCCCATTGACTTTCCAGGCTGTCCTGGGCTGGAAGTCTGCCACCCTTTGTCTAATAATGGATTCTGCCACTCTAAAATTTGTTGAGATTTACTTTTTAAAGGTATCTGAAGGAATTTGTGGAAGAACTCAGATGCTTTGACTCTGCTATCTTGGCTCCATGCCCCTTAGTATACCTTTAAAGTGTTTTCTTTTGATTCTTGGTTCTTCCATTTGTTCATTTAACTTATCTGCATAATTTCCAGTCGGGGTTAGGTGGTGCAATGTCAGTCCTGGAGACAGGATGACTCATGTTCCTGAGTTCAAACCTGGTCAGACAGTTACTAGCTATGTGACCCTGGGAAAGTCACTTAACCTTGTTTCAATATTCTCATCCGTAAAATGAGCTGGAGAAAGAAATGGCAAACCACGTCAATATCTTTGCCAAGAAAACCCCAAATGAGTAATGAAAAGTGGGTCACAACTAAAATGACTGAACAACATCTTCTTTTTTTTTTTTGTGGCCATTTATCAAATTCACATCTTTTTATAGATCATTAAACTGTTGTCTCATCTACAATATAAATTAAGCAAAACTGTATTGGACTTATGGAGAAGGAAATGGCAAACCATACCACTATCTTTGCCAACAAAACCCCAAATGAGGTCACAAAGAGTAGGACACAATTGAAATGACTGAACAATCTGTGATCTGTGACTCTCTTCTGGCTTATTGCTAAAATATGTTAACTTATTATTCAATTTAATTTGCAGTCAGTTTGTATGCTTAAATGAAATGGTCAGACAGTTTCAGATTGAGAGTGTATTGACTACAAAGACTTTGAGAGAGTCATAAGGGTGGTCATTTCTCTTCTCCTTTGAGAAGGTGGGGTCACTGAAACCATGAGCAGGCAATGAAGTTGTGAGAAGCAGTGATTTTGAATTCTTATGGTATATAAAAGGATTCACCTGCTTATTGAAGTATATCATAAGGAGGAGTCATAAACATTACTTTTCAAGAGACCACTGCCCTACAAAGAAATTTGAACCTGTCTATCCTAAGGAGAACCATATTTGATGGGGAGATGGGTAATTGATTAAAAAAAAAAAAAGGCTAATGAATGGTTAAGGCCAAAAAGTAAGTATGCAGAATATCTAATGTTATATAGATCTCAGCACATATATGTTTAAATATATTTATGTGTCTATATATGTATATATCTATGTAATATGTATGTATACAAACAAGTATACACACACACCCACACACACACGTACATATACCCATATAAATATATTGCCACTATCTGATGACAAGCTCCTTAAGGCCTGTGACTCCATTGTCTTCTATGTATCTCCAGCTTCTGGCTGACTTCATTGCTTAATAAATATTTTTTGAAATAAAATATCCAACAACTTTTTGTGAGATACAAGAAGCAAAAAGTTCCTGTACTATTTTCAGAATTGTAGTATCACATTACAGTAAGATCATACAGTTTCCTACTCAAAATAGCACTGACGATCAAACCCTGAACAAATAATAATTATTATTTTTATCATAGCTGGTATTGGTGTAAGGTTTGCAAAGTTCTTTACATATTTAAACCTTGCAAAAACCCTAGGTGCTATGATTATTCTCTTTCATAGATGAGAAAAGAGGTTTAGAGAGGTTAAATAATTTGCCCAGGGTTGCTCACCTCCTAAATATCTGAGGCCAAGATTTGAACTCAGGTTTCTTGACTTCAGGTCCACCGCTCTATACACTTGGCCATCAATCTGCTTGGGAACTTTTATTATCTGATGGAAAACAGCTTGACGTGCCTTCTTCACCACAATCCCAACACCAAACCCTGCCAACATGTCTTGAGTTTCTCCCCTCAGGAAACACCTTCAAAGGGTAACCTTCAAAACGACAACCACAGCAACATGAAAGGCAGTTCAGCATGTGCTACCTTGCTCTTTGCTGTCTATTGGGCATTATATGGTAGACATGGTAAGTGGATAGAGAGCCTACTCGGAAGTCAGGAAGATCTAGAGTTAAGTCCTACTTCTGACACTAATGGTGCATGATCATGTACAAGTCACTGACCCTATACATCTTCCTATAAACATAAGTTACAGAAGAGAGTTTCTGCACTGAAAATTTCCTGCTTACCCCTGGTGAAATCATAGGTTTGAACCAGATAGAAAAATACAAATAAAAAATTAAACAAATCCATCCAAGTTCCCAAGGCCCAAGTGACAGCTGGAAGAAATGAGATATTTAGAGATGCACATTAGTAGGGTAGCCGTTGAGTGCATGCTTGGGAATGACAGAGCACTTAGGAGGAGAGAAAGTTTTATTTATTTTGCTCTTGATACATTTTCCCCCCACAACAACTTCAACTCATTACAAATAAAATGAGAAATGTTTCCCTTTTCCTCTATATTTAATTCAGCAATACTTGATATGTAATGATTATCTTAATTTTGGATGTTTTTCCAGCTATATCTCCAATTTTAAAATGCAATTAGAAAAAAAAAAAACAACACAACAAAAACAAACCCAGCTATTCGAATTTTGGGCACCAAACCAGCCTGCTTATATTACTGCCTCATCGGTTGGCACAAATCACATCTCTAACTCCCTAAGTAGATTTCCCTCAGTCCCTCTCTGTGAACTTCTGAGTTATCGTTTAGCACACAGCACTCAAATAGATCTATTCCTGAGCAAACCCTCCAGTGATGCAATAAGTATCCAATTTCCTCTACCTATTTCCTGAACGATATCTACATCGAACATTTGAACCAAGACTTTTTTATATTTTTCCTAAAGTAATAGCCTCTCTTGAATACATTTTCCTCTGTTTAAAGACATCTCTCAGACTGACGGAATTCTTCACACTGTCCCTGACTAACATTTTCATTTTGACAGGGCTTGCTCAACTTCTCTGTCTCTATTATTAATACTAAAAGAAATTCTTATTCTTCGATCACGAGTTATTTTATTTTTTCCCTATATGATTCATTCATTCTTTTCCTTTCTTGAAATTGTCAACTTTGCTATTATTGATAGTGTTAACAGTGTTTGATTGTGTTGATATTAATTACTAACAATAATGGCTAGCGTTTATATGGTGCTCATTTGATCCTCACAACAGCCTGGGGAGGTCAGAGGTGTTTTTATCATCTTTTTGTAAATGAGGAAATTGAGACAGAGATAGGTTAAAGCACTTGCCCAAGGTCACACAGTAATCCACACACTGGATTAAAATTTAGGTCTTCTGGATTCGAAGCTCCATGATCTCACTACAGCACCACCCATCTGCCTCTATTACTACTCTGGCATTTCTAATTTACTAGGGCTTTCTATTTCTTACTTTTTTCTATTCCTTTTAGGTGGTAAACTCAGTGACTGCTCATCCAAACCCCCCCTCCCCCAACCTTCTGTGTCATTCCTCAACTCTCATTCTGCAGTGAAGCTTGACATCCTTTCCTTTAATATAGAACATCAGGCATCTACATGCTAAATTGTTGGCTTCTTGTCTTCTCGCATTTGTTATAGCACTCCCATGTCAAGGGATTCTGAAGAATAGCCTCTCCCTCTCCTCTCCAAAGGAAGGCACATGTGGATGGTCTGAAGCTTCCTTGATAACTTGGGTTTACTGTTTAGATTTCTTTTTCAAAGACCAAGCCTTAACTGACAATGGAGCTCATATATTGGACAACAACAGGTCCCTGCCCTAGCACCATTTAATGAATATTTTGGGGCCCTCCTGGCTCAGAGTGAAGTAAATAGTAACTGTTTCTCTTTTGTCAGCAACCTTGAGGGCCTTCCTCTCCCAATTTGACTGGTTTTTGTTGTTGTTGCTGTTTTTGTTTTTATTATAGGGGCCATTCCTGGACTCACTCCTTGAAGAGGACTGTTCACTGAATGGGGAATTGCCTCGGTCAAAATGAGAACCTGAACAGACCTTAGCTTAAAAGGACCTGGGTCTTCCATTGAACTCTGGGCCATCTCCAATCATCCTGATCAATATTTGCTCACTAGACCCAGATGGCTCTGGAGGAGAAAGTGAGTCTAGTGACCTTGCACAGCCCTCCCTCACTCAAGTCAAAGTTCACTGCAAGTCATGTTATCATTTCCCTGATGTCTCAGTCCTCTTCGACAAGCCCTTACTGGCAGAGTAAAATAAAAAAGTGTAAATAGAAAAATAATTATGTTCTATAATATCTCACCAATCTGTTTTTGTCTGTTTTGTTTTTGTTTTTTTTGTTTTTTTTTTTTTAAGAAAAGGGATTGACCCTAGACCTGTTTAAAGTTTTAGGGTGAGGCACAGACATACATAGAAATATATGTACATATGAACATATGTGTGTATATATACATCCATACATACACATATGCATATATACGTGCACACACATGCACACGCACGCACACACATATGTATTCTTGCTTTCTTTCATAGATTTAGGAATGATACAACAGTTACTGATAGAGCCAGAAGGGATGTTAGAGATCATCCAGTCCAACATTCTAATTTTACTGATGAAGAAATTTGTTCAGTGGCATGTTCCTTTTCTCTTTAAAGATCATCTAAAACACATTTTCCAGATTTCATTGGAGAGGTGGGAGCTTATGCCAGTGGAATGTTGCACATGCTGTCAGATATAGTTGTGTAACTGGCTTATTCTGTCATAAGAAAGGTTTGCTGGGGACATGAAGTGGGTAGATATATATCTAGGAATGACTGTCATATCAGAACGAATGGCATTGAAAAGACCTAGATGGAGGGAATAAAAGTCCTCTATCTCTAGATCCAGGACACCCAATTCATGTCTTGCACAGTGAATGACATAGAACTGACTGCAGCTAGGTGGTGCCATAGTGCATAGGGTTTTGAGCCTCGAGTCAGAAAGCCCTGAGTTCAAAAGTGGTCTCAGATAGTTACCAACTGTGTGGCCTTGGGAAAGTCACTTCACCTGTCTGCCTCTATTTCCTCAACTGTTAAAAAAAAGGTAGAAAAATGTACACCAGGTTTTAAGGGTGGAGGATTACAAATATCATGGTACACTCCTTGTGGCCAAAGTGCTAAATTTACCAACTATTCTTGTATCACATTTTGGAAATTGCATAAATATAGTTTCACTACTTATGAGGCAGCTGGTAAGAATTTAATTCATTAAGTACTTATTAGGTGCCAAGAACTTTGAAATCTCAAAGGAATATATCTTATTATGTGGTGGGCCTCAAGCTCTGTATGATATTTAGTAGTAAAAATATATTTATGAAAACAAGAAAAAAGAGAATATTTGGTACCTTATGGTTTGCTCTCAGGGTTATCATTTTATATTAAGTTGTGAGATCCTTAAAAGAAGGAGGCAAGAGTTATTCATTTCTGTTTCAATATTGCCCTTATTCACAAGGTCTTACACAGGATTCAGTGAATGAAGGAATGATAGAGGAATGGTTGGATGCATTCTTGGGGTAATGATGGGGTTCTAGGAAGGGAATGTATCTTAATCTCACTAGGATTTATCATTATTTCAAACAACTTAGATCAATGGATTCCTTTCATATTCTAGTTTTGCCTTTTTAATATATTTAATAACTCTCTTAGAGAATAAGTGGAAGAGATGTCAATCTTCATTGCTCCAATGAAACCATGTTTTATTAAACAATAATCCTTATATCATAAGAAAATTGCAATGGTATTACTTTGGACAGTTTCTGATTTTGTCACTATGGGTATTCTCTCTACCAACATAAATTTTAATTGCATTTTACTTACCTAGGATTGTCTTTAGGCTTTTGAATCACAGTAGTTTATACATGAAGTCACTCAGTTAATAAACATTTCTTAAACATCCATTTTTCAGCATTGTGCTAAGTTTTGGCAATATGAATATATGAAAAAGAATGAGTCCCTGCCCTCATGGAGCTTATAATTTAATGTGGGAAGATAAGACACAAAAAGAAGCAGACAAGTGAGGAGGGGAGAAGTTGAGGAGCATGATGGCAAAATCCAAAGGAGTACAGCCAAGATGGAAAGAAGGAGATTGCCGGCCAGGAGCTGTCTAAGTAGCCCTCTTTAAATGAAAACTTTTGGGAGGCGAGACCTTTGTCATTTGGATAATTTTATTAATAGACAGGATCAGAAATAGGTACAATAATGAGAAACATGCTGAAACAAAGGAACCCCTCAGAGAAAAACTAGAGTAAAAATGGTTGAAATGTCTAGTTTTCCAGCATTTAATTTACCTATAACTTATAAGAGGAATATAAGGTTTCTTTCTGGGAAATTCTGATAATTGAAACTGTATGGAGACCATGGGGCAATTATATATTGCCCAGTTGTGGTTTGATGAGCAGAAATGCTGATTTTTTTTTTTTCTAACCTAAAGATATAGAGAACCTACTTTGGAATTTTAAGGTTCATCAAGACCATATTTGGGAGGAAAAAGCTCAGAGCTTTAAGTTTGTCAGACTTCTTAGAAAGATCTCAAGTGTAACCTTAGAGCTGAGGGGGAGTTACAATACAATGTTAGAATGTGCGCTGCCACTTGCTGCTTGCAAGAGCGAATTAGAGGGAACACTTTTTGCTCTGTGAAAAACTGAATAAGGAAAAACTTTGGTGCTCATACAAGAATAACAACTTTGCTGATTTGAGGGGAAGAATTCTGTGTATTACCTGAGAGGTGGAAATTCCTCAGATCCCAGCCAAGGAGACAAATTTGCGAGAGCTCTGCAGTCTTGGCTGAGGGTTCTATTTTACTGAAAGAATTTAACATTGGCCTTCAACACCAGGAAAAGTAATATGTATAATAGTCAGCATATCTCTTAGTCAATTGGAGAAACCCAGAAGAGTGGTTCCACCCATCAATGAATTAGTGCCTCAAGGAAACTAATGGTGTCAAAGTAGTAAGAGTAGTAAGTTGCCTAAAGGATATTTTCCATACTAATGTGTCTACATGCTATGGCTTCCATTCATTCTCAAAGAGACTTTGTGCATTGGTGGAAGAGAATGCCCTAGGTCTATGAGTAAGATGTTATATTTTAATTATTGTTGCCTTGCCTTATTTTTAGTAAATATTTCTGATAAACAGTTAATGGTGCCATTTTAGCTGATGGAAAGCAGACCAGTGGGAGCTTAAAGAACTCTGATTCTTAAAGTATGATCATTTTTCTAGCAAAAGTCTTTAAGACAGCAATGAGCATAGTCTGTTGTAGGAGGCAGTGGTTAGTTTCCAGATTTATTTAAAGAAGGAATGTGAGGTCTTGAGAATTCCTAAGATTTGGCGAAGGTTATAACGGAAGTCGTTAGAAAAGACAGAGGAACAACAAGCTCTGTTTGAGTTTGAAGGAAGGCCAGTTATTCCCTGAGAGATTCCCATGTCTTGATATCACTTATCCATTTATCTATTAAGACATGTATAAATGATTTCTCAGTAACTTCTCAAAAGCTTATCTTTAATGTTTTTGAAATCTCAAAATCTCCTAACATAATGCCAAGAAGCTATAAAGCTCCCCTAAGTATCACATGATAAACTGATATTGAAGTTTTAAATGTAGTATTTAACAAAATCTTAGTATAAATACTGGTCTTTTTCACCTGGGGGCATTTTCATGGTTTTGCTTATTTTTCTTGAAAATAGTAATTTATAGGAGAAAAGTAGAGGCTCTTCTATCTGATGAGATTTGATGTGGAGACCCCAAAATAGTGACATGCTGGGTCCTGCTCAAATGAATTCCACACAAGCTTTCTTAAAACCAAAGAGAAACAAAGTTTTTTCAAGACTCACCATACTGGGTTGACTCTTAAGGAGCGTAAGCATTTGTAATGCATGTACTAACAAGCGAGCCAGATACAATCTCAGCTAGACAGAGTTTGAGCTGGATTGAATCTTGAGTGCCTTCATAGAGGTGAGATGGAACTTACAAACAGAAAAAGACTAAGGGAAGAATCCAGGTGTTGCCAAGTAGTCTAGGGTAGATCATTCCAGGGAGGATCCTGATGGGACTGGCAGGTACTCCAGACAATCCACAATACACAATCAGGGCTGGGCAACTTGGACTTCAAGAGAATGCTAAGTAGTCGGGAATATCAAAAGAAAGCTAGGATCAAAGGTAGGAATGTGAAGAGAATGTTAAATAGTCTGGAAAACAGGATTTTGATAAGATAGGGAGTATCCTGGCTGGGAGAAATGGAAGGGGAATCCAAGGAGCATTCACCAAGAACATACTTTTTCGGACCCTTCAGACAGATGGGACAAAAGTCCTCCCAATCTAAGGGAAAAAGGTCTTGGCTTGGGCTTGTACCCCATCATATCAAGATGGACCACCATTATTATAGAATGAATTGTAAACATAATTTGATTTCTTATTTTTTCCTTCATATTTTATACTTTGGTAAAATATCCAACACTTGAATATATTCTCAGCTTTAACCCCAAGATAATTCTCACATCAATTCCCTTTATCTTCTCACTAGCAAACTGCAGGAAATCCATATACTACCTAACATAGCATTCATACCTTTGATTTCAGTGTTATGTTAAGAATGTACATGGGAGCATGTCAGACATCTTTGCTACAATTGCATTAACCTAAATGTTACCATTTCAATGAAATGATCCTAAAGTTTCCTTCTATAACAGGGATTAACGAATTGTTGGGCAGCACTGCCATTTCCATTAAAAAATTAAATTAAATTAAAACAAATTCTGAAGAATGATCATTTTTTGCCATAAGATAAAGCATTCAAATTAGCTTCCTTTCCAAAGCTGGGATATGAAATCCAGACACAGTTTTTGTTTGTTTTAGAGGATCTCTGGAAAATAATGTTATTCATGAGAATCTGGGAATTTAAAAGATAAATAGGCAGACATCAAAGACTCACAGAATTTCAGAACTGAAAGGAAATTCAGAAACTTTAGTCAAAAGTATTTCCTGGATTACCTTGCAGTCTTTGAAAATAGCTATGCAGTCTTTGATTGAAATTCCCAAGTGAAGGTAAATTTACTACCTTCCCCCAAATGATCATTCTACTTCTGTACAGGTCTAAGAAAGAAGTTTTTCCTAACATCAAGTTAAAATTTCTATTCTTGTAGCTTACTGTTGGGGGTGTAAGCTCAGTTCCATGTGGACAGTCTCGGGCAGGTAAAAGTGAGGACTTCTAAACCTTAGAGTTCTCATGAGGCCCCCCAGGGAACAGCTGGGAATTGAGGAGTGAGACATGGGCTATCTCGTGCATCTCCGCCTCTTCTACATGGGATACGTGCTGGGGAAAGCATCCCATCCTGGAGATTGGCCCGGGGTCTGAGCGCACCTGTTGTTGACTAACAAAAGGCTGAGAGCACGCCCGGTATTCACGTGCAAACTATGTGGCGGGAGAGCTTAAGTAGGGTCAGGAAAGCCTGAAGGCGCTCTTAGCGCTGAGGGGCCCTTAGAGGACAGAAGGCCCCTCTCCCCTCTCCCCTCTTCCCTCTTCCCTCTCCCCTCTCCCACTTCCACTCCCGCTTCCATTCTCTTACTGTAAAATCTTTGCCTCCTTGGGAGATTCCTCTCTCCTCAGGAAGAATTCCCCCTGCACATGTAACCAAGACCCTGAATAAGGCCTAACCCTTGTTCGACTCTGGAAAGTCTCTTCTCTCATACGTTTATCTGGTTTGGCCAGCTGAAGACCTGCGATAGGTAAGGTAAGACTCGGGTAGCCCTCAGGCCTCTAGGCCTGATAGCTTACAACTATTATTTTCAATTCAGTGGTAGAAACAAATCATGTGTTCTTGAAAATTGACAACGGTAATGTTGTTATTATTTTTGCCATTTGAATATGGCAAAAATGTTTGCATACTAGTATGACAGAGAAGTTCTGAAACTGTTTATATACATTCTAACAAGTCAAGCTCAAATTTGGAATTTAATTAATATCAACACACAGTGTATATAATATAGAAACAAAATATATCGTCTTCCTAGTTAATATTCCTTCCTCCCTCCCTTCCTTCCCTCCTTCTTTTCATCCTTTTCCCCTTACTTTCCTATTATCTTCTTTTCCTTCCTTCTCTCCTTTCTTTACCATTTGCCTTTTAATTCCTTCCTTTTTTCTTCCTTTCTTTCCTTTCTTCTTTTCTTTCTTTCATCCCTTCCTTTCTTCCTTTTGTCTTTTCCTTTCCTTCCTTCTTTCCCTCCATGCTTCTTTCTTTTCTTCCTTCTTTCCTTTTTTCTCCTTCTCCCTTTCTTCCTTTTTTTATGCCTTCCTCCTTTCCCTCCTTCTCTCTCTCTAAATCTCATTTTTTTTCCTAGTCTAGATGAGAATAGTAATAGATTAAGCTAGTTTCAAGGTTAACAAATTAAGAAAAATAGTTTTTACAAACTTTCAAACTGTAAAAAAGTGCACATCAGCTATTACAATTGAGTAACAAAATATCAAAATTATTGGTGTTCCTTGTGAATCTTAATAGATGATGTACTGAAGTCCCTGATAACATTCAAGCATTCCATCATTGATTCTGTTTATATTCTTACTGCAAGAAGTTGGAAGAGTATTAAGCATTCAGCTTTTTTAATCATGAAAAAATAATAATTGTTAAAGTTTTCATTCAATATCAATTAATTATACACTGCCATCATGAACCAATTTGAGGCTTCAGCTGCTTAAAGGTGTAGATTCACAAATATCTGAAATTATATGAGAAAGAAAGGAAGGGAAAGGTGAGAAGAGGTCTATTTTGAAGAGGGTGAGTATGCAGTAAAATCCAAAAGTTCTTTTTGAGCCAGAGCCCTCAGGACTACAGTGTGCATAGCTCTTGGGAAGACAGAATAACTCACAAGTGAAAAAATTGTGAAATCATTTAGTAAAACTCCCAGAAGAGCTTATCCTTTTGGGGGTTGTTTTCTATTTAGAGACAGTAATTTGGGATTTTAAAATGTGTGTGCCTAAACTTGATACAAACCTGAAGTGCAAATATGAGACTGGATGTGAGAGGAGCTCATGTTTCATTTCAACTTCTGCTCAGTCTCCTCATTATATATGAAATCCAAAACTAGATGATTCCTAAGTTATTTTCTTGTTCATATTTTCTGATTCTGTAAGTTTTCCAAATTCCTTGGAACCAATTTTCCCTTCCACTTTGGATAAATTGCAATGGGAAACAATTTTGGAGCTGTAAGGAACCTTATAGGAGATCTCCCACTCTAATAATTTTAGTTGTTCATTTTCATCCTGTCCTTACCTTCTTCCATTGCTTTTTTTCAGAATGTCCATAAACTTGGAATGAATTCTCTACTCCCTTAAGTGACAGCTGTTCACTTTACCTCTCAGGGTCTATACTGGGTAGCACTTCTTCCATGAAGCATTCCCTCATTCTCCCACAGTATGCTACATGAAAATAATCTCCTCCTCCATCAAATTCCACTTTTTCTGAATTTCTTTTTTGTACCTATTTGTACTCTCTGTACTGTTGTAGCCTCCGTCTTGATGAAGGTTAGATTTGAGTGACTTTCCTCATTGATTGCCCTTACTCATACTATATTATATGGCACTCCCTCAAAGTACTGAGGTTCATAAGGTTCAATGGTTTCTTCACAAATTGAGGTAAGCAAATAGAATATTACTCACTGGTGAGCAACCTTCTTGACAGAAAGCTACCAAACCAAGATAATATTCAAAAGCTGTAGCTCTTAAAAATCATGCTTCAATGATAGTTCAAGAAATGGCAGCAGATGTTGATGCACATAGTTCAAGCATTTCCAGATTCACTTAAGCCTACAATGATACAGACCAAGGAGTGGTGTTCAAAAAACATGTGTAGTGTAAAATATTAAAAAAAAATTCCAAGAATTGGTAAAATAGTGATATGAAAAACCTAATTAATTTTCAGAAGAAAACAAAGATCCTCAGAATGACCTAGCAGTTAGTGAGGTTGTTATTGCTTCTTTAATTATTTCCTTTAAAAATAAGTAATCTAGGATTCTTTTTTAAAGAGCTCCCAACCATGTCATGGACAAGACAATATAAAGACTGGCATACTAAATATTGTAAAAAAGGTAATTTTAAATGATACAACTCATTGTTTACTCAAGGCTATGTCAAAATCATTGTCAGAAAAATAAAAGTGATCCTGTCTTCATAATATTGTAGAAACATTCTGCAAACCCTGCAAAAAAGAAAAGAAATATTTAGTGATTTTTTAATATATATTTAGAATGAGCTTCAAATTTTAACTTCATTCAGAGAGAGTCTAATAAATACATTGAAATTCTGAAAAGCAAAATTATTTTGGAATTACAGATATTCCCAAATGGTGGTGGGATACTCCTACAAACCCCCAAATTAAGAAAGTAATCCAAGAGATAGATACTTGAGTGATTCAATAACCTGGAAACTTACTAGATTTAAATAACATTGAAAAATCTAAACTGGGACAGAGCCAAGATGGCAGAGAAAATTCAAAGAAGCACTTGGGCTCTCCCAAATTCACTCCAAACAACTTTAAAATAATATCTCAAAAGGAATTCTGGAGTAGCAGAATCAACAAAAATATGTGGTGAAGCAATTTTCCAGTGCAGGGCAACTTGGAAGGTCATCAGGAAAGTTCAGTCACACTGGACTGCAGTCCAGCACAAGTCATGCCCAGTCAGCCAGCAGCAGTCTTTGGGGGCCACTGAATCAGCAGCAATGGCTTCTAGACCTCTCAGCCCACAAATAAAAATGGTATTAGAAAACTGGTTAGAGGGAGATTACAAGGGTTCCTCTATTGGTACTCTGTTACATTGTATGGACAATGGATTGAGGTTGCAGATCCAGGAGGGGAGGGACACTAGCACCAAGATCTTGTCGCCACAAGGAAGCCAGGACCCTGGTCATAGTTCCAGAAAGGAAAATAATGCTTGTGGATGCTCATAAACTAGAGTAAAAGTACTAAACACATCTTTTCCTCTATCATATTTCCTTGAAAAGACTGAAGACTCCTAGACCTCCAGAACTAGTTCTGAAAGCACCTCCACAAAATATCTGAAGTTTGAGACAGTGCCCTTTCACCATAGCAGCAAAGCCAAACTCTAATATAAGGTTAAAATTAAAGAAATAGACTAGAAAAATGAGCAAACAATCACAATGTAAATAACCCAACAATAGAAAGTTATTATGGTGAGAGGGAAGATTGAAATACGACTCAGAAGAAAACGATAAAGTCACTGTTACATCCAAAGCATCAAAGAAAAATGTGAATTAGTCTCTGGCCCCAAAGAATTCCTGGAAGAACTATTTTTTCTAATTAAATAAGATAGCTAGAGGGAAAATTGAGAAGAGGAATAAGAGTCATGCAAGAAAATCAAGAAAAAAGAGTCAACAACTTGGCTAAGAAAATCACAAAAATCTGAATGAAATAGCTTATTAAAAATAGAAAAAACCAAATGATAAAATGGGCAGAAAAATCGACTGACAAGAAGAACTCCTTAAAAAAACCAAAATGACCATATGGAAAAAGATATATAAAAATTCACTGAAGAGAAGAATTAAGGAAAAAAAAAAAACGGAACTGGCCACATCGAAAAGGATGTTCAAAAATAATTAAATAAAAGAATTCCTTAAAAAGTAGAATTGGTCAAATGGAAAAAAAAGACAGAAAAGCTCACTAAAGAATATAATTTCTTAAAAAATCAGAATTTGGCAATGGGAAGCTAATGATCCCATGGATTCAAGAAAAAAATTTTAAAAGAATGAAAAATAGAAAAAAATGTGAAATAGCTTATTAGGGAAAAAAAAAATCCACACACAGCTGACATGGAAAATAGACCTAGAAGAGATAGCTTAGAAATTATATTGGGCAATGAAAATGCAATGATCAGAAAAATAGCCTTGACATCATCTTTCAAAAAATTATCAAGAAAATTGCCCAGATATTCTAGAACCAGAAGGTAAAATAAGAATGGAGAGAATCCGCTGATCACTTCCTGAAAGATATCCCAAAATGAAAACTCCTAGGAATATTGTAGCCAAATTCTAGAGTTCCCAAGTCAAGCAGAAAATTTTGCAAGCTGCCAGGAAGAAACAATTAAATATCAAAGATTCAAAGTCAAGATAAGACAAGATTTAACAACTTCTACCTTAAAGGATCAGAGGGTTTAGAATATGCTATTCTGGCAGGTAACAGAGTGAAGATTACAGCCAAGAATCAACAACAAAATTGGGTATAATCTTTCTGGGGAAAAATAAATATTCAATGGAATAGAGGACTTCCAAGCACTCCTGATGAGAAGACCAAAACTGAATAGAAAACTTGACTTTCAAACACAAGAATCAAAAAAAACATACAAAGGTAAACAGGAGAAAGGCACAAAATCATAAAGAATGCAATAAAGTTAATGAAAAGGTGATACTTGTAACTCCTAAGAGCCAGGAGTGGCTAAGAATGTATAGGAATAAGCAGTATTGAGATGAAATAATCACAGTTATCTATAGTCATATAAAAATGCTCTAAATCACTATTGAATACAGAAACAAACATTAAAACAGCTCTCAGATACAACCCCACATCCATTCAATTGACTAATTAGATAAAAAAGGAAAATAACAAATTTTGTAAGGTCTGTAGGGAAATTGAGACACTAGAACACTGTTAGTGGAATTGTGAACTCATACTGGAAAATAATTTGGAACTATGCCCAAAGGGCTATAGAATTATTGTTTACTCTTTGACCCAGTAATAATTAGATCTGTCTCCCAAAGGAAAACAAAAAGGAAAAGCACCTATATGTTCAAAAATATTTATAGTAGTTTACTTGGTGGTAACAAAGAATTGGAAATTGAAGCGATGTCCGTCTATTGGGAAATGACTGATGAAGTTGTGGTATATGGCTGCGATGGAATACTATTTGCTATAAGAAATGATGAACAGGATGCTTTCAGAAAAACCTGAAATCTTACATGAACTGATGCAAAGTGAAATAAGCAAAACCAGGAGAATACTGTCCACGGTAACAGCAATGCTGTATACTGACCATCTGTAATTGACTTAGCTATTCTCAGACATTCAATGATCCAAGCCAATTGTAGAGGACTTAATGATTAAAAATGATCTCCATCTCCAGAGAAAGAATTTATGGAGGATAAATCCAGACTAAAGTATGACTTTTAATAATTTCTGTATCTTTATGGTTTTTTTTTTTGTTTTGGTCTGTGTTTTCTTTCACAACATGACTAATACGAAAATATGTTTTACATGGCTACATACATGGCTATATTACCTATATCAAATTGGGTGCCTTCTCAAGGACGGACCAGGGAAGAAAGGAGGAAGAAAATTTAGAACTCAAAAATTTTAAAAAGAAATTTAAAAATATTTTTACATGTAATTTGGAGAAAAGACAATGTTAATCAAAAAGAGAGAGAAAAAGTACAGTCTATAATCAAGATGAGACTTAGAAGAAACAGGATATTTCAATAAATGTACACTTAATAGCCAGCCTGATAAAAATGTATTATTGTAATTAAGAAGTGTCCTTAAAATGTCAAAATCTTGTGAACTCAATACTAAATCATGCAAAATAATTGAATGAATCAAATGAACTTCATTGCTTATTAAAATTATTTCTAAAAATATAAAATTGCAAGATTTATATCATACGTTGTTATAACAAAGACTACCATGACCCCTCTGCCTGAAGGCCCAGTAGCTTACACTTCAATCTTTGCCCAGGATTCTCCATGAGGTAGTGTGTGTTTAGTTTCTCTACAGATGGCTCCAATCCCAAATGATGTTCCCTCAATTTTAGCAAATTGTCTACTGTATCTGGGTTCCATTTAGTCTCTAATAATCAGATTAGCTTTTACAAGGATATATTCTGTCATCATCACAATCACACAAACTCACTTCCCTAAGAGATGGAAGGTATAATTCCCCTACCTTTGTGCTACCTCAGTTTCTGGAGAGGAGAAGGGCATTTGGCTCAAAGCTATAGAACATGGTTACAGTTGTAAGTTCAAAACTCCACCTGATCTTGTGTCCCAGGAGCCCTGAGGACTTCCCCACCAGGGTGGCTGGCTGCAACATGCTGCCTGCAACCTCAGCTTCAAGGTTGCCATGGCTTGAATTTCCAGGTCTGGAGGGCATGACCACTGGCATTTAAAACTGAGAAAAACATATAGAACAAAATACCTGCAGGGTTATTTCATAGTCCTGGGCTAAAAGTTGGAACAGAGGAAGAAAGTTCTTTCTTTCTCACCAGTTCAGTTCATGGCTTCCATGGATCTTCACCCACTGACTAATCAAGAGTATTGGAAAAAATACAAAAGAAAACAGTAGAAAGAGTGTTGGAAAGAGAGGGACCCGCTCAATCTCTCCAGTTCTAAAACTTCAGCCAATCCAAGAGGTTACCCTCCCACCCACTTGGAAGAAGATAGAAATGCCTCATGTAAAGCAATCTGGACCTGATCAAAAGATCCCTCAAGAAGTCCTCCACATTTAGCAAAAAAGAGGCATACCCAGACAAGCCCAGGTGACACAATAAATTTGATTATTTTACGTAATCCCAAATTAATTTTCATGCCACTGTATAATCTTAGATTCCAGTGAAGTATTTCAGTATAAAAATCTGATAATTCTTTTTAACAAATGTAATGAAAATCCTTACAATAAAATTTGGTTCAGAGTAAGTTAGCAAACAGGTTCAAGTACGTCATTGTGAAGGAAAACTATGTTAGGCTTCTGAGGAGATACAAAGTTTAGATTAGAGGCTGTCTCGGCTCTCACAGAGCTTACAATGCAATTAATGGATATGAGATATAAATAACTATAATACAAAAATAATACATGACACGTATACATGTCAACAGTATGCTGTGTTGGATTTGAGTAGGGAAAACCATTAAAATCAGGGACATCTTCATGGTGATGAATATTACTAAAATATTAACAATCATGGTATGTAGTAGTTTGGTCGTATTTCTTGAAAAAAGGGAGATAGAAAATAGACAAGGGATGGAGAGAGATGTAGAAACACATTAAAGTTTCAAATATTTAAAGTGCAACGTGCACATATTATTCGATGCGGGTAATATAGAACCATAGTGGAAATGGCAAGCACTAGTGTCCATTGCCATGGCTTGAGGCTTGCTTGTTAACAGAGTATCCATGGGAGCAATTTAGGTTTTGAAAACATGTCTCTAAGGTCATAATGCTCTGTGCACTGACAAATGAATTTCCCCTCACAGTCTGCTATTCAGTGTTTAGGCCAGAAAAACAGCCTCATGAAACGTTTCATGAAGCTGACTCAGCTTGGGGGACCCTGATAGCTAGGCATTTTCTTTGTTCTTTTTTTCCCATTTTTTTTTTTCCTTAAGTAGCTTCACTTCATAATTCCACTATACTATAAGGTCTGCCTGTAATGGACCTCAGGGTAAAGTACTTCTTGACTTCTTATTTTCCTTAGTCCAGTTTCCAATAGTGGTGATTTCTAAAACAAGGCACTAGGTTTGTCTTTCAGCACAAACACACATCAAAATAAAATCAGTTTTTAAAAAAATGATGCTAATATCTCCTTCTCCTTCTTCTCCTTCTCCTTCTGCTCCTTCTCCTTCTCCTTCTTCTCCTTCTCCTTCTCCTTCTTCTCCTCCTCCTCCTCCTCCTCCTCTTCCTCCTCCTCCTCCTCCTCCTCCTTCTTCTTCTTCTTCTTCTTCTTCTTCTTCTTCTTCTTCTTCTTCTTCTTCTTCTTCTTCTTCTTCTCCTTCTCCTTCTCCTTCTCCTTCTTCTTCATTGACAAAGTACTAGTGGAGGCCTTACTTGACTTTTACCTCAGTTCATGACAGGGCACAACTTCTATCTTAGTTGGGTTATCTAGTTGTAAATGAACGGTCATATTCTGCCTGTTTGAAAAAAAGAACACCCCTGCTAATCACCAAATTAGTCTGATATTTCCCTTGAGGCCTCAAGTCAAATGGATCAAAGTTTAGATCAGACATAGTGAAGTGTAACTCTCCACTTTTCTAGTCAGTGAATGTGAAGGGTTAGTGTGCTTGCCTCTCTCCTGCAACTTAGCCATAAGCTTGTGTTTGTCCTTTGTTTTAGAAGAGGACCTTGACCTCAAGGAAATGATGACATGACATTCACTTGACTTTGATTTGAGTGAGGGAGGGCTGTGCAAGGTCACAAGTCTCACTTTCTCCTCCAGAGCTATCTGGATCCAGTGGACAGGTATTCATCAGGACAACCGAAGATGGTCCAAGATGTAATCAGAGGCTAAGGGCCTTTTCAGGGTCTCACTTTGAGTGAGGTAAGGGCCATTCAGTGAATGGGCCTCTTTAAGAAATGAGTCAAAGGATGGCTGCTTTAAGTAGGAAAAAAGAAAGGAAGGAAGAAAGGAAGGAAGGAAGGAAGGAAGGAAGGAAGGAAGGAAGGAAGGAAGGAAGGAAGGAAGGAAGGAAGGAAGGAAGATCTACCTAGGAAACCCCAAGTTAACTGGGCAGCTTCTGGCCATCACAATTTACCTTCCTTTGGAGAAGAGAAGGAGAGGTTGAGGGACAGGAAGAGCAAGAGGATGAACTGAGTTACCCAAATATCTGGATCCCCATTCAAGCAGCTCAGTCTACTCACAGGTTGTGTTTGTCTTTCATTTTCAATGAGGACCATGACATCAGGGAAGTGATGACATGACTTGCAGTTAACTTTGATTTGAGAGGGGGAGGGCTATGCAAGATCACCAGTTTCATTTTCTCCTCCTGAGTCATCTTGTCCAGTGGCCAGATATTCATCAGGACAAATGGAGATGGCCCAGGACACAATGGAAGACCCTGACCTTTTTAGGCTAAGACCTTTTCAGGTACTCACTCTGATGTAGTGATAAACTAGGTTGTGGTAGATTGGTAACTTCACCTCCTGAATGTTCCTACTGTCTTGTCATCATACTAAATAGCTTTCCTGAGTATAAACTGACATCCTAGTTCACCAGTTAGCCTCTTGTGAGTTTATTATGTGTGAATCAATTCCCTAGGGCCTTATTAAAAACCCTAGGTAAACTGAACCAAAGTTTTCTGAACCATGCTAAAGGCCAGCCACTGGAATATAGTGACCCATTCCTAAGAAACTATTTCTAAAATAGGTATCTGTTTTCTTACACATCTTAATAACAACCACAACAAATGACAGGTGAATGTCATTAGTATACAGGCCTGAGTTCATTTCTCATATACCCCACTCTTATTCAGAGACCCAGTGCTAGTCACTCAGACTTTATGAGTCTATAAAAAAGTGATCCCATATGTGGTGTCAAGTTTAGAAAGGTCCTTTTCTGTCTAATGAAAAAGTGTTTCAGCACAACAAACAGGACATATGGTTGAGTTCACAAAGGGAAGTCCAATTTTGAAAGTAGGAATGCATATAAAATAAAATTAAAAAAAATATATCATAACCCTTTTAGGGAATCTATTTATATTGGATGATTTTTCTGGGTCTACTTAGAACATACAGCAAGAGTTTAGAGGACAATGAAGATGATTAAGGAAAGGAAAATTCATGCAGTCTTTCTGAATATGATTAAATTGGAATTTCATGGGCTTTGGGATCTGGAATTACCTTTTTTTCCTTTTCTTTCTCAACAATTCAACCCATGTAGGAAGTATCTACTATGCACAAAGTACTGTGCTAAGTGGTGGCATACAGCAATGAAACTAAACCTACCTTTAACGTTAAAGAATTTCTATTTTGCTTTAGGGATAGACCATGTATACAGATCATCATAGGAGCATAGACTTATAGCTGGAAGGGACCTTAAAGGCTAGCTAGACCAAGATTTTTATTTTACCTCTGAAGAAATTGAGGCTCAGGGGTATGAAGTGAAACAACAAGGAAAACTGAGGAAGAGAGAAGAGGTAACGTTTGTCAGACAAGTCAAATCACCACCATCACTACCACTTTGACTAACATCCCCTCAGATTCTGATGAAGACAGCCCAAGACTCTGAGTCCAAAAGCCTTTGGAATAGCAATGCTTCTAGCCTAGGATCAAAAGGTTCAACATCAGGAAATGACATGATTCTGCCCACAGGAATGGCTTTTAAGAACAAGATTCTCTGCCATACCTAAGAATCATTAGATAGTGCAATCTAACTTAAATCTGAGACCTCTCATATGTGTTGACTTCCTATTAGGATGTGTGTTCTTTGAGATTAGAGACTGTCTTGTCTATTTATATCCCCAGTCCTTAGAAAACAGTAAGTGATTAACAAGTATTTCATTCATCCATTAGTTCATTCATTCATTGCTCTAGACCAAATGTTTAGCAAGCAGTAGGGCTAGGATTTGAATCAGAATCCTGTGACTCGAAATAGAGTGTTTTTCCACTATGCTATACGGTGTATACAATAGTCTGAGATGTGGTATTTTATTTACCCAGAATAATTATCATTGCAGTTTTGTTTTTGTTGTTCTGGACTTTTGACATCAAGGCATGGCATTTCTATTTCTAACAATTCGGACTGAAAATTCACCTGTAACTTACAATCTTTGGAAGCTCTCTGGATACTCTGACACAGTAAATAAATTGTCCAGTGTCAAGTCACTACATATCAGAGTCATGACTTGGAGGTCTGGAGGTCATCCAGATACTGAGATCTTCCCTCTCTCTATCCATTCCCCTTGCTACCTCATCATATAAGATAACTTTAGGAGAAGGAGAGCATTGTAAACTGGGACAATCGGAGAAAACTTCATGAACATGTCTTAACTGATTTGAGCCTCTAAGGAAGATAAGAATTCTGAAAAGCAGAGGTGAGAAAGGAAGATGCCCCAGGCTTAGCGTGGGACAGTTTGTGTGTGATTGCTGATGTAACTCACTATCTGAGGAAAAAATTCTAGTCTGTTCTGTTTAAATTTAGAGTAGCAAAGGGAAGTAATATAAAATGAATCTCAAAAGGCAAGAAAGATATACAGTGGATGGCTTTGAATATCAGATTAAGGAGCATGTATTTTATCCTAAAAGCAATAGGGAAACATGAAAGGATTTGTGATAAGCTGTTTTTGTTAGCTGAAGTAGTTTCTGGATTCTTCTGGCAGTGTTATTGTAGTAACTGTAGTACATCAGTTAAGCTAGGGGTTCTTAACTTCTTTTGTGTCATGGACTCCTCGGGCAGTCTTGTGAAATCTGGGCTCCTTTTTAGAATATTGCTTTTAAATGCATAAATAAATTACATGGGATCTCAAAGGAAACCAATTATATTGAAATGTATTTATCAAAATATTCTTGAAAAACAACATACGGGACATAATATTAAGAACTCCAGAATAAACCTCTGTAACAAATAGTGAGAAGCCAATGTCAACATTTATAACTCTATGTATTTCTCATATTGCAACAGCAGAATACATCATATATGTAAAGTATAGATTTGATAGGTGAGATACTGAAAGTAGATAAAAGGAGAAGAAGAGTTGAAGTAGGGTGATATCAGTGGGAGAGGACAGCAAAGAACAGATGCAAGAGAGACTGTGGAAACAGAGTTGAGAGGACCTAGGAACTGATCGAGAATGAGGGAGAAAGTAAATCGTTCAGTATAATTCTAGAAACCTGAGTAACTGGAAGGATGGTAGTGAGACCCATACAAAATATACAGGGAGATGCAGTCAACTGGAGGTTGTTGGTGCAGAAATGGAGTTCAAGAGAGAAATTAGGTATAGCATATAGATTTGTTAGGATATGTATATTGGACATTTTTTTTTTAATTGAGGCATGCATGCCTAACATGGAGACATCTCTAACAGCATTTACCTGGGCATGTTCCTTGCCAAGCCTAGAGGCCTGTATTGGGCTACCCGAGTCTTTCTTACCTGTCCAGGTCTTCGGCTGGCCACGCCGGATGCACGTATGAGAGAAAGGACGTTCCAGAGTCAAACAGGGGTTGAGCTTTATTACAGGGTTTCGGTTACAAGTGCAGGGAGTCTTCTTTCTTAGGACGAAGAGGGGGAGATTTCCTAAGAAGGCTAAGCTTAAGGGATTGGAAGTAGAAGTACAAGCGGGGAGAGAGGGGGAGGGGAGAGAGGAAAGAAAAGAAGCGGAGCCCTACTTTTCTCTTTGGCTCCACACGTGCTAAGAGAGCTTTTAGGCTTCCTCAATCCTACTTAATCTTCAGCCACACAGTTTGCATCTCAATACCATGCTGTTAGGTAACTAGGTGTGCTCCAATCCGGGACGACCTCGAGGGCAGGGAGACTCCACCCATCAGGTATCTCCGGGGGAGAGGCGGAAATACCCGAGCTAGCCGAGCTAGCTCGGTCTGACCTTCTCGAACCCCCGCTGTTCATGGAGGGCCTCGTAAGACTCTAAGATTTAGAAGTCCCACTTTTACCTGCCCGAGACTGTCCACACGGAATTGAGCTTCCAGTCCCAACAGTTCCTATCTCACTTCATTCTCTACCATTTAGGTTGGGACAGCCTGAGAGTTGTTTTCCTTTTCTGCCTCAAGTGCTTTTCCTTTTTTTTTTTTGATTGGGCACTCTTTGCCATACAAAATTTCCTACTGTTCAAAGGGTAAAGTTCACAGTTAAACCAAGTGTGGATGCCATAAACTGAGCTGGAGAAAGGAAAGGGATTCCCTTCTTCTGCTCCCTCTTTAACAGTGGCTTCAAGCAATGAGTTTTGTAGTTGTCTTTTTCCATTTTCTTTGTTCTTCTCAGTTTTAGGTGCAGAAATTTCTATCAGATTTCTGAAAGAAATTCAAGCCCTGGTGACTCTGCTGCCAAGATATGTAGGTGGGATGTTGTAGCCAGTCAGCCAGACAGAAAGGACCAGAGAAGACAGGCTGCTGGGACTTGAGTCTGAGGACACATCTGAACTTGGAACTGGGACACTGCTCTATAGAAACCCAGGAAAGCTTTGAACCTAATCCCCTTCCATTCCCCAGAGACTAAAGTGATACAAAGGGTAGGAGAGGATTATGCCTCCCAAAGATTGGGGGAGTAAGATAATCCATTAATGAATAAAAAATTACCTTACACTTACACTATACCTTAACCATTTCTGCCTTCTCACTGAACTTACTGAGTAATAATGCCAATGCCACCCTGATTTGAAGGTCTTATCATATTCTGTTTAAAATTTCTCTATTTCTTTGCCTTTTGTATAACAGAAAGAGAAGAGAAGGAAGAGCTTAGGGGCAGACTCATGTTTAGAGAGTAAAAAGTGTAAGATTATACAGCAAAGGAGACTGAGAAGGAACAGTCAGACAGGAGCAACATCAAGGGAGTACAAAATCATTGGAGTTAACAGGAAAGAAAACATACCCAAATTGAAGATTGTAGATTGTGTCAAAATAAATCAACCTCAGAAAGTTTAGATTTCAACTTTTGCTGTGCCAACTCTTTTATCTTCAATTGTCCTTCAGATATTAGAAGTTCAATATTGTCAAAAAGATAAGCTCAACATTTTCTCTACACACACACTAGTTTACCTATATATTATATACAGTGTGCGACAATTTTCTTATTCCAACATTTAAAAATTTTCCCTTAATATTGTTCTCACAAGTAAATACATGAATGAGCTCCACCAATTGTCTCATTCCTACTTGTTTTCCCAATTCTATAGCCGCTATGAACACAGCTGCTTTGACTCTAAATACAGTGCTGTTCACCACCACAGTGTCTACATTCTGCTTTCATGACTTTATCTGTGTATATAGCCTCCACAAGTTTATTGTACAACAAACATGCAAGCAAAGCAGTAACAAAAACAATAAGAAGTAATCTGGCTTCTTATTTTGTAACTATACATTACTCCCAAAATAGAAAGAATCTATGGAAAGACTGACCATAAAGAGAGAAAGTTAATGATTATCAGAAGAAGTTTCCAGGGGGGAGGAGCCAAGATGGTGAAGTAGAAAGACACACATATGCTAGCTCCAAACCCACACCCATAAAATGTCTGTAAAGAAGAACTCCCAACAAATTCTGGAGCAGCAGAAGCCACAGAATAACAGAGCTGACAAGATTTCTGTTCCAGAGACACCTGAAAACCTGACACAAAAGGTCCTTCGTGCACCGGACCCAGAGCAAAGCCCAGCCCTGCCTTGGCCATGAGGCACCGAGAAGAGCAGATCCAAGCAGGCTTCAGGGACAGAATCTCCAGTGGCCACGCAGGTCCCTCCACCCACAGGTGACAAGGGTCGGTGAGAGGGTCTCTTTAGCTGGTCAAGAGGGGAGTGGGGTGTCGCCATAACTCAGACCCCCTCGGGAGGCAGCAGCGGGGGAGGCAGCAGACAGGGGCAGCAGCAGACAGGGGCTCTCCACATAAATACCCTGAGGGAACAGAGCCCCATGTGGCAGCCCTGCCCCCACTTGAGCACCTGAACTTAATCTCACACTGAATAGCAGCCCTGCCCCCGCCCAAAGCCCTGAGGCTGGGAAGCAGCATTTGAATCTCAGACCTAAGTGCTGGCCAGGCAGATCTGGAGGCGTGGTGGGTGTGGAAAGAAAACTCAGAAGTCAAGTCACTGGCTGGGAAAATGCCCAGAAAAGGGGAAAAAAAAATAAGACTATAGAAGGTTACTTTCTTGGTGAACAGATAATTCCTCCCTTCCTTTCTGATGAGGAAGAACAATGCTTACCATCAGGGAAAGACAGAGAAGTCAAGGCTTCTGTATCCCACACATCCAAAATAAATATACCATGGGCTCAGGCCATGGAAGAGCTCAAAAAGGATTTTGAAAATCAAGTAAGAGAGGTGGAGGAAAAACTGGGAAGATAAATGAGAGAGATGAAAGAAAAGCATGAAAAGCAAGTCAACACCTTGCTAAAGAAGACCCAAAAAAATGCTGAAGAAAAGAACACCTTGAAAAATAGGCTAACTCAACAGCCAAAAGAGGTTCAAAAAGCTAATGAGGAGAAGAATGCTTTAAAAAGCAGAATTAACCAAATGGAAAAGGAGGTTCAAGAGCTCACTGAAGAAAACAGTTCTTTCAAAATTAGAATGGAACAGATGGAGGCTAATGACTTTATGAGAAACCAAGAAATCACAAAACAAAACCAAAAGAATGAAAAAATGGAAGATAATGTGAAATATCTCATTGGAAAAAAAACTGACCTGGAGAATAGATCCAGGAGAGACAATTTAACAATTATGGGCCTACCTGAAAGCCATGATCAAAAAAAGAGCCTAGACATCATCTTTCATGAAATTATCAAGGAAAACTTCCCTGAGATTCTAGAACCAGAGGGCAAAATAAGTATTCAAGGAATCCATCGATCATCGCCTAAAAGAGATCCCAAAAGAGAAAATCCTAGGAACATTGTGGCCAAATTCCAGAGTTCCCTGGTCAAGGAGAAAATATTGCAAGCAGCTAGAAAGAAACAATTCAAGTATTGTGGAAATACAATCAGGATAACACAAGATCTAGCAGCTTCTACATTAAGGGATCGAAGGGAGTGGAATATGATATTCCAGAAGTCAAAGGAACTAGGACTAAAACCAAGAATCACCTTCCCAGCAAAACTGAGTATAATACTTCAGGGGAAAAAAATGGTCTTTCAATGAAATTGGGGACTTTCAAGCATTCTTGATGAAAAGACCAGAGCTGAAAAGAAAATTTGACTTTCAAACACAAGAATGAAGAGAAGCATGGAAAGGTAAAAAGCAAAGAGAAGTCATAAGGGACTTACTAAAGTTGAACTGTTTACATTCATACATGGAAAGACAATATTTGTAACTCTTGAAACTTTTCAGTATCTGGGTAGTTGGTGGGATTACACACACACACACACACACACACACACACACAGCACAGAGTGAATTGAATAAGATGGGATCATATCTTTAAAAAATGAAATTAAACAGTGAGAGAGAAATATATTGGGAAAAGAAACGGAGAAATGGAATGGGGCAAATTATCTCTCATAAAAGAGCCAAGCCAAAGACTTTTTAGTGGAGGGAAAAAGAAGGGAGGTAAGAGAAAAACATGAAGTTTATTCTCATCACATTCCACCAAAGGAAGGAATAAAATGCACACTCATTTTGGTATGAAAACCTATCTTACAATACAGGAAAGTGGGGGATATGGGGATAGGCAGGGTGGTGGGGAGGATGGAAGGGAGGGCAATGGCAGGAGGGAGCAATTTGAAGTCAACACTCTTGGGGAGGGACAGGATCCAAAGAGAGAACAGAAGCAATGGGGGAGCAGGATAGGATGGAGGGAAATATAGTGAGTCTTACACAACATGACTATTATGGAATTCATTTGCAAAACTACACAGATATGTCCTATATTGAATTGCTTGCCTTCCAAAGGGAATGGGTGGGGAGGGAGGGATGAAGAGAAGTTGGAACTCAAAGTTTTAGGAACAACTGTTGAGTACTGTTCTTGCTACTAGGAAATAAGAAATACAGGTAAAGGAGTATAGAAAGTTATCTGGTCCTACAGGACAAAAGACAAGATGGGAACAAGGGAAGGGAGGGATGATAGAAGAGAGGGCAGATTGGTGATAGGGGCAATTAGAATGCTTGGTGTTTTGGGGTGGGGGGAGGGGACAAATGGGGAGAAAATTTGGAACCCAAAATTTTGTGAAAATGAATGTTAAAAGTTAAATTAATTAATTAAAAAGGAAAAAAGAAAAAAAAAGAAGTTTCCAGAGAAGTGAGAGATGGAATAAAATTACAAGTGTAGCTTTACTGTGAAATCAGTTGAAAAAAATCATTTAGAGTTATGGACTAAAATTAATGTTGACCATTATTGTCACCATCATTACCTCATTTAACAAACATTTTAAATTGCCTAGTGGGTGAAATATTCTCTATTATACTCTAAGAATTGGAACAGCTAGGTGGTGCAGTGGATAGAGCACCAGTGAAGGAGTCAGAAGGACCTGAGTTCAAATCTCACCTCAGACATTTGACACTCACTAGCTGTGTGACTTTGGGCAAGTCACTTAACCCCAATTGCCTCATCCTGGGCCATCTCCAGTCATCCTGATGAATATCTGATCACTGGATTCAGATGGCTCTGGAGGAGAAGTGAGGCTGGTGACCTGCACAGCCCTTCCTCACTCAAAACAAAGTCAAGTGCAAGTCATGTCATTATTTCTCTGATGGCATGGTCTTCTTCAGCAATGAAGGATGAACATAGACTCTAAGGATAGATAATTAAAGATGGACTTACCTTCTGAAAGTTAGTAGGGTAAGAGTTGAAAAATGTTATAAAAAAACTTACAACAACCACTGTTGAGAATATGGAGGGGAGTCAACAAGAAATGAATTAAAATATTTAAAGTAATATTGGACATATATTCTGATGCATGCCACAGTGTGAAAATGACTTTTGGCTCTAAAAGGCCATGCCAGAGGAATGGTCTCTGGGAAGGTGCACAACTTGGAAGGGGTTCTAGTACAATCCTGTTGACAAACTGAAACTTATCTCCAAGGAAGTACAGAAAGGCTCATCTGGCCAGACGATTGGTCAGTAGGTGATAAATTCCTTGGCTATGGTAGAGAATGTTTTAAAAAAAGGCTTTTATTCTCTTTCTAACCCTTCCAAAGGACAGTGATAGCAAGTGCTAAGAATCACCAAGTATTTAGACTATATGTAAACATTAACTGTTGGAACTTTAAAAGTGAGATCTGTGTTCAGTGCTGAACGAGATAAGAAATTGTAGCTTATATCCAAAGTTCTTTTCTGGGATATTGAAGAAAAGAAATTCTACAAGGAACTTGACAAGATTCTACAAGCAAAGCCAATATTTTTTAAATTTAATTTAATTTTTATTCTCTGATGGACACATGAAGTATGGCATAGAGACATTTTTTTTTTGGAAAAATTGTTTCAATTTATAGTTCTATAAAAAATGCTCTAAATCATTATTGATTAGAAAAATACAAATTAAAACAACCTATCAGATTGACTAAAATGATTGAATAGGAAAGAAACAAATGTTGAAGGGAAGGTGGAAAAATTGGTATACTAATTCACAGTTGGTAGAAATTTGAACTGATCCAACTAGTTTATTATTACTGCAAGGCAAACAAAATGGAGTGGAAGTCAGCTTAATTATCAAATATTTCACTTGCTTGCCAAATAGACAGAGATGACTTCCAAAGGCAACTTTGGATAAAAATATAAACTTGTCCATAAAATCTTAAGAAAATGGATGATGAATAGTTATAAGTACTATTGTCTTGTATAACAGATAGAAGTAGTGGGACATAGAACCAGATTAGTTAATTTGGCAAGATACCAACCAAACAAATCATCTCATAGCCGTTCAAGGATAAAAACGGAAAAGTACTACAAGCAGAAGAAAAATTGAACAAAAGATTTACCAAAAAAAAAAATCAAACTTTTTAATTTTTTTTTTCTATAAAGGATAGTAGAATCACCATTCACAGAGTCTAATATTAGACTCTGCTTTGCTTACAGGGGAAGTTGAATTGGTACCAAAGAGAACAAAGATGGGAAAAGCAGCTGAATTTGATTAAGCATATAGACAGCAGATTTACACCAAAGTGATACAACTGTGAATTTACTGAGGGACTGATAGATGAAGTATGAGAAAGAGGGAGTTACACCAAAAGCATGGAAAAAGTCTCTAATGTCATTAATATCTGCCAAAAAGGTAGTGAGAGAATCTTGGCGACTACCAAATCTGCGCCTACTCTCCCATTTATACAATTTTATGGGGTATCTATAAGTGAATGAAAGGTATCCTTGATCAGAGTATTGGTAGAGAATAAGCAGGAATATGTAAGAACAGAAAGGATCCAGTTTGATAACCCTATCATAATAAATATCAGACTAGGCATGAAACATAAGCATGACTGATCACTGAAGTATTTGTCAGTGTGATAGAGTCGATCCAGGGCAGTATTTCAAGGAGGGATTCCCTGAAGATAGTGAGATCCTTCTCTTTGTATATACTTCTCTTCACAAATGGAATCGTGTTGATTGCATCAAGCCCCAAGATATTGAAGAGCTTACTTAAAAAAGATTCATAACTCAAAGGAGTTTGTTCATTCCATCCAAATAGGAAATAAGAAATAGGTGAAGAATATTTGTTTTCCAGATTTCTTGATACACACTAATGAATATTCTATGGAGCAGGATTTCTTAACCTATGATCTATGAACTTAA
The DNA here is from genome assembly GCF_028372415.1 of Notamacropus eugenii. Classification (NCBI taxonomy): domain Eukaryota; kingdom Metazoa; phylum Chordata; class Mammalia; order Diprotodontia; family Macropodidae; genus Notamacropus; species Notamacropus eugenii. Next base: position 132,984,881 of record NC_092877.1, read on the forward strand.
AAAAAAGTTGATAAAATTTTAATATGATTGGTTTCAGTTATAATTTTGTAGATTTTAGCTATGATTTTAAAATAGGTTCTGTGACATTACAAAAAGTTCAAGAGACATAGTTTCTGCATAATTTGATAATTTTATTAATAAGTCCAGTAGGTTATTAATAAAACAGTGGACATTTGTCCATCTCTCTCAGACCAATGACCTCTAATGGTGGTGGAGTCATAGTTTATATGCCCTTCAGGGAAGAGGTGTTCTTAAGAGGTGGCAATTCACTTGAAATGGTTAACAAAAAGACAGGTGTGGATTATATTAAAATGAAGGTCTTGGAATACGTGACTTAGGTCACTCCAATCTTGGTCAAAGAGACATCAATTTCCATTATCATTTGTCTTCATAATAGGGAGAATCAAATCTTTCCCAGACCTGTCTGAGCAAACACAATAGAAGAGGGATATACTCATTGGTCTAAACTTAAAATTTCTTTTACTGTCTGATTAGATCTTGACCTGGGTAAATCTTTAAAATGAATTTGCCGTACTGATTGGTTTCTGGATGAGGAAGCAGAAAAGGGGGGGAAAAAAAAACTTTGGTCCTAAAACAATAATTATTTCTTATGAGAGAAACAGTCATTTCTCACAGTTCACATACTTTAGCAGACTGCCAAAGGAGTTTTGGAATACAGACAGGCAAAGATCTCTTAAAGATCTGGAACACAGTGCTGATAGATAGTGAGCCAAGCCCAGAATTAAAAAGGAAGGGGATAGATGGCTCAGGTGCTTTCAGGAAATTACAAAGCATGTTTATTGGCCCTTAATTTCCCATAAATAAAAAATTTTGTCTTTTAAATATAAAAGTGTTACTGGATTTGCTATGCGGCTGAAAGTACTGGGATACCAGTCTCTGAAGAAATAGAGATGACCATTACACATACAGTTCAATTTAATGTCACAGTGGGCATGAACAGGATGCAATATATAATCATCAAGGGAATGTAAAGAACAGGAATAAAGTATATTGTTAAAGAATTGACAGAAATAAAAGATGATTAATTGCAAGGCAACATTAAGAGATAACAGTTGAGTGGCTAGAGTGTCATTGGCATGCCAATGATATTGAGGGGGGACCCGTTGTGGTGAATGTTCATGAGGAACATGGATGAGACTGAAACAGGATCAGTAAGCATAGGATTGTAATTTGCATTGCTGGAAGGAACTTTTGGTTTCTGGAAATCATATTCAGAATGCAGGAAATAGCTCCTGAAGCAAAGCATAAAGTAGACAAAGTTATGATTGTGTGCCTTTACTTCATAAAAGTCAATTCTTACTATCATGTCATGTATTATTAAATTTTCTGGGCACCTCACATGGTGTAGAGGAACCAGACCTGGGTTTGAAATCAATGGACTTGGGTTGGAGCTACACCATTCTTACTTATAAACGGTGTGACCTTGGGCACATTGATTACAATTTCTTATTGCAACCTTGGAGTTTGTTTATTTCATGAAGAATTGTGTGTAAAGCAATAGATCTTTGTTGTGTATGTTTAGTGCACAAAAAATGAAAGAATAAGCTTTACCTTATGACACCCAGGAGCTAGGACATAAAGTCCCTTCTAATTCTGGGATTCTAGGATTATCAAGTTTCACTGAATTCAAAACACCCACAAGTGTTGTCCATGGTGGGATCAATGGATCATGTCTTAGGGAAGGAGAATGTGTGTGATGGTAAATTAATGAAGAAAACATTTTTAGACAAGTCAAGCTTCAAATTCTCCATTGAACTATACAAACTATTAAACCTAAAAATTGAGATAGCATTTCAAATCCTGTGTGGGAATGCTTTATAAGGCAGAGGGCATTAAGGGCAAAGCATTAAGCAGGGCTACAAGTAAAATTAAGCATAAGAAATATATGCTTTGCTCTTACTTTTCAAACTCTCTTACTTCTCTGGATGCCTCAGGGATCACAGAGATTTTAGTAAGAAGATGCCAGTTTCACTGAAAAAAAGTCCTTTAAATTTACTTTACAATATTTTGGGTGCCAAAAGACATGAACTTTCTCTTGAAGATTTACTGAAGCAAGACTGCTCTTTTATTGTGAAGTTTTATATACTATTCTAGATTCTCACTTCTAATGTAATAATAGTACCTGCTTCTGGAAAGGAAGCTCTAGGGAAAAGGACAAAAATGATTGGTTTGTTTGTAAATTACAGTATATTATGTGTTTTGAGTTTAATAATGACCATGATGAAGTTTTGCTGGAAAACTCTTGACCCAATAAACACTTGTTGCTTGAAGAATGACTTCAGAAAAGCCATCCTCCACTCATTTTTCCCCATTAGCAAATGTATTCATTTTCTATAATTTCTTTTAAAGTGATCTGACCATAAAAATCTTAAGAATCCTCAATTTTCTTTGGGTTTCCACTTCACTGACTATATTGCTATGACTTCATAATGTTGACTAATGAGGAACTCAATAGTACTCAACAGTAAGGAATTCACATATAGATCATATATATGCAAAAAGGACTGTCATTTCTGCTATCCAACTTGATTTATTAGACTCATTTTTCCCCCAAAAATTATTTCCCTTCCTAAGAGATAATCTGAGCTAAGTCTGACTTTGCCTTGAGATTATTACAAATCAACCTGGCTTCTGCCATTTAGTAGGGGGTCAAGGAGGGTGTCTCAAGACAGTTCCAACCTAAGATGTTAACAGTAAATATCAACACTCTGAGTAACATGAGTAAGAGTTACCAAGGAAGGAAGAGAATTGGGGAACTGCCAAATCCAAGAGTTTTTTGTGAATATTTAGTCCACAACTCCATAAGAGGGATATAGGTACAACATCATAAGAAGGTGAGATCAGAACTACCCAGCAACTTGTCAGAGTAGTGCCAAGAGATCATTTAATGCTTCAGGGTCAGAAGGGAGCTTACAAAGTGACATTAGTAAAGGTGATGACAATTTATATATGGATTGATGGAAGTGATCTTCTTTTCAACTCTTCCTTCACTCAAAGTAGGGTTTATAGGCCTCAGGAAATCAGTAGAAACTTATTATCAATGTCAGGATTATAGTTAATACTACATGTAAAACAAATATTCCCATATATAGGGTGGTCATATATGTGTAGAATAGTTACTTCAAGTTCACTACTTGCAAAAGCCATCAATAGACAGTCTGAGCTTGAACTTCTCAAGTTCACTTTCACTATGCAAAATCAAGTTGCTTGTAGGTTCCAATCCTGGGCAATTTTTCACTACTAATTGGATATATTCAGGGTACAGCCTTTCCACAATCTGATTTTTCTGTTTCTATCTAAGGTATCCCTATTCCTAACAATGATTTTTAACTTTAAAAGACTGACCCCCTTTCCCACATAATTCTAATGTTTTTCTCAGCTCCCTATTAATACAATTGCTCATTGATATTTACATTAAATTATATTTTCTAATACAGAAAAAAATACACATGAGCAATATACATGATAAGAATTCAGGTTCTAGGATGATGTTCCTGGGAAAATTCTGAGGTCTTAACTATTCCCATCTAGTCTTTTGTACTTGGTTTCATCCAGGCACACTCAAAGATCCCAGTAGTAGAGCACTTTCTACCTACTGTGCTCCTGACCACCATTGTCCCCCAACCTCCCCTGCATCATTCCAGAAGTAGAGGATGGAATGAGATTCCCATCTCTGGTCATCACATTCACTTCATTAGATCTGGCTGATCCCATAAAAAACTCTATGTGGTGTTCTCTTTATGACTTCATTGTTGTTAAAACCTTATTTCAATATTGTCATAGATGCTGGTGGGGAGGGAGGAATCTAAAACAAAAGGGAAGAATGATCACATTTAACTTTCAACCCTAGCATCTTTACTTTCTTCTCTTACTGATGCCTTTTGCTTCTGGTGACTTTTCACAGTGTGGTGGTTCTTGTCTCTCAGGCTTGATCTGAGGCATTCTATTTATGCAACACCTAGACATCTAGTCTTTCATTTATTATTTTTTCTGGTTCCTTAAAGATCCAGCAAATCTCAGGTGGGAAATAACAGGTTTTTTTCAGACTGAGTTTATACAAGGCAATAGATTTAGCACTGGAAAGTACCTTAGAGATCATCCAAAATCATAGAACTAGTTATCAGAGCCAAGATGTTAACCCAGGACCTTTGATTCCAAATTCGATATTCTTTAATAATATCCTCCTTGCCAAGGTTGAATAAGACTGATCATGCATGGATATTTTAGCATCAGACAAAGTGTCCACTTTTAGGTATGTAAATACAGCAATTATGACCTTACAAATCCTTATATTATTTTAAACTGAATTCTGTGCTACCAAATGTTACCTCTGACCACTTTAATTGTGGACATAACCATAATGCAAGATATTCCTGGTAATTTAACTGAGCTACATGAATTATCAGAAGTCACAAGGTCACTTGACTCCCAGATTGTATTAATACTCTTTAAAAACACTGGATACATTTGCATAGGACTTTCTTATAAAACTTAATTTCAACTACTGCTTTCCTTACTAACATTTCTTCTAGTGAAATTGTTCTTTATTTGATTGGTAGTACTAGAAATAGTCCCCTTTAGAGTGGTAGGGGGATAAAAATAATAATAGGCATAACGCAATTCAGTTTTTGCAAAACTGGCACACATACCTGACCTCATTCAACTGTTAAAGCAACCTATGACAGAGGGAGATACTGTACCTATAATTGTTTCCATTTTACACATAAAGAAACTTAGTCTCATAGAGTTTAAATGACACATTCATGGTCACGTAGCCATTAAGTGTCAGAAACAAGATTTGCATGTTATCTATTGTCTATATTATCTAATTTGTTTCACATACATTTTCCCCAGGACTTTGCTTCCGTTTTTTGCTTTGCTTTAAAAGGAAGAAAACGTACAAAAGAGGTAATAGACATCAATTAAACAAATAGTTTATGAATGGAACAGTCAAGTTCACTTTTGCAGTTCTGTAGGACTCTGGCTGATTGCCAGATATCAACTAGTCCTTGCAGGATACTGTGCTGAAATTCCATTGTGAAGCAATAATTGGACATTTCAATCTTTAGATTCATTCCATCATTTAGGAATTTTCCCCTGTTCAAATACATGGTAACAAATTGTACATCTGTTTCTGGCTGAAAATATACGAGAAGGGACCAATAATTTAAAATAGTGAGAACAATGCAAAAGAGGTCTAAGGATGGTATGAGGCAGGAAAAGACTCTTGAAAGTAGCTAAAGTTTGTGAGTTTCTTAAGGGACTTGTGAATGGTTACACTTACTGCTTCTATACCTATGGGCAAATCAGTTAATCCTTCTGGGTCTCATTTTCATCAACTGCAAAATGAGAAGGTTCAACTAAATGACCTCTAAAGTTCATTGTAGACTTAATTTATGATCCTGTGATCTCTACTTTCTTCTCTGTGGGAACAATAGTTGGGGGAAGCAACTACAGTGCTAGAAACACCCAGATCTTTAAAAGTGTATAGGGAGGGGAAGGCATTATAGATTTACTTTTTATTAATCTTTAAAATTTAGCACTTCCTTCAATTATGATTTTTAACAATGGTTTTGAACTAGAGGCTTGACTAGACAGTCAATGGGGACCATAAAACACAAAGAGTTTATGTACTTGTTCTTTCTATGTGGTGCATTTTCATTGACTAATATACCCGGAATACAGAATGATAATCTAGCTATCCTGCATGCTACTGTTACATGTTAACAATTATTTTTAATGACTTAAAGAGTAATTATATCTCTTAGTCTATCTTTATAAATACATGATAAATATCTTTTATGATGGGGGCCTTTAGAAAAATAGCACAACAAGGTTTGTTAGAATGTGTTTACAATTGTCAATTTTTTCTTTTCCACTGCATTTCAATGAGTCTGGAAGAGAGAATGTATGAAGTTGATGACTTCGTGCAACTCTGCCTCACTTAAATCCAATTCACATGCATGTCAAGACATCAATCACCCCATGATGTCATTGGTTCTCTTTGAGAATGAAGAATAAACAGTAATCCATATGGAAGATTATGAAATTATATATATATATATATATATATATATATATATATATATATATATATATAATCCAATTTTAATGTTGTCAGAAAGACTCTTTGTCTTTGTATATTCACTTAACAGTATGATCCAAACACAAAGCAGAGAAGGTCATGTTTACTAAACAGGATCTCAAATTTAAAGAATTTCAGAGGTATCTCATCTGTTATATATGTTTTAGGGCTCATCATCTCCATATCATTCAGCACATTTTTGTACGGAGTGACTGTAAGACCCTGAGAAGATGACAAGAGCATTACTCCAAGAAACTGCATTAAGTATAGAAATCTTGCTTATTCTCTATGTCTTGCTCACCAGCTTGTCCAGAGATCCTTCTGAAAACCACCAGACATCCTATGTTCCTTCCCTAAATGCTTACAGTTTGTGCCAAAATTTACCATTTAGTTTAATTAGTTAATTGATTTTTTAATTCTTTCTCCAACTAGAGTGTAAGCACCAAGAAGAATATACCCAAGTCTTAAATATTTTCTGCCATCTTCATCCCCAGCTCTAAGCTCCTATCATGGTTCAGTACAGATACTAAATTCTTGGTGGATATTTTCTACAAAACTGATGCTTACACAACACCAAGTCATGCAACTCGGAACCAATCATGAAAAATCTGTCATACCTTTTTCTCAGCACTCAATATTAAAATTAATTTTAGTCTATTCTAGCCTGCTTTAAATGCTATCTGTGTTCTCATCATCTTATCTAATTCAAAGTGTGAACTGCTAGTTAAGAATATATATCCCATGGAGGAAGGTGTGAGTATTTTTGCTTTTGGTTATTTAAAAATCAAGTATATTCTTAGGCATTCCAAAAAGACTACAAAAGGAATATTAAATATAAGAAAATGCTATGCAGATACATACCACATATAAAAAAGTTATAGAGAGATAAAAAGATATTAAATAACACTGAAATGAGAAAAAGGGAAAAGAAAAACATTTTCAATATTAATAAGCATATACATTAGAATAGGTGACCTCTGAGATCCCCTCGCACTTGGAGTTTCTATGATCCTATCATCATTTTTTAGACACTATTTCCTTAGTCTCTTTTATTTTCCAGGGGGAAGGAAATAACACATAATGATGGGCATAGATTTTCTAATTGTTTTTTCATCTTATCGATGTTTTTAGTTTTACTTATTTCCTGGCATGAAATCATCTCCACTACTCTGCGAGCTCACTGAATTTCTCTTTATGCAACAACAGCAAAGACATAAAATCCAACCAGGTAAGTGAAATATTTGGGGGAAAAATGACCATGTCTGACAAAATAGGCAACACGACAGTGCTGTACTCCTGGATTCTTTCTTCTAAATGAAGGGTGGTATAGGTTTTAGGACACCAGGTAAGGGATATCATAGCAACGTATTTGGAAAACTTTTTTCTCTTTAAAGTAGAAATAGACATACACACACACACGCACGCACGCGCACACACACACACACACACACACACACACACACACACACACACACACACACACACACACACACACCACAAGACATACTAAATGAAATGGCACATGGGATTTATCATTCCAAACCACAATGACATTTATTTAAGAAAGTTCAAGTGAAAAGGATTCATTACCTAAACCACATAACAGCAGAGGTAATTGTAGTTGTGTGAAGGTTACTAAAACCACCTTGTGTTTCTTGCCCTCACTGTTGTGTATTTGACGAGATTTAGTATAGAGTTCTCACAATATAGCTCTCCATAACATCTTATGAGGAAAATGCACTCACACACTCAAGAGCACACACACACACACGCACATTCTTTTACTGTCTTTATACTTCACATAATATTTCTAACAAAAATAAAGCTAACCTTCTATCCTCTGAAGGCGGAATATAGTTCAATATGAACCAAAAGGATGAATAAATGACAAATTTATAAAACAGAAACCCCTCTAACTGCAGATGTGTTCACTTAGGTACAGTGATAAAAATATTATATAAATGGAAGTGTCAGAAGCTAATGACAAACCAACAAAACAATGCAAGAAGCCCTTACACTGCTGCCTTAGAAGACAAGGGCACCCAGAGGAATTAGGAGACAATGTTTCAGTCACATATGCTCTTTCTCAGTTTATGGACTTCATTATTTTGGTTTTACTGCCACAAGAGAGTGAAGAACCAGCTGGCAGAAATGTCAAAAGGAGATGAACCTTGTCTTCACCAGTAACCTTATTAATAATAGGCTTTTATTCAGGCTGTTTTGAGGTAGCACCTTAGTTTAGGTTAATGTTTCCTGTGAACATTTTAAATAACCTGACAAATTATATTCATCACTGTTTTAATATCATCATGCTTGGAACAACTTATTATAATATTAATTAATTTGCATGTAGAAACATTAATGCTTTAAAAAGTGAGCCACATAAAATATGGTTTTTACATAGACATTCTGTCCATAACTGATACATGTTCAATATATACTTTAGAAGTACAATATTTGTCAACTCTTACATGCCTGAATCATAGGAATCATTATGTATGAAGACTTGTCACAGACATAGTTCTCGTTTATTTGGCTCAGTTGACTTTTTATTTTACTAATGAGAAAGATTGACTTTAAAAGAAATATTGTTAGGGAAACTGATTGCTGAAATGAATGCATTTTGTATTATAACTGTGCCCAATCTATGTGCTAAAAAAAGTTCATGCTTTTTTGGTATTTAGGCACATGCTTACAAAATGTATCCAATGTAGAATCAGTCATCTTAGAATAGAAGATTTCAATATAGGTATGTCAGTAGATTCATTTCAATAATTGCAATGAATCAGGCTACTCAGGGTGTCCAGTCTTAGGAATAATAAGGTGAACATCATTTGAGCAAAATCTTTATCTTGGAGGAAAGGAATTCTGGAGGTAGATGAGTTCTCTGATTAAGATGAATAATGGGAATTTTCAATTGAAGTTAATAATGAAAGTGGCATTTTTAATGTTCATTTTATCTATTGCCTCTAATCATCATGCATCCCTGAATTGGAAACCATCATGGGAGAGGATCTCATCCAATCAACCCCAATGCAAAAAGCATTCAATTCAATCCAGAAATAAATTCTAATTGGACTGAATAGACTGGAATTTTATTTGTAGATACTTCTCTGCTCTTGTATACCTGGGTAATAGAGACCACATGTCAGAATTGATTGTAGATGACTGTGTTATTCACGTGGCCAAAGAAACTTTGTATTTTATTAATGGGAGTTATGAGCTATAAAATCCATTGGCTTCCATGAAGGAGGTGATAATAGAACAAAAAGGAAAGATAAAAGGACTTCACTTAGTATTTGATACTTAATATTCTAATATATCTGTACCCTCAGTAATGCAGGAAATAACCCATCTAGAGGCAGCTAAGTGATATAGAGGAAAGCACTAGAGCTAGAGACAGAAAAGCCTAAGTTTAAATTTGAAACTTAAATTTAACCCTGGGAAAGTCACTTAACTTTTGCTTGCCTCAGTTTTCTCATTTCTAAAATGGGTATGATAATAGCACTTACCTGGAAGGGTTAGAGTAGGGATCAAATAAGATAGTACTTATAAAGTGATTAGCACAGTTCTTGGAGCAGAACAGACAGTTAATAAATGCTTATTCCAGCCTCCTCCTTTGGTCCATATGTGCTTGCCCAATTTGTGCAACTGGCCCATGTCCTTCTGTAAATTTACTGCAAGGAGTCTATCCAATGTTCTAGCGTTTTCCTTGCCTTTTCTTGATGCTGAAAAGATCTCAGTGGAGCACATAAGCTGTTCATTAGTTATCCTTTGCTTTTGCCACATGATACTGAGCCCATCTTCCTTCAATTACATATTTTAATGACATTTTCTACACACACATATAAATGTATGTACATGTATATGTATGTATTTGAAGATTACAGAATCATGGCTCAGAGACATTTAATAATAATGTCAGAATATCAATATTAAAAAAGAAAATAAAAAGACAGATCTTTATTGCAGAGGAAAAAAACAAAAGGGGATTGAAGTTTCCCAAAGCCAACTCAGCTTGCTTTCTGATTTGAATTTATTTCTGTTCCAGATTTATTATTTATTTTCAGTGTCTGAGCAAGATACACACACACACACACACACACACACACACACACACACATACACATACACACAACCTTATAGAACACTTCTTTGAATTGTCCATCTAACTGTATGCCATAATTTGGACACTCAAAATTCTTCCATTTATTTGTTATTTTTGTTTTTCCTGTAAGGCCAAATCCTTTGAGATCTCATCCAGGATGCTTTACTATATAGCCCATGACTTGATACAATTATCACAATGTTATTTATAAAAAAGAGCTTCTGGACAAACTCATCACCTATAAAGGATCTTTATTCAAGCTGATCTCTGCACTAGAGCCCTTCATGACATTGACAGATTTCTTTGGCAAGCATCCATTTCCCTGCTTTATGCCTCACCTGATATTAATGATGAGATGGTCTTTGAACATGGTTATCTATGATGTTCCATCTTTCAGGAAATCTTGCCTAATTATTATACATCACTGATGCCTTGTTGGAAGGAGTCTTTCAGGAAGTATTTCAGTACTTCCTAAGTACTAAATTAAATGCTATTTAACCTCTAATTTTGAAACTGTTTACATGATACTACTGGGTTCAATTATGACCAAACATTACTAGTCTGTTCAGTTATTGTGGTTTATGTATTTATAGTGAATGATGATCATAATCCACAGGTGCTGTCAGATTCAGTCATCCAGCAAGTGTTAGAGGAAGAAACTAGTAGTGATGGTTGAAAACTCTTTTCTGAAGTTTATAGAAGCAGCTCTCTGTCAATCTGATAATATCATGAAAGTCTTCTATCTTTCCTATGAGTGTTTCCAGGATGAGAAGAGAACCACCAGCAATTATCAAACCTGATGACTATATGATTATGAGGAGCATAAGTGAAAATTGCAAAGAGAATATCAAAAGACATTGTTCAAACTTTGGAAATCTTGAAAAAAAAGTCCTGAGTACCTTATGGACAAAAGTGGTCTTTTCAGCATGGCTGTGGATACTGAGGGAAGCCAACAGAATTAAAAGTTAGAGAGTTAGGCTTTGAAAAGAAAAGAGCTGGTCAAGGAGATGGCATCTGAAAATGACATTTGAATTTTTGAGCTAGAAGTTAAAACAGAAATATGATGGAATCTTTATTTATAGATGCAGTTTATATGACAAGGACGAGAAAGCATAATTTAATCATTCGTTTTGGATATGAAATCAAAAGAGGTTTTAGTGAAAAATGAACAGAGAAGGAAAAAACAACCAAGTGGAATACTCAGAAATATATAGGTGTATATGTGTGTGTACATGTACATGTATATATGTGTGTACACACAATATATATGTAAATGTGTATGTATACATATATACATGTATATGCATATATGTATGTATGTATGTTTATGTGTAATAACCATTAATATAACCATTATTCTTAGAAGTCTATAAAAATGAGGCAAGCTTGAATAATAAGTAAGGTGATTTAGGGATCTGAATTCAAGGATACAGTTTGAACTTACAGAGATTAACATGATCTGATTGGATGGAACTCATGGTTGGAATATGGCTCTGAGAACTGTTGCTTTTCAAGAAATTGCATGCTGCAGAGGAGATGACTATACTAATAGACAAACCTAAGTTTAAACTTCATCTCCAACACTTTACTGGCATTATGACTGTGGTCAAGTATCTTAATCCCTCTCAGAAGCAGTTTGCTTTCTCACAAAATTGTTGGGTAGTGATGATAAATTAGATAATGTATTAAAATAGTGAAATTGAAGTAAGAAGACTTGGGTTCAGTTCTTATGAGTGATACTTCTTTTAGCTGTGTTACCATGAGTAACTAATTAACTGTCTTATTCCTCAGTCACCCTACGTGTAATGTGAAATGATAATCCTTGTAGTGCCTATGTTATAGAATTGTTGGGGCAAATAAGATCGTGTCTGCACAAAACTCTGCACATATATAAGTGTTCAATAAATATTAGCTGTGGTTGCTGTTGATAATATTATTGCTACTAAAGAAGAGGATAGATGAGGGTGGAGGAATGCAGAATGGTACTAGATACTAGAAAAAAATTCATGGGATGACAATTTAAGAGCCAAAGGTAAAATCATGATGAAGAACAATCTGATACATGTTAATGAAATATGCTCAGAATTTGTTCTAGATCAAGTGGACAGAAAGAAGAAATGGGCAAGTTCAGAAAACAGATCAAAAGTTTAGCATAAGGCCAATTTGCGTATAATATTTAAGTGACCTGCAAGTTATAAAGAGCTATATAAGTATCTTTATATATTAATTTATATATGCTTGTATAGCTAGAACTCTCTTTACCAAAAGTGGAGTGGCTAATAATGATTTGATCAGGGATAATTTTCATTATTTAGAAGGTAGAGAAACCAAAATGATGGGAAATTGCACTTAAGAATCTGATTTTCTCCCAAGTGGAAGAATGGATTGCTGATGTGAACGTGATGAGAAACTTGGGGAGAACTGAACACTGTTGTTAGATATTGTTATTGAGGAGAGAAAAGTTGAACATAGTTTGGTATGCATGCTATATGCTTAACGAGAATATTTAAAGGGGTTTAGAAGTAGTGTTAGGAACTTTTGGATAAAATTTTATCCAAAAATTCTCTAGAGAAAAAGGGAACTCTGAAGAATGAAATTCTAAAGACCTAAAAAGAATAATTTCATTGAGAATGAAAAGGTGTGTGTGTGTGTGTGTGTGTGTGTGTGTGTGTGTGTGTGTGTGTTTTGGAAGGAGGACTAGTCTGAAGAAATCAATGTGAATATCATTTCATAAGCCAATAAAAATTGTAAAAGACACGGCAAATTGTTCACTACTGAAACTCATCTTTAAAGACCTTTGAAAACAGGAGTCATGCCATAAGATTAGAGAAAGGAAAAACTGATTTTTCAAAAAAGGAAAGAGGATGAGTTCCTTGACCTCAGTTACTAGAAAAATGATATGTCAAAATTTTGTAAAAGAAAAAAGTCAATATTTTCTTTTGAAATCACATTAATTTCTAAATATGTTGCTCCTCCATCTCCTGAGTCAGCCCTTATAATAAAAGATAAGAAAGAAAAAAAAAAAGCAGGTAAGATATTCTAACAAATGCCTCAACTGAATCCAAATATCTGGAAAACTGAAAAAATATAGAAATTCACAGTACACTAACATTATAAGCAATGAAAAATATAATGATGATGCATTTTGTTTTTTACATCACTACTTTCCAAAATGTCCCTTTCCCACCATCCCTCTTTGAGAGAACCTTCCCTTATAACAATAAAGAAAGATTTTTTTTTCAAAAAAGTTAAGCAAAACTACACCTCATATCAATTCTGGCAGAATACACAGCCTCTTCCCTTTATTAATTATTTTTATATACCTTATATATAAGTTGTTTTGTGTATATTTCCTTACATGTTGTCCCTACCATTAGCTCCTAAACTTCTTGAGAATAGGGACTGTCTTTTGTCTCTTTGTATCCTTAGATCTTAGCACAGTAGCTGACACATAGTAGGTGCTCAATACATTTATTGATAGATTAACTCTATGGCCATAGGCCCCTACCTCTGTAAAGAAGGGAGAGAGCTGAATGTTCAAAGTATATTTTAGGGAAAAGTTTGGTAATTATAATTACATAGCATTTTGTTTCATTATGTTTGCTCCATTTATATATTTGTAGATATTGAATATATTTATTTTCCTCATTCTGCTTATTTTACTTACATCAATTCACATGATTTTCTATATATTTTTTATTTTTATTATTTCTAATGGTTAAGTATAAAATTTAGTTTTAGAGGGATAATTAGTGAATTTTTTAAAAAAGAAACCGTGAAGAGAAAGTCAGCAAAGTTTGCCAGGAATGGATCATGACCACTTAACCTCATTTAATTAAAAAAATGGAAACATATATTATTCTGATGGTAGCTTGGTGGCTCAACTGATAGAGTGCTGGGCCTTGAGTCAGGAACATCCGATTTCAAATCCAGCCTCAAACACTTGTTAGTTGTGTGACAAGTTAACCCTTTGAGCCTCAGTTCCTCATTTGGAAAATGATATGGAAAAGAAAGTGGCAAACCACTTCAGTAATTTTGCCAAGAAAATCCAAAAAGATTTGGGCATGACTGAAAGCTACTAAACAACTGACCAGCCACTATCCTGATAGATCTGAAGTCTACTATAAATTTAATTTTTAGAAATTTTAGCAAAACATTTCACAAAGTCCATATGTTATTCCTGTGGACAGTCTTGAGACAAGTAAGCTAAATGAAAAAAAAAATCATTATACCCCAAATCATGGCATAATATTCCCTGAGTAGGCCCCAAATAAAGATGAGGAGAAGAGTGGACACAGAATTCAAGTTCAGTTGCTTGTAAGGCACACATGCAGGAACGCATATGGTCAAGACAATTCCCAGCTCTGGAAGTGTAGTGGCTGTTCTTTTTCTATCTGGTGGATTTTCATTCACTGGAGGGCATGCCAATATGATGGCTGAGTTGCTAGGCTCTTTAGATTGACTCCCTCTTTGTAGATCTTGGCTTGGCAACTGCATGAGACCTATAGCTCAATGAGACTTTCTTTTTCTTTGGTGTTGTGTAGCACCTGAATGAGACAATTCACTTCTGGGTTGGGTTAGGCAGGTTAACTAGAGGCTGTGCTAGCCCTTTACCATACTTTGTTCTTACTGGTTTGAGCAGAAGGTAATGACTCTGTTGGATAGGTCAGTCAGTTGGCTCCATAGACTTACTCCTCAATGGGCACCTACACATTCACATTCACCCACTGGCTGAGCTGGAAGGCACAGTACTCTCAGAATTCAATGAAAATGCTACAAAACTCTTCTCAGATAGCTAGGACTACAACCATTATCTGAATCTTAGGTTTACTTATTAGTTTAGGATCAAGAAGTATCTTCCCATTAACTTTCATAGAACCTCATCTTGTGACTGTCACCCCCAGCCAGAATTTGAGAGAATTATTTGCCTTTCCTATTTGAAAATTCTTCTTGACTCAAAAGTCCCTTTCTGCGGCAAGTCACTGTTTGCCTTAGGGTCCTTAGTTTCAACTTAGTCAGTTTTGCCTCCCCTAATCATCTGGGAATCTAAGTGAATAGCTAGAGAGAAAGGTATGAATGTGTTCTGTGCCCTGGAGGCAAGTTCATTTTCTAGCTAACTATCCCCTGCTCGTGCTATTGAGGTCTTTAATTAAGTTTCTTAGTCTTTAAAGCTTGGAGACTGACTTGTATTTGCATCTGAAGGTTTTCCCATTACATTTCAGCGATCAACTTTTGCTGAAATCTCACTGGGCCACTTCCTCTTACGTACAAATAATAGAAAGTTAAGGGAGACAGCTGACACCTAGAACACAGTCTGCATCTTTAAAGATCTTGACAAACTAGATAAAAGTGTTCCAAATCAATTAAGACTTTATTTCTTATTTAGTCTGGACTTGTGATATTATCATTATGAGATATACATAGTATGAAAATCCCCTTCACTAAAGCAAGTTATCAGCTTTTCCATAGTGTTAGAAAGTTATCTAAGGTACAAATGTTTGTAGGACTATCTTTTAGATGAGGGAATAGATTTAGTCTGCAGCTCAAAGAAGACTTAGGCAATGAATGGAAATTGTAGAGACAAGACTGGTTTAAGGGAAATCTATCTATCTAGGGATCATTTCTATAATGGCAAGGAAACTCTTGTCCAGGTAAAAACTCTTGTCCAGAATTCAAAGGACCAAACCCTTAACTCTAGAATAGAATTGATAGGCCATCTAGTCTCATTCTCTTGTTTTATAGATGAGGAAAATGAGGCCGAAAATGGTTAAGCAACTTCTCTAATGTCACTCCAGTGGTGAGTGGAAGAGGTATCCTTTAATCCCAAATCCATCACACTTTTTCACTCTACCATGTTGCCCTTCCAAGTTTGAGTTTCTGTGAAGTAGTTTGTCAATAAATAAATTAATGAATTTGATCAAATTGAGATATTAATTGCACGTCATTTCAATTGGACTTCTAATCATGCATTATTCCATAACATCGTTCTTTTCATCTTCAGCTCTGATTGGCCTCAACTCCAAAGTCCCTCCCAGTAATAAGTGATCATAAGTCTTCTTATCATATGTCATTTATCCTATGATTCTCAGTACCTTCCTAACTTCCTCAGCCTCCTCTCCCCAGAGACTGTAGAGCTGGAGGGAAGACCACCCAATCCCTCCCAAAGCTTTCCTTTATAGAGGGCAGAACCTAGACTTTGCAGCTCACTCTCACTTTCCATCTTCAGCTCTGATTTTGTCTTAATTTCAGGGAACAAGATGCTTCTTGCCCCAAGGCAAGTCCTCCTCTGCTCCCTAGTATCTCCTCTCTTTCCACCTTCCTTTTGTGTGCTTCTTGCCCATCGGATTATAAATTTCTAGAAGGCAGGGACTATCTTTCCTTATCTGCATCTCATTGTTTAACATAGTGTCTGATGTATAGTAAGAGCTTAATAAATGTTTGTCAAGTTGAATTGATGATACAACCAGTTCTTCTATTTCAGACCTACATAACTTGGCAGTAGGTAGCGGCCAAAATTAAAACAGGCTAAACTTCTGACTACAGATAGTTTGGACTAGACTTATGATGGTTGGTTGCTACGGGTCAGGTAACAAACAGGCGAGCTCACAATGGCAAACCTACATTTTTCCAGAGCAGCCAGAAATTCTTTGGCAGCCTTAAGCAGCCTATGGACTATATGTGGTGCAGGCCATATTCCTGTCCCCTACCTACACATAGACCACATAATATTCAATATCGTATTCTGTTTTTCCTTGATGATAAACATAGTTTGTATTGCATGTAGTTTCTGACTCTTTTTTCTTAGAGAGTACTTTAAAAGGAGGCCTGTAAAATTAATATTTAACATGTTATTTTGTGTCTCTAAATTTCTGTTTCTTTAAAAAATAGTTTTAATATTGTAAATGACTATGAATGATTTATTTATTTGCCATGTGGCTAATTTCATTCAAGTTATTACATTTTTAACTGGCTTTAATATGTGTCGCAATTCTAGTGTTCATTTATAGTTATTGTACATTATAGTTCATTATAGTACATTATAGTTCTGCCATATAATTGCTCATTAGCATTGTATACATTGTTAATATATAATGTAGATTTTAAAACATATAAATCCTATAGCTTTATGTGTAGTTTGAAAATATTAAAGACTCAGAAAACAAATTTACCAGACTAAATTCAAAGTTTTGGAGGCCAAAGTACTGGGCTGTGGTAGAGATGTCCTGTGCCTTCTGCTTGTAGATTAGGTCTAAGAGCTCTGGTTGGGATTTAGTTGCAACAAAGGGAATTGTTTGTAAAAGAGCTTATCAGAATAATTCATATATGGCATCCCATATATGAATTGTTTGTAATGGAGCTTATCAGAATAATTCATATATGGCATTCCATATTCAAGTTTTTGAGACATTATGTCTGCCCAAAGATCTTTCAGGAACAAAGCTGAACCTACTAAGCAATCAGATCCAGGAAATATGATGCTATGATATAAATAGAATTGCTGGGTAAAATAAGTGTGGATAAGAACAGATGACAAGATGATGCCCCAGGCCTAAAAAGACACTTTGATTAGAGGAAGTTCTTCTGAGATGACTTAGTTCTTCCTCAATATAAACCACCACCAGTCCGGCAGTTCTGCAAAAGTTAATCGATGAATCCATGAAAAGTTATAGCATGGATACACAAACTGTAAAACCTTTTAATGATGGTAGACTGCAAAAGAATAAGTACTGGATTTAGAGATAGAGGACATGGTTTTATATCCTACATTTGTCACCTGCATGTAGTCATTTTATCTCTTTGGGTCTCAATTTTTTCATCACTAAAATTAGGAGAGTGGACTAGGAGAACTTTAAGATCCCTTCATGTATTGATTCTGGGGAAATAACTGTTGCTTTTGTGAATTTTGAGCAGGATACAATTAAAGCAAAATAAGTTAAAATATGCATTAAATACCTGCTGTGTACAAGGTACCTGTGCTTCATGTTGAGGATATAGAGAAAAAAAATCAAAACCCAAAACAATCTGTATGCTAAACAAGCTCAAATTCTACTATATAAGAGGTGATGTGTCTCTTGGGATCTCAATTTTCTGAATCTCACTGACTGATAGGTGGTTCTTGAGGTTTGTTATAAAAGATAGGGAGACCAAAGGCATTTGGGAATCTCTACCATTGGCTGATTTCTTATAATTGACTAGCAATAAGTTCTTTCAGGGAAAGCTGCATAAACAACATCCTCCAGTTATTTTATGAGTTCTTTCTTATAGGAATGCTAACTCAACTAAGTAATCATTAGATTTGGCTTGCTAGGATCAAGGATCCTAAAAGTAGAATGATTAAAATAATAGTCAGTTCTCCATTATATTCAATTTACCCAATAGTCCAGCTCCTGGGATGGAAGCTCTAAATGTGAGATTCTGATAGCTTAGAGGAAGGTAGAGCATTGTGAATAATGACTTGGAGGATAGAAAATGGCCTTTTCCAAATGCCATGTGATGGATGGATTTTACCTCACTGGCCTAAAAAAACATCAGCACTACTGGGAAGAATGGAGAAAATTGATATTGGATTAAGTACTTCCCAATGTTTCCCCACTAGATCTAACATTCGGGGTTATTGTCTTGGACCAAAAGTGGCTACTCATTGACAGTTTCAACTACCACTCAGGTGATGTAGTATCTTGATGATATTCATTCTCTCCTGGCCTTTACCAAATCTATACATTTCACAAAATCTCTAAGTCAACCACAAATTCATACTATATTACTCAAGAGCATGGATATTCAGTCTCAATAATCAGAATGTTATAGCCCATAGAGTGATGGAATGAGACTTGGTTATTCAGGACATGGGAGGAGGAGGAATTCTGTTTCCTCTTCATCCATATTGGCAGATAAACTGCTCAAACTGCTCCTTGGTGATTCTCTTCCCAGGTAAGTCTCTGCACCTTTACCATGAAGATGGACTGAATATAGTGCCTCTTGGCTCTACTTTGCCATAAAAATCCCAGAAGATGATGTAGAAGAATTCTGGAGGATCTTAAAAATTCTAATCATGACAAATGATAAGATTTTGATGAATATACATTGCTATATAAATATTAAGAGATTGGTCTTTTTGCCCGTCTGGACTATTTCATCCCCGAAGTACATGCCTAAACCCTCTGAAAGTTGATCCACTAACATTTCATTTTCCCTTTTGGCGCCAGTGAATCAAGAATCGCAGCTCTGAGTGAGGTGTCTGATGTCATCTTGAGCAATTGGATACTGCCCTCCATATTGTCCAATTAGGAGAGAATACAGTACCAAGAAGGATCTTGACTGATAGGACATTATACAAAGGCTATGTTGCTTCTAGCAGTGATGCATACCTTAGGGGCAGGTGTACATAATCACCAGTAACATCATGAAGTATTCAGTGATCCTCAAGATGGGTGAAGGAGAAGTCTATCAGACTGTAGATAGTACAAGCTACTCTCTCCAGGAATTTGTATCTTATTTGTGTTTTGAAGCACCTCAAATAGCATATAGTTTTGCCTTTGAAATTAAGCTGACTCTCATACAACATTATTATATCCTGCCTAAACCATGGCTGATCATTGTTTAAGCAAACCCACTTGGCTGGGGCCAAACAGGAAATATATAACTTGGGAAGAGAACGAATGTAAACTGAAAAAAAAAAGTCATACAAAAAACTCCCCAGAGAGTACTGATGCTGGAGAAGTGGCAAGGTGGTAGCAGTAAGGCATTAGAAAGAGAAGATTTAATTACATAAAATTCTGTTGATATTTGGATTAAGACCTTCTCACAGAGGAAAATCTCTTCTGTTTGTTATTTTAAGCCCTTTAAAATCTGGCTCCAGCCTTTCTTTTGAGGCTGATCACACAGTATTACCCCTCCCATACTTGACACTTCAGTCAAAGTGGAAGGATTACTGTTCCCCATAGGTGACATTCCGCTTCCCACCTCATTGCAACTCTCAAACACTATCTACGAAGTTACCAAGAGGGTGTGATTAGTGTTGGTGGAAGTGTTGGTGCCATACCCTTGCTGACAAAAATCTAACTCTTTTGAGGATTTAAGTATATTTTTCTCATAATGCTATGTAAATATAACTTATGAAATAATACAGTGTTGGAAACATCAAAATGAAAAATAGCATGAAGTGTAATGGAAATGATATTGTACATTATTAACTGTGATTTCTGCTACAAGACAAACTGTTATGGACTAAGGGCAGTCCCCTGTCGGTTTCTGTTCATTACTGGAACAAACTGACCCACCTGTAAATCTTTCAACAGTTAGCTATACCAGGAGAAGGATGCTCAACAAGAATAGGCATTGAAGATACTCAGCATGATTCTACTGATTAAAGCTTCATTTACTGAGCTGTCCATAATTTTCTACCAGTCAAATATCAGAGAGCTAACTTAGAACTCTTGAAGGCTGCCTTGAATACAGGCAATGAGGAAGCAATGTGAATAGTGCAAGATTTTAGTATCCCTATCCCCTTTAGACAACAAAGTCTGATGGATGGTCTCAATAACTTACAAAGAATCATTAACTTAATTTGCATGGTAGGAGGCATTAGAATAATGTTCTTAGCTCCTTTTGTAAAACAATAGGAGGAAATGTTATTAGTAGACTTATGGAGATAGAAAAGAAGCTGGATAGTGAAAGTGACAGATAGAAAATAGGTATCCTAACTACTCCTTTGGTCTGCATAAGATATAAAAAGAATAAATGCCTGTTCCAAGTTGTATCAATCTTTTAAAGATTTATAGAAAGACATAGACAAGAGTTGCTGAAGATGAGTTGGTATGGATGTCCCTTCAGTCATGACAATTATCTCTCTATATTTAAGCTATACAATATCCTTTTAAAATATAGTAAAATTATCCCTATTAGGAGATTTGGGAGAGATAATGAACTTGGTGTTAGACAGCTAAATTTTGTTTACTGTCCTGATATACAACTTGGATAACAAACTGTCACCCTTGTGATAAAATTACTCTAACACAAATAAGTCAAGTGAAGGTGCAAATGAAATATGCCTGAGTACAAAGATTGAATTAAAATAGGCATACACATACACTGTAAACAAGAAAAGAAGTCAATCACAGTGATGGCTCTAAGTAGAACCATAAGCCTCTATCTTCCCCACTGTGCTACCTCATAATTAGAATAGCTGCAGATATGCTCATCAATATATGAATATATATTCACACACATATGTGTATATGTACATGTGTATATGCAGGCATGTATATGTACCTACATATACATATATGTAAATACACATATATACTTATATACATATACACACATGTACATAAACATTTACATATACATGCATGTATATATACAGACAGATATGATAGTTCAAATATATGATTTTAGCTCAGTGCCTGACATATAGTAGGAACTTAATATACGATTAATGATTAATTGAACCTCATGAAACCCTGACAATGTAAAACTTGTAGAATGAGAAACTCTGATAGCTAAATATTCCAAATATATGAAAATTAAAAAAATTCAAACTTTTGCTGCAAATAAT
Source organism: Notamacropus eugenii (assembly GCF_028372415.1). Classification (NCBI taxonomy): domain Eukaryota; kingdom Metazoa; phylum Chordata; class Mammalia; order Diprotodontia; family Macropodidae; genus Notamacropus; species Notamacropus eugenii. The sequence goes on from NC_092877.1 coordinate 133,006,652, forward strand.
TGTGAAAACAAAATATTAGATCCTTTTATCTTCCTGCTTCCTGCCTTTAAACAGCATGCAATAGACATAATTTAACCATGTTTTAAGTGCTTCATATTCTTCACTATAAACATTGTTTATTGAGATCTTTAGAGGAGTTGTGTAGGCATTATTGAAATTTGTATGGCACTTTGCCTATGCACTTACAGCCCTAGCTAGCCAGCTGTGCTTCTTCATTTTGATTCTCTTATATTTATATTTTTTTCCATTCTTCCTCTTCTGTTCACATTGCTTGTCTCTGCACACTGCTGCAAGTGTGTTGCTTACAGTAGTCTGTCTTTTTTCTTTTTATTTGCTGGTTTTAATCTTGTGCTGTCTTGAAATACAACTGAGTTGTTAGAATTGATGATAGAATAAGTATAAACAGGTTTTGAGTAAAGTCTCGAGCAGTTCTTTGAGTAACAAAGATGGACTTTATAGTCCATGGACTTTTTTTTTTGACATTTGCTTTAGCTTCTGAAAGGCTTTAGAACTTATTTTCTGATTCTCTTGTATGTTCTGGGTTGGTAAGGTGAACTCAGACTTGAGTTTTAAGTTTCTAAAAAGTTACATATGTGTTTTGTTTACTGTTTTGAACGTCTTTATAAAATTATCGATAATACCCTTATATGAGGTTTCAAGGTTTGCAAAATAATATTAAACTGTAACTTTTATTACATGCTGGAATTTTACAAAATATTTAATGTAAAATATTTTAATGTAATTTAATATTTAATGTAATATGTGAGTGTAAAATATTGAAAATATTCCTCTCAGTGAGCAAAAATGGATTCTCTTTTCCACCTGCCCCATGAGAAAAAAAATAACAAAATCCTTCTAACAAACATGTAATGTCAAGCAAACAAATTCCCATATTGTCTGTGTCTCAGTTTTCATCCTGAGGCCATTATTTTTCTGTCAGAATGTCAACATTTTGTTATGAGTCCTTCTAGCATCATAGTTGGTTATCACATGTATTGATTAAATTTTTCTAGTCTTTCAAAATTGTTTATATGCACAATGCTGTTAATGTCTAAATTTTCTCTCCTGGTTCTGCTAATTTCACTACACATCAGTTTCTATAAGTCTTCCCAGTTTCTCTGAAACTGTCCCCTTCCTTTTTTATGACACCCTAGTATTTTTCCTTAATTTCCTTTTGCCTCTGGTTTCTATGAAATTCCTGTCCCTTTGTTCTTCTAAATGAACTTAGCTTTATTTTTCTAACTCAACATATTTTTAAGTAATTTACTTGGGATGACCTTACATAAATTATTTACGTAAATTGTCCTTTTTTTATTGCATTGGCTTTACCTACTCATGGACAATAAACATTACTTCAGTTATCTAGATCTAACTTTATTTGCATAGAAAGTGTTTTATATTTGCATTTGTATACTTTCTGGATCTGTTTTGGCAGGTATGCTCTCGAGTATTTTATGTTGTTTAGTTATTTTAAATGGTCTAAAACAATATTGAATAATATAGCTGACACATAGTGTAATTTTCCTATGTTTCTCTTTTGATTAAATGTATTTTAGCTTTAACTTTGTCTGAAATAATGATTACTACCCCTGCTTTTATATAATAAATTTTACTCCTGACCTTTTTTATTTTTGTGTGTATCTCTAATTTTTATAACATTTCTTGAAAGCAACATATTTTTGAATTCAAAATATTAGTCTTCTATTAGTTTCCATTTTATGGATAAATTCATCCCACTCACATTCTGATCTATAATTAATTGTATATTTTTCTCCTTTCTATTTTTCCTTACTATCCTTCTCACCCTATTCCTATACCTCCTTATTTCTCTGCTTTACTTCTACTCACTACCTTAAACCCCATTCCTTAACCTACACATCCCTCCAAGGATCTCTCCCTTATCCTCTTCCCCACTCTATACCTTTGTCCTCATTTCTTTCTGAATATAGAAGACTTTACCTATATATACATACATACATACACATATATAAATGTACATACATATATACATACATACATACATAAATACATGTGTGTTGTTCCCTTTTAACCCATTCCCAAAGAGAGTAAGGTCTCAGTATTATCCATACTCCCCCCACCAGCTTCTTCTGTACCATTTTTCCCTATTTTGCCTCAATTGAATGAAATAATTTTTCCTTTTAATCTCTCCCTACAGTTTTATTTTTTTGTAGAATCACCAAATCATGCTCAGTTATTCCCTAGCCTTTCTTGCAAACTACCCAAACAAAAAAAAAAAAATGAAATCATAATAGAACTGATAACATTTGCATATATAAGAAGTAAACAATTTGACCTTATTGAGTCCCTTGTAGTTGGTCTTTAAGGTTTATTTTATATTTTTCCTGGATGTTATATGTCAATATTTCCCTTAAGTCCTGTTGTTTTTGTCAGAAATTTCTGAAAGTCTTTCACCTCATTACATCAATTTTTCCTCCATTAAGGATTATACTTAAATTTGCTGTGTAAATTGCCCTCGGTCATAACCATGGATCTTTTGCTCTACAAAATATAGTATTCTAAGACATATGATCCTTTAATGTAGTAGCTACCAGGTCTTAGGTAATCCTTATTGCAGCTCCACAATATATTCTTTTTCTTGTGACTTCCAATATTTTCTCCTTAACCTGAGCTTTGAAACTTAGCTATGATATTCCTGTAAGTTTTCCTCCTATGATCTCTTTCAGGTGGTGATAGGTGAATTTTTTTATATTTCTGCTTTGTCTTTTTGATCTGGAACTTTAGGGGAATTTTCCTTGATAATTTCTTGCAATCCTATATCGAGATTTTTTTAATCATAATTTTCAGGCAGTCTGGCTTTTTTTTTTTCTATTTTTCCTCCTCCATTTACAGATCAGTTTTTTATTCTGATGAGATGTCTCGTATTCTCTTCTATTTTTTCATTATTTTGATTTTGTTTTATTGTTTCTTTTGTCTTAGAACATCATTAGCTTCTCTTTGCTCCATTCTAGTTTTCAAAGAATTATTTTTCTACCTTAAGGTTTTGGTTCTCTCTTTCAAGTTAACTGACTTTCCTTTCATAATTTCCTTGATTTTCTTGTATTGTTCTTATTTTTTAAAAGTTTTTCCTCAATCTCATTTAAAGTCCTTTTTAAAGTTTTTCTAAGAAATCTTTTTTAGAGAACATTATGAAGTGCATAACAGATAATTTTGATTACATTAAATTGAAAAGTTTTTGCACAAACAAACCCAATGCAACCCAAGATTAAGAGGGAAGCAGAAAACTGGTAAATAATTTTTGCAACTAGTGTCTGTAATAAAGGCCTCATTTCTAAAATATAGAGAGAACTGAGTCAAATGTACAAGAATGCAAGTCATTGCTCAATTGATATATGGTCAAAAGATATGAACAGTGAATTTTCAGAGGAAGAAATTAAAGCTATCTATAATCATATGAAAAAATGCTCCATCACTTTTGATTAGAGAGATGCAAATCAAAACAACTCTGATGTACCACATCACACCTATCAGATTGGCTAACATGACAAAACAGGAAGATGATAAATGTTGGAGAAGATGTGGGAGAGTTGGAACACTAATTCATTGTTGGTAGAGCTGTGAGCTGATCCAACTATTCTGGAGAGCAATTTCGAACTATACCCAAAGGGCTGCAAAAAATGTGCATACCCTTTGATCCAGCAATATCACTTCTGAGACTCTATCCCAAAGAAATCATAAAAATGGGAAAGGGACCCACATGTGCAATAATATTTATAGCAGCTCTCTTTGTGGTGGACAAAAACTGGAAATCAAGAGGATGCCCATCAACTGGGGAATGACTGAACAAGTTGTGGTATATGAATGTAAGGCAATACTATTGTGCTATACAAAACAATGAAAAGGAAGACTTCAGTGAAGCCTGGAAAGACTTATGTGATGCTGTCCCATAACACTGGAAGGTCCTTCAATCTTCTTATCCTTAGTGGTCAGACCAGGACACTGTTCAAGAAATGAAAGTTTCTAACTGATGCTGAGTGAAAGGAGCAGAAGCAGAACTTTGTACATAGCAATAACCACAGTGTGTGAGGAATTTTTCTGGTAGACTTAGTACTTCATTGAAATGCACAGACTTAAAAAAAAAAATTCCAATGGACTTTGAGGCAAAATGCCTTCCACATTCAGAGAAAGAACTATGAATGGTATCACAGATAGAAACAGACTATTTTCTTTTGTATTATGTTTTGTTTTGTTTATGGCTTCTCCCACTCATTTTAATTCTTCTATGCAACATGTATTTAATAGGAATATGTGTGTAGAACCTATATAAGATTGTACACCATCTCAGGGAGGGAGAGGGGAGGAAGGGGGGATTAAGTGGGAGGGAGTGGAAAAAAAACGTGATTGTTGAACACTGAAAACAAACAAAATAATTCAATTAAAAAAAGAAATGTTTTTATGCTTGGGATTATTTGGCATTTCTCATTTTAAAAGGAGTGACTGGTTTTCTTTCTGGCTCCATTATCTTCCTCCAAATATGAACCCAGATCTTCTCTATCCCCATAGTAGATAGCTATGGTTGGGTTCTTTCTCCTTGACTTACTCTTATTTCTTTATTTTTGTTTGTTTTCTTTTTGGAGCTATTGATCAAGTTCTAGTCCTGAGTTATGAGGAGTAATGCTCTAAGCCTCAGCTCCTTCTTACCGTTATTTTCTGAAGTCTGTCCAGGGTTCCAGCCTTGGACTTTTCTCTCCACTCCTAAGCCATGGTTGCAAACGTTCTTACTCTCTGTTGCCCCTCCAGTGGCTGCGGACTACAGTTGTCCTTTCTTCCCTGCAAGTGAAACTGATGGGGTTCAGGCTCTGGGAGCCTCCTTGAGCTCCCCTTGAATCTTCCCACTTAATATGGCCTTACTTACTCAAATCTGATCTTCCCATTTTTATCATTCTGCTCAGGTCTCTGTTGCACTCCCCACCCTTGATCCCATCAAAACTCCATTCCCCAGGCTGCTGACCACTCCCATCAAGATCTATATTCATTCCCATACTACCCCTGTCAAGATCTTTGGATTGCCCCACCTGCTTCCCACCCAAACCCTCCATTGTCTGATGCCTCCTGATTGCCTCCAGCTGTTTCTGGCCTTTGACCCTCCTTGGATTCCCTCCTTGGACTTCTCCTCAAGACCCTCCCTAAACCCCTCCTCCCATCTCCCTGGACTACCAGACCACCCCCAGTTCCCTCCTATAGGCTTTTCTGTATTTATGTTCCATCTCGCTTCCATGAAGGTGCTCAGATGCAATCCAGCTCAGACTGTGTCTAGGCGAGATTCTATCTGGCCTGCTTTGCAAAACAAGCGTTACAAATGCTTAGGCTCCTTAAGAGTCAGTCCAATTTGGTGAATCTTTAAGAATCTTTAATGAACTTTGTTTTCTTTGGCTTTAAGAAGGCTTAAGTCGAACTCATTTGAGCACAACCTGGACTGTGAGTGTTTTGGGGTCCCCAGCACCCCTAAACCTTGTCAAAACCAGGGACTCTGATCTCACAGCAAGGTCCCTGTCCCTTGCTATTGAACTTGCCAAGTGTATGCTAGCTCCTTCTCCCTGCAGACACAGCCCTGGAAGTATCTGATCAGTCTATCTGTGCTTGATGGCTCATAACATTGGAGGGTCCTTCAGTATTCTGGTCCTTAGTAGTCAGACCAGGACACTGTTTAAGAGATGTAAGTTTCTAACAGAGGCTGCCTCCCAACCCCAGCTGCCACCAGGTCTTGTTGTTCGTAGATTGTGCAGAGTCTGACTGGAGGTATTTGGACTTCACTCAGTTTGAATCTCAGCCCCTGTAAGTTAGGTCTTTCCAGGGGTCTTCTTATTTTGTCTAAGGAAAACAACTGCTTTACTGGGACTGTTGTTTATCTCCTTTGCTCTGCATTCCCTCTGTCTTTTCTGTGGATGAAATTTGGAGAGCTGAAAGTTTTCTAACCTACTCAGGCATCTTCCTGGAATCCTCTCCTGGAACTCTAGTAAATTTTTTAATAATAATAAAACGACAATTTTTTAGCCAATTCACTCTTGATGGTCATCTTTTTAGTTTCCAGTTCTTTGCCAACACAAAAAGATGTGTTATAATTATTCTTGTACATATGAGTGATTTTCCTTTGATCTCTGTGTTATTGCTGCATCAAAGTAGGTACGCAATTTAGAAACTTTTTGCATGTAATTTCAAATTGTTCTTCAGAACAACCAGAAAAATTCACAGCTCCATTAAGAGTGCACTAATGTGTCCATTTTCCCTCCAGCACTTGTCATTTTCCTTTATTTGTGAACTTTGACATTCTGAGGATAGAAGTTGTAAGCTCGGAGTTGCTTTCTAATTTGTATTTCTCTAATGACAAGTGATTTAGAGCATTTTTATATATGGCTATTGATAGTCTGTATTTTTTCTTCCTAAAATTGTCTATAACCTTTGACCATGGATCAGTTAGGGAAAAGCTGGTATTCTTGTAAATTTAAATAATTTCCTTATATATTTTGGAAAGGAGACCTTTGAAGAACTTATTGAAAATATTTTTCAGTTGTCTGATTCTCTTCTAATTTTAGCCACGTAGCTTTTGCTATAGACTACACTACACCATATCACACCTCCTCTCCACACACACATAATGTTATGCAATCAAAGTTATTCATTTTACCTTCTATGGTCATTGTTATTTAGTCATGAACTATTCCACTGCCCAGAGATCTGGAAGGCAATATCGTCCTTTTTTGTTATTTTTCACTTTTCATTTATTCATTTACTTATTTGCTTGTTTGTTTATTTATTCACTCACTTATTCACTTATTTATTTGCTTGTTTGTTTATCCATTTATTTATTTATTTATTCATTCATTCATCTATCTACTCATTTATTTATTCATTCATTCATTTATCTATTTACTTATTTATTCATGCATTCATTCATTAATTTATGTATTTATTATCACTGTTGGGGTGATGGGACCTGGACCCCTAAAAGGAAAAGACCATGTCTTGGTACACAACCCAGTCCCTGAATTTTTCCACACAACCCAGTCTTTGACATTTTGCCTGAGGCATCTGCCCCATCCCAATCCACCTGGATATTCAATAATCCTTTTAACTGCCCTTGCACTGTGGCTCCCTGACCACTTCTTTCATTGTCTGCACCTGGCCACACTAGGCTATTTATGGTTCCTTAATCCCATCTAGATATTCCTATTGTCATTTCTTGTGTATAAATATCAGTTTTATCCCTACCAAACAACAGATTCACTTAGAATCTAGCCTGCTTCCACTGGCCACAAATAATCCTAGCTACCTTTGATGGCGTGCAGACTCTGGGAACCTCCTTGAACTCACCTTGAATCTTCCCATTTAATCTGTTTTTTCATTCCCAAATCTGTTACCCTTAACCTAGCCTGACCCTCCACCCCTCTGTTACCTCTGGATTGCCCTGCGTGCTTTCCACAGAAGCCTTCCATTTTCTGTTGTCTCCCCATTGCCTCAAACAGTTTCCCACACTTGATCACATGAGAATCCCACTCTCTTTATTCTGACTTGTAGATACCCCAGTCCCATTAAGATCCTTCTTGGATTCCTCCTTAGGGCTCTCCCTAAGCCCCTCTTCTCAACACCCCAGACTACTAGATCACCCCCAGATCTCTCCCACAGTCTTTCTGTACTTAAGATCCTTCTTGTCTTCACAAAGGTGCTCAGATTCAATCTGGTCCACTTGTTAATACAAGTGTCACAAATGGTGAGGCTTCTTAAAAGACTCAATGTATTATTGTTTTACTTTGGCTGAAAGAAGACTTGACTCAAATTCATTTGGACAAGACTCAGGGTGTCAGCATTTTGGGGTCCCAAACACCCCAAACCTCAACATTATGATTCCTTATCCTCAGTGGTTTGCTTGTTTGTTGTCCTTCATTCTCAGAGGACCAAAATGACATTACAGTGCAAGAGTCAAGTTTCAGTGTGTCCAGGTGTGAGACTCGGTTTTATCAGACCAATAGGAACTTTAAATGTTCTGCCACAGGCCTGGTACAAATAGTCTGTGTGAACATTTGGGGTGCCTTCTCTAAATCTGTGCATCCTGTGTTTCCTTTGAGTGGTTTCAATTCTCCTTTGCTTATAGAGCATAGTGCCTTCTCTGATGGGGGCACACCATGGTGAGCGATTCTGTGCCAGTGTATCCCACACCACACAATCAATCCCAAAGTTCTTGAGAGATAACTTGATAAGGTCCTTGTATTGTCTATGTGATTGCTTGCCCGGAGTGAGTTTTCCATAAAATAGTCTTTTAGGCAAGCCTACGTTTTGCATTTGAACAACATCGCCTCAACTCTTTGACTGAAAGAAGGTCTGAGTGGTAGAATTCTTTCTAGGTCCAACCCCTGTACTCTTGCACTTTGGAGTTCCCAGAACCCCAATCATAACATCACCATTTCCTACAAAAGTTTAAGCAATGTAAAGCAGTCACCATATGAGGAAGACTGAAAGAATAGAGGGAACCACTATAGTTAACACGCATTTATTATTTGGAAATGCAGAGAAAGGTGAAAGCCAAGGACAACACTGGTTTCAAGTAAAAACTCATTTAAAAACCAGTATGGAGAAGGATTGAAGAATATTAGGAGTAGATTTGCCTCACAAGTAGTGAAAAACAATAGCAGCAGAAATCCATCTGTGGAAAGCACACATCGAAACTATATCATTCCATGAACATCCGCAGACCAAGTTGATAGGAGACCAACAAATCAATGAAAAATGGAACAGGCTTTTCAATGTGTCTTTAAGGATCTATTTTCATCACAAATGACAGTTGAAATAACATATTTGTAGTCTAGCACCTTGTTCTCAAGTGTTATACAAGTAAATAGAAATGACATTTATGAAGATAAAGATGGGAAGTGTTGTTGGACTCTGGCAAGCATGTAAAAATGAAATCCATGCTATAGTCAACATAGTCATAGAAGCAATACTCTATGATTTAGAGTGGGAAAGAGAGCAGAAGAATGGAAAACACTTGGGTACTATCATTCCTGAAAACAATAAATAAGATAAAGGTGATCAAGAATCTATTATTAGTAACTAGTGACTCACATTCTTATTTTTCATCTCTATGAATTATGAGTAAGTATATATACATACATATGTGTGTATATATGTGTATATTTATATATGTGTGTATATATAAATATATGTATATATACGCATATATATGTCTTAAGATTTTCCTTTATTAAAATATATAAAAGAAAAAAATTGGCTTTCATAAATGATTTTGTTTACAGCATGACTGCCATCATTACAACTGATGAAAAGGACAGACAATAAATTATTATTTGTGTTACTCTTTGGTGATTTAAAAAAAAAAAAATCAGTGAAGCAAAATTTAGCCTTAAAGCTTGTCTTTTAGCAAGATGTATGTGATTAATGCATTTGTATCATATCCAAGTATTTAATAAATACAACAATAGACAAAATGGCATTGAATTTGTCCAGGTTTCTATAAGGCAGTACCTCTTTCCATTCTTCTTAAGAGAAAAATAGAACAAGATACATGTTCAACAATTATTTGATGCTCTTAAGGGGCAACACAGTCCAAGTGGATGAGGAATTCCCTACAGATGGGATGGTTCTCCACATTCTTTTTGTATGTGGAGGCCATTGTGCTACAGGCATCAAGCCTCTAAAACATTACAATTTCCTCAATGACCTCTATGATTACTTAAAAGAGATTAGCTAAATTTTGACACATAAGAAAAAACAGTTGATGAATAATTCATATTGTCCTTAACAATGATATGCAACTGGATGGTCAGTATGTTGAATTAGTATGCTAATACTTCTATTTGATGAAAGCACTGCAGATAAGAAAAAAATTGAGTTAAGCAGTATTTGGATAGAGAAGCAGGTTGATTGCCTACCTCTGTAACCCTGGGCGATTCATTTCATTTCTCTGGGTCTCAGTTTATAAATCTATAGAATGAGAGGGTTATATTGATCTCTGATATCTCTTCTCAGCTTTAAATCTATTACCCTAGTATTCTGAAATCCTATACTAGTTAATCAACTAAAAAGCAAAACAAAACATACAACTCTGAATATGAAGTGACCATGTCGGGAGAGAAAAATCTTTTTATTTTCTTCCCCAATACTTCAATAGATCTATTGTCTCATGGACATGAACATTCTGACACAGATGACAATTTATCCATGCCTATGATTCTTCTCTGTGTAACTCTTCTCCGTGTCCTTCCATGAATGAAACACAGTTCATTTATACAATGTAATGGGAACTTTCCTCATGATCCTAGAGGGAAAAAAAGAAACAAAACAAAGAAAAAATGAGTCAAAGCAAGTGTCTTCTTGACAAAGGGACAATGGCACTACCTCTGTACATGGCCCTAAGTCCTATAAAGTATTTCCTACTGTTTTCATGATGAACATCATTTAGTCATCTTCTAGGATGGGATCAAACTTATTGTTTCCAGTTATTACCTTTCTGAATCCAATGACATTGAAGGGTACACTGTTAATAAAACTATCAACCTCTCAGTGGCATACTTAGAATGATTTGTTGATGACTATAGACACTTTCTAATGTAAAGACAAGAAACCAACATTGTCCTTTTCTGCCTCTTTAACTGTAAGTAACAACGAGCAAGTTTGTCCTTGCCCTCAATAGATATGTCATTTTTTCCAAAGCATGACATTAACAAGGACATTTAGCAAAGAATCACTTAACATGCCCTGACATGACTATGAAGAATAATTATTCTCAGGCTCCTTCACTACTGCCTGCACAGCCTTTGGCTGCTCTAACACAAGCTTAATTACTTTGGAAGAATTGAATACATACAACTAATTGATGTTTAACATTTAAGAAGTGTAATACAGTTTTCTGTCTGTATGGAACTGTCAAAAGTAATTCATGAAATTAAAAAAAAAATACTTTTCACAGAATCAGTAACCACATGTGGGGAACTGTCCTAAATAAAAATGCCACTTCTGATACTAAAGTCTTGGGGAATAAAATAAACTTTTCATTCAAGTTCTTCGTATTAGCAAATCACAGAGAGTTGGTAGCAGCTGGGGTACTGAGGATATGTTCAGCATTGTGAAGGTAACTGCCTTGATGTGCACATTTTACATTTTTGGTTAATACCACTGATTGAACAGAAAGCCAGTTTTGAATGTATTAGTCTAAACTGGTTCAGAGAAGTGAATTGAACAAGCATAAGAATAAAGTGTAATCTACATCTCCTTAGTCTGCCCTACCTAAATTTATTTATGATCAGTTTTATTTAAATAAAGTCATTGGGTTTTTTTTAAATCAGAATGAGTTTCCATTTCATTCAAGATAACATATGTCATTATCACAAAATTCTTTGTAATATAAAACAAATTCATGCAAGTAACCATACCTCCACCACAGATAATCAGACACTTCCATTATCAATCCCAAAACAATACAAAAAGCAAGGAAATTATTTAGACTTCCCAGTCTTCATAGTAGATCCCTTTAAATATTTTGTAGAAGGTGAAGTTATCCACCATTAATAGTCCTATTCCCTTGAGTAGTTAGTAATGCACAGTTCTCTTAATTATGAATTCAGAAACATAATGGCCAGGACTAGGGAGGTCATAGTTCCTATTCAGTTTTCTATCCAGTCAGACTACCTCTGAAATGTTACATTCATTTATGAGCATTACATATTCAGGAAATCATCGATAAATTGGAACACATCCTGAAGAGGGGCACCTGACTGACAAAAACAGCTTTTGATGATGCTATACGGAGATAAAAAATTGAAAAAATTGAGAATATTTATCCTAGAGAAGAGAAGGTGCAGTGAATGGATAGATGTCTTCGATTTCCTGAAGGGCTATTTCTTGAAAGAGGAAATAAAGTTGGCCCTAGAGCACAGAACCAAGAACAATGTGTGGAAGTAGCAAACAGGAAAAAGTAGGGTTAAGATAAGGAAAACAAACAAACAAACATTAGAGGTCTCCAAAAGGACATGCTATTAATTGCAAATATAGTGGCAGATATTCAAATAAAGACTGAATACAAACAAAAATATGGTAGGTATATCTCATTTTATTTAGGTATGTATTGGTGAAGTTGATCTTCCCAACTGAGCTTCTGTAAGCCCAAATCTTTGTAAGATTTTACAAAGTAAAATCAACCTTTTAAACAATTTATTACAGAATCTAAAATTTCAGCATAATATAACAGCAAGAATATTGGCGGTAGAGTTGGAAAATCTAGGTTTAAATTCTCCTCTGATGCTTACCATCTTTGTGACCTTGGGCAAATTATTTAACTTCCCTTGTGCTCAAGTTTTACAATTGTAAAATTAGGGGATTGGAATAGGTGAGCTCTGAAATCCCCTCTAGCTGTAGATCTATAATTCTATGAAAAATGGAATGTTAATTGTTAAAATAATGAAATTGGCTTAATAAATACTCTTTACTTTCCATAAGGCATAATAAATTATTTTGGATGAATGATTGAATGAATAAACCATTTTTAAAGCACTTACCTTATTGCATGTAATGCATTGTGAAAGGCTCTAGGGGTAGAAGTAGAAAAATAATAGTTGGGCATCTCAAGGACTTCACATTCTCATAGGGGAGACCACACAAAGAAAGCTTCATCCACAGATTCATTGGAAAGTTTCATGGTCCTTAAGCTGCATCTGCAAAGCTATGGGAATGCCACTTCTTTAATGCCCTTGCTGCTGATAAAATCCTAGAACTTTCCTATATTGAATCCTTTGCCAATGCAAAAGATTTTGGTTATGCCAACTTTCTTTTCTAGATCTTCAATAGATATGGTGGTAGAACACAGGGTTAGGGACAAGGCAGTTGCCCAGGATACCTACACCAGGATTTGTTCACAAGCTGATGGCTGTGGGCACTAGGCATGAGGATTGCTATTTCAAAGATTTGGAGTTCAAGATCCTGGGCTGTCTCCTTCAGTATCTGAGGAGAAATGTTGGTCAACGTGGTGGGGGTGTTTTTACTTGCTTGCCACATGCTGTCTTCTTCCTCTCCCTCAGGGTGCCTTGTTTTTTCAGGGAGGGTGGCTTCTCTTACTTCTTGAGTACCAACTCATTGGCAAATGTTGAACATGTCTGGCCCCTTCTCCACAAGGAGCTGCCTCCCCAACTGATGGCTATGACGGTTGTTCTGTAAACAGGACTAATGTTCTAACGGTGTTAATCCTCTCAAGGTTCTTGTGGTTTTCTAGCTAGTGGTGGAACTTCAACAGATATATTTTCCACCTGTCTATCTTATTTGTTTATGCAGATGTGTAGCATGATTTGATGAATCTGAAGTTCAAAAACCTTCTTTTGAAATCTAGATCTGCTACTTTTTAGCTAAGTGAATTTGTACAAGTCATTTAACATCTTATATTTGCTACCTGTAAAATGGTAAGAATGGTAATAACCTGGAGAAGATGAAGTGGCTAAAGAGATAGTCTTAAAGCAGGGAAGCTATGGGATCAGATCCTGCTTCTGACATATATTAGCTTTGTCACCCTGAACTACCTGCTTAATAGCAGTATCTTAGACAAATCTTTAAGACAATAAACAAATAAGTAAATGATCAGTCTTCATTGATAGAGGATGATTTCCCATTAAAAATTCCCTACACCAATAAAGTCACTTAAAAAAAAATAAAACTTACCATTCCAGATTTGCACTTTCTAAACCCAAAAGCACCATTTATGCTGATGTAATACCCTAAGGTAAGGCACTTGATTTGAATTCAATAAACTGTCCAACAATCATTCATTAAATGCCTTGTATGTGCTAGACACTACACTAAGCAAAGCAGAAGATCTGGGTTTGAATTCTATCTCTGCCACAAACTACCAATGTGAAAATTATCATTCCTCTCTGGACCTCAACTTTCTTCATACGTAAAGTAAGGGTGTTGGACAAGATGACTTCTAAGATCCCTTGCTGCTCTCTGTGATCCTATAATAAAAAATGAGATATTACATACAAGTGTTATCTTCCTCAAATGACCTACTTCATGACTAGTGAAATGAAGATTTTTCAAGGCTATGCTACCTGAACACAATGTCGGGCAGGTCCGACTTTGAATATGGTCCACTGGTGTACTATATGTCTTTCAACTGAAGACCATGCAAACTTAGGTGATTATTTTTTGTCAGGGGGTGGGTAAAGTCTAAGCATAGGAATATCTGAAGACCTCTACTAAGGCAACATTGATGATGTGACTCCTTATGCTAATAATTTTATTTTTTAATATTTTATCTAGAAATACTAAGGATAAACACAGTGCCACATGGTAGAGAATGAGGTACTTCAATGGCATATAAAATATTTAGTATATGGGAGACTTACAGAAAAATACGGAGGCAAAGCATGACATGTATGGTTTTTCTTATCCATTTGGGAGAAGATTAACACAATATAGCCTTCAGCATTTGAAGAAACATTTCCTTATTGTTGCCTTCCAGATTCTCTCCCTTATAAGGAAAAAAAAATGCTACTCAGCTGTCAGAGCCTTTGAAGAGAAATAATGTCAGTTAATCTGAGCAGTGGAGTGCTAGATTTGAAGTCAGAAAGACGTGAGTTGGAATGCTGTCTGAGAAAGTTGTGCAACTATGGGCAAGACATTTAAACTCTTTAGGCTCAGTTTCCTTCTCTGCAAAATGGGGATAATTATGACATCTACCTCACAAGGCTGTTGTGAGCATCAAAAAAGTAGCATCTGTAAAGTGTGGTGTGGATGTGATTATTATCATTTGGTAATGACTTTTTATTGCTGTTCTTTTTGTTATCCTTAGTCAAATGCTTCAAAGGCTCTGCTGTAAACATCCGATGGGAGAATTCTAGGATACCAGCAGTCTTCAGCTCTCTCAGGGACTGATCGCAATCTCTCCTTTCTATAACTATTCTCCACCTTACCCTTTTGGGTGTAAACATTGAGGGCTAATTATTGAGTTAGTCCCATAGAAGACTCAACTTCATGGCATCCATTAACATTAATTATATGAGTCTTTAAATATTCATTTTAATGCAGAGCATCTGAAATCTACCCTTTAGTGTTAATGAGGACAGTACTTACAAATGCACATGAATAAAAATGAAACAATGTTCCTGAATTGCTGATCTCTAGCATGAAGGTAGAAATGTAAACCTGGGCATCTTGGAGCATTCTATCATTTTTTTTAAAGTATGAAATCTAATTATTCTGCACTAAAAAAAAAAAAAAAGATTATGAGAAAGAGTGCAAGCATCTCATTTGTTCACCAGGTCTGGAGTTAGTTTGAGGTCAAAGTCTTTAACTATAAAGGTTTAATTATAATGATACAAACTCCAATGAGCCAAAGTGTCCAGAAGAGCAAGAGCATACTGCACCAGAGCAGGATTATGGGAGGAAATGATAACTCTACTCATGAAAAAAATAGTTTATATTATGAAAGGCAAGTGAACCTGCATCTCCAAAGAAGTAAAAGTAACCAAGTAGGTTGATTTGTTTTGTTTCGTATTATTTCTGTATCCTAGCATAGTACATTTCTACATCTGCAGTACACAGGAGGTAATACATGTTTACTAAATAAATGGGTTATTGAGCTATAAATATTGAGAATCGGAGATGTATTGAATTTCATGATGAGGCTTCTTGGTATGAGTGCTCTAGAAGTCAGCCTATCATATTACTAAGAATGAGATTTTGTTTTAGGTTAGGAAATTGTAACATTTTCAGGAAAGTCAATGCTAGCTCCCATTTTTTGGTAACATATATTGAGCTATTTAGATCTAAATTATATTTATATAACTCTTTAAGGTTTGTGAAGTACTTTGTCTTCTCAGTGCTCTAAGGTAGCTAGTATCTCTATTGATTAGAATCTCCATTTTACAGATAAGAAAATTTTGTATGCTACATGAGAGACATGAGATCTGATTTCCCTTACATTTTTGTAGGACTCCAAGGGTTGTTTTTTAAAAATTTATTTAGCATTTTGTTTTTCCACAGTTACACCTAAAAACAGTTTTTAACATTTATTTTTAAACTCTGGGTTCCCAATTCTCTTCCTTCCTTCCTCCTTCCTCCCCATTCTCGAGAAAGCAAGACATTTTATGAAGGTTACAAAAGTGTAGTCTTGTAAAACATTTTCATATTAGTAATGTTGTTAAAGAAAATAGACCCCCCAAACCCCCCAAAACAAAAAAGTACACCCCCAACAAAAATAAGAAAAGTAAAAAAAAAATTCTTCCATCTGATTCATATACCATCAATTCTTTTTTCTTTTTCATGCTAAGTCCTTCAGAGTTATCTTGGATCATTGTACTACTGAGAATAGTTAAGCCATTCACAACTGATTATCTTACAATATTATTACTACTTTGTATTCCTATACATTTCACTTCACATCAGTTCAAGTTTTCCAGGTTTTTCTGAAATCATCCTGCTCATAATTTCTTATAGCAAAATAGTATTCCATCATAACCATGTACTATAGTTTGTCCAGCCATTCCCCAAATGATGGTCCTCCCCTCATTTTCCAATTCTTTGCCACTAGGAAAGAGCTGCTATAAATATTTTTGTAAGTATAGGTTCCTTCCTTTTTTAAAAAATCCTTTTGGGATACAGACCTAATAATGGTATTGCTAGATCAAAAGATATGTGTGGTTTTATAGCTGTTTGGGCATAGTTCCAAATTACTCAACAGAATTATTGAATCAGTTCACAACTCCACCAACAGTGCATTAATGGTTCATTTCCCCCACATCTCCTCTAATATGTGTCATTTTCTTTCTCTGTCCTATTAGGCAATCTAATAGATAAGAGGTAACACATCAGAATTGTTTTAATTTGTATTTCTCAAATCAATATGGAGTTAAAGATTTTTTTCAAATATAGCTATGGATAGCTTTGATTATTTCATCAGAAAACTATATTTTTTGATCATTTATCAATTGGAGAATAGGTTTTATTTTTATAAATTTGACTCAGTTCTCTATATGTTTAAGAAATGAGGTCTTTATTGGAATACTTAGTTCATTTTTTTTCACAATTACTATGATTAACTATATTTCCCTCCATCCTGTCCCTTCATTTACTTGATTTTCTCTCTCCCTTCATCTCATCCCTCCTCAAAAGTGTTTTGCTTCTGACTACGCCCTAAAGCAATCTGCCTTCCCTTCTATCACCTCCCCATGCCCCTTCTCTTATTCCATTTTTCTACTTTCCTATAGAGTAAGATAGATTTCTATACCCAACTGAATGTGTGTTAGCCCGTTATGATGAGAGTAACATTCACTGACTCCTCCTCTCTTCCCCTCTTTGCCTATCCACTGTATAAGCTTTTTCTTGCCTCTTTTATGTGACAAAATTTACCCTATTCCCCTGGGCACATTCCTCTCTCGCAATTTATTTATTAATTTTTTAGATGTCATCCTCTTATATTCAACTCATATTGGTGCCCTCTGTCTATATATACTCTTTCTAATTTCCCTGATAATGAGAAAGTTCTTATGAGTTACAAGTATCTTCTTCACATGTAAGGATATAAACAGTTTAACCTTATTAAGTCCTTTATGATTTTCCTTTCCCATTTACCTTTTTTATGCTTCTCTTTGGTCTTGCATTTGAAAGTCATTTTTTTTCTATTCAGCTCTGGTCTTTTCATTAGGAGTGCATGAAAGTCTTCTATTTCATTGAATATCCTTTTCCTCCAAAGGATTATACTCAATTTTGCTGAGTAGATGATTCTTGGTTGCAAACCTAGCTCCTTTGCCCTCTAGAATAGCATGTCCCAAGTACTCTGATCTTTTATTGTAGAAGATACTAAATCTCATGGTATTTTAACTGTGGCTCCAAAATTTGAACTGTTTATTTCTGGCTGCTTGCAGCATTTTTTCCTTGACTATAGTCTTCCTGAGAGTTTTCATTTTGGGATCTCTTTCAGGAGATGAGTGGTGGTTTCTTTCAATTTCTATTTTACCCTCTGGTTCTAGAATATCAGGACAGTTTTCCTTGATAATTTCTTGAAAGATAATGCCTAGTCTTTTGTTATTATTATTATCATTATTTTTATTTCAGGCAGTCCAATAATTTTTAAATTATCTCTTCTTTATCAGTTTTCTAGGTCAGTTGTTTTTCCAATTAGATATCTTACAGTCTTCCATTTTTCATTTTGTTTTATTGCTTCTTGATTTCTTATGAAGTCACTAGCTTCCATTTGCTTGGTTCTAATTTTTGATACTTTTTTCTCCATTTAATTTTTGTGTCTCTTTTTCCACTATATCGATTCGTCTTTTTAAGGCACTCTTCTCCTCATTGGCTTTTTGTACCTCTTTTGCCATTTGACCTACTCTGTTTTTTAGGTGCTATTTTCTTGAGTATTTTAGGGGGTCTCCTTTAGCAAGTTGTTGACTCTTTTCTCAGGATTTTCTTACATCATTCTCATTTCTCTTCTTTGATTTTCTTACTTTATTTTCAAATCCTTTTTGAGCTTTTCCATGTCCTGAAACCAATTCATATTTTTTCACTGGAGGCTTTGGATGTAAGTGCTTTGACTTTGTTTTCTTCTTAATGTGTATTTTGATCTTCTTTGTTATCATGGTAACTCTCTTAGGTCAGAATACTTTTTTAACTGTTGTTTACTCATTTTCCCAGCCTATTACTTGCATATCAAATACAAAGTATCCCTACTTTGCAAAGTAGGGATCTGCTTCCAGGGTGGAAGGCACAGTGTCCTAGAGATTTTGTGCAACTGTTTTCAGAGACGCTTCTAGGGTCCTAGAAGTTTTCAGCTCTTTCAATCTGGTATGATCTAAGGAGAGGTGTTACTCCTCTACTGGTCTGGGTCTGTCTGTGAGTGACCACCAGCATTCTTTTTTTGCCCAGGAACTGTGGTTAGGGTCCCTAGTCCAGTGCAATCTCTAGTGTGCTTGTGCTTCTGTTACTCTGGGATTGACATCCAGGACTGCAATCTGGATCTGAGTACGGGCAGAGCAACAGTCTTGCCTCAGTGCTAATAAAGACCTCTGTAATCTCCTGACCAGTTGTTCAACTCCCTTACCAAGCTCTGGAAGCAATTGTTGCACTGCCAATTTAGTGCCTCCCAAGGCCTGTTCCTGCTTTGCTGAGGCTGGATTTGTGCTGGTGCAGCCTGTGTTCAACTATTCTCCACTATCCCCAAGGTGTGACAGACCTTTTCTGATGAACTTGTAACTTATCTTTGACTGGAAAATTATTTCACCCCATCCTTTCATGTGTTCTGCTGTTCTAGGAACTATTTTATGTCATTATTTAGAGGTGTCTAGAGGGGTTTTGAGAAAAGCTCAGGAGAGTCACTGCCATTTCCCTGCCATCTCATATTTACCTCCACTTCAGGGGTTCTTAACCTAGGGTCTATGAACTAAAGAAAAAAAAATGATATTAAGCACATTTCCACATAATTGGTTTCAAGCATTATTTTGAGAAGGGTACATAGGTTTCACCAAACTGCCAAAAGTGTTCAGGACAAAAAGGAAAAGAGAAGAACTCCTGTTCTAGGTGATCTTATGAACATTTAGCCTGATCTGGCTACATTAGCTAATTGTTGGAAGATTTCAGGATTTCTGGAAGATTGGAGTTTTTTTCAGGGTTATAAGTACCTTCAGGGAACACAAGGACTCTACTGTGTTTAAATCAAGGAATCCTGGCATGATTCTGAGTATGACAATACATCAAACTCTCTCTTTCTCTTTCCATGTTTATTACTGTTTCATACCTCATACCTCTAGTGAATCACCAAAGTGAGAAGTTCTTTCACAGAATCCTGAAAAACCTGGACAACTGCTCTAGTACAATACAATGTTAAAAATACTTCTGTTAAAAAAAAAGATTATGTCCGGCAATACAATTGGTTTCTGTTTCATGGCTGGTACTGTACTTTTGTGGAAGTGTTTTGATAGTCAAATGGTCTCCTTATTTGATCATTTATGTCTGGCCTTCAATCATTAACATTAATAGATTTAAGGTAGATTAAAGCCAAAATTGACCTGCACCTCAATTTTTTTTTTCAAAACCATGCTTACTCTGCTTTTTTACTGCTTGTTTCAGTAATATATGTACAGAAAAAAAGCCTGGTTTTCATGCTGTAATAATGCAATATAAATAGTAAAATATCTAGAGAAGTGTGACTCCATTAGCGTTAATGACAGCATGTGACTTCCATATTCTTTCATGCATTGTCATACACTGAGGACATACTGTTAGCTGCAGTTCTTCTGGGATATCTGTTCATTACTATACTTTATTATGCATAAAACAACACATATTAAAATTCTACTTTTTTAATTACAAGCCTATTTCACTTCAAAGAGATTTCTAACGCAAAGTATATATTATTAATGGGTCATAACAGTGTCTGTTTCATCTTTTAAAAATATTTTGGAGAGAGTAGAGATCTCATTTAAACTATTCTATATCTTTGAATTTTCCTTGTCCAAAGGGCGCCTTGTGTCTGCTTATTCTCTTGGCTGGGTCATTGGGGCAAATGCATTTCCTTTGCACCAAAATTGAATTTTGACTGCCTCATGTTTCAAGTGAGCCTCACTCTTCATCAAGCTTTATATTATCTTGCCAAACACCACAGGGAGAGTTATCATGGGGATATTACTGATTGCTAGGCTGCACTTACAGTTGATAAATATGTATATGTGCTGAATATTAAATGACTTTATTAGCAATCAACTTATTATGCCATTAGGGTTTTGTTTTTTCTGTGTAATAAAGAAGAGCAAAAACTAATCCAATATGAAAAATCCTATTCAACTTCTATTAAAACGTTTTTCATCTTGTGGAGAAAGTGAGTAGCAGTTAAAAGAAATGGCCAATACATTGTGCTCCTACTGTTACCTTCTCTTGAAATAAATGTATTTCGTAATTTGACAACCAAAGCAATTCTGTGAAAGTCTATAGAAGAAAAAAATGCATAGAGATGACAAAATAGCACTTTCCAGGTCAATGCAAAATCCAACAAAGTATAAGATCAAAAACACTCAAACCTCTAAAGTACCTACAGAGAGACAAGGGAGTAATTCTAGGACTGGTGTTCACATTCTGGGCAACTAGATGGCACGGTGGATAGAGTGCCAGGCCCAAAGTCAAGAAGACTCACATTTATGGGCTTAAATCTGGCCCCAGATACTCACTAGATTTGTGACCCTGGGCAAGTCACTTAGCCCTGTTTGCCTCTGTTTCCTCATCTGTAAAATGAAATGGAGAAGGAAATGGCAAACCACTTCAGTATTTCTACCAAGAAATTCCCAAATGCGATCATGAAGAATCAGACACAATTGAAAAACAACTGAATGTACTGATCATACTGTAATTCCACTATAATATTAGAGAGAGTACTTTTAAAATTGCATCAGTTCCTTCACAGAAGCTGACCAGACTTATCTAATCCATCCCTGCATAGGTAGAAATTGTTGTTCTTTTTCTCACTTAAAAATATGTGTATGTGTGTGCATAAACTTTTTTCTCACTAATTTCTGTGTTGCTACATTCGCTACACATCTTGGAGGTCCCAGTGATCAGCATGTTTCCATATATCCAGAAAATGTGGGGTGAAGGAATTTGCAATGTAATTGATGGCAAACAATCTAGGTTTGAATCCCTGAATGGGACTGATTATTGTCTGTGGGGATTTGGTCAAGTCACTCACCCTTTATAGTCTTAGTTTGCTACTTTATCAAATAAGGATATGAACTAGATTTTTTCTATGATCCCCTCCATTTCTAAAATCCTAAAGCTTTTTGTGTTTATAAATATAGGGGAGAGGGGTACACTGGTTGGAGAAGGGAGTTGAATCACTCTATCTACCACCTGCCTATTGTCCCAGGAGTCCCAAAGCATTCATGCACAGCTGAGTACCTGGTCCCTAATCAAAAAGAATAATTAATTGAAATATGAAACTACTTGAAATTCTGCAGGGTTTGACTCCTCCCTACATATTCCCACCTCTAAACCATGGCTTCCGCTTGTTATTGTACCAGGATCTCTGGCTCCTGGTGCTTTATCTACTGGTGGTGCTTTTACTACCCTTCTATCTTTTCTTAAGCATGGCTCTCCTGAGTTTGAATCTTGATTCATTCACTTATTATCTGTATTCAGTTTGCTCACCTTCAGAATAGGAATAATATTGGTGCTGCCTGCCTAGTAGTGTTTCTAGGTCATTATGAGAAAGATGTTTAACAAACCTTAGAGCAATGTACAATGTGAGTTATTAATATAAAAATAAATCATTCTCATCTGGAGTATTGGGTCTCCAGGGGAGTAGAAAAGTAGTGATGTTCCTGGTCCAAGAAGAATCAGGATAGGTAAATTGCAAGTAATGATAGAGAGTTTAGGAGGGTTAGGGCTACATAATGTCCTTACCTTAATATTTTCATTAGTTATGAATTGGTATAGTCTCTTTCCTTTTGGAATAAACCCTAGGATTTCTTTTTTTTTATAGTCTGTTGTGTTTGAAGACAAGAGGAAAGCAAGGTATTGGGGAAAAAAAACACAAAAATAATGGTAGTGACAAACAAGGGAGATACCAAATTGGGTCTCTGTTATGGCAGATTAATGATTCAGAAAAGACCTTATAATCATTTCCCCTATTTTACAGACAAGCAAAGCGAATCTTTACAGGGTAAAGTGACTTGCTTACAATGATGCAGGTAGTAAATAGTGAAAGCAGATTTCATAATCATCTTTTCCAACTCTAAATACAAGTTTATTTTGCCTTCACCACATCCATCCTGACTTCTGAAGTCAGGGAAAACAGCCAATTTAGGAGCCAAGAATGTCTAGACAGCATGGTGCCTGAAAACCAGGCTCTGGAATGGAGAAAGTTCAGGAAGAATTTCAATGAGAAAGGGTCTTGGAGCCCAAAGCACGATCTTGGGGACAACTCCCAGAGACGGTGCTGGTTCCCCGCAAAATGATAGACAATAAACAACTTTCACTTTCTCCAGATGAAAATATCTCCTTCCTCAAATTTCTAATGCCACTTATCTCACCTTTGGACTTATTGCATTATTATATTAGAGTCACTTTTTATATATTTTACCTCTTTCTTCTCGCCTTTCCCCAGTTCCTTTGTGAGTTCTCTAAAAGCAGAATGTGCTTTCTTTGTTATATTTGGATAGATTTGGGGCTTTGTCCTACAGTAAGTGAAGATTGTCCTACAGCAAGATGTAGTTCTGGAGTTACTGACAAAAGATAGTAACACATACCAAGTTCTGTGTGAGGAACCCTAGTAGTTAGAGCCCTGGTTCACCCACTTCCCCCAACCCCACCCCATCCTTTTCTTATCTGTCAAATAAACGAGTAGTACTAGATGACCTTTAATACTCCGTCTTTAACACCAGCTCATGACCTTTAACACCAGCTCAGGACTATTTTATGCTGCTTACCCCACAGATATTTTGGGTTTCCTGCCCCAGGTTACAGAATTGCAATGTTTGTCTCTCTTTTCAGCTATGTAATTTACCACTTTTTATGAAATAAAAATAATTGATGACAAGTTATCCCTTTAGGAAATAGATTTTTGATGCGTCCTTGGTCATTAAATTCAAAAGCCAATAGTTTAGGGGAGATAGTGTCTCATTAAAAGTTGTGAGGTGTTTGAAGATCAGACTTTCATAAGAGGGAGTTACTTCACTGTAGCTTTTCCCTTGAACTCTAGCCCACCCATACTTCTGTCTCATTGAGATTCTGCTTTTCTCTTTAGCCATTCAGAAGTTTTTTCTACATTAGAATCTGTCAGAGACTGAAATGCATGACAGAATAAAAAACGAGAGAGAAAGAGATATGTCATGCTAGTTTTCTAAAAACTTGGCAAGCCCCATGAGGAAATGGATAGTAGAATAACTAAGGCCTATTACACTTCTAATATTAGGGAAAAAAAATAAAATTAAAGGAGTCAGACAGACTGAACAGAAGAATTTGTCCTTAGAAAATGTGTCTGAAGAATACATGACTGATTCTGATTCAGGGTATATGGCTCTTAACTGCCACCGATACTAAGATCAATAATTCATTAACTGATGAATATTAACATGTTAAAACAACAAATATAAATATTAATACATGTACATATTTCTATATACAAGTTCATACACAACAGTGTTTATTTGTACTTGTTATCTAGTTAAACACATTTGTATATAATATATATGTATACGTTTGTGTTCACATTCATATATTATATATGTACATTTAGTTATATACACAAAACACATATATATACTGATGCCAGGAATCTAGAAGAGAAGTGAAAAAAAATTCAGTTGGTTTTCCTAACATTTGCAAACATCTGGGTTTTTATTGTGTAGACTGTCACCAGAAAACTATGTCATGCTCTAAATGAAGAGTATTCTTATTATTCCCTTTTCTTTTTATTTGGCAAATTCTCTTGGCAACTACACAGATTGTGAAAATTTTTCTCTAGGATGTACCATGGTTTTCAAAATTAAAGTGAAAATTCTTTCAAAGAAATAAACACAAAAGCATAGGATTCTAAGCAGTCAGATAAACAGATCAGGGAGGTATGAAGACATGACAAAAAGAACATTGAGCTTGGCAGCTGAAGACCTGGATTGAGATCTCATCATTGTCACTTTCAATGGGACCTTCAAGAACTCACTCAACCTCTCTGAATCTTAGTTTCATTATTTATGAAATGAGTATAATACCTTTCCAAACCGCAAGGTTTATTCCTTACTCTTTTGTGGAATCTCAGAGGCAGAAGGAACCTAAAGGAACATGAAGTCTGAACTCCACCCCCATCCCCCAAAGCTGAAATTCCTGCTTATTAAATTATTGACTGTAAATAAGCCCTAAGAATTTGATAGTAAGGAGTAGTTATGTCATATTAACAAAGCCATTAATAAGCTTTAATTTAGTGCATTGTAAACAGTAAGTATTATGCTCATTAATAAAGATAGAAAGAAAGGTAAAAGAAGCATCCCTGGTCTCAATCTGAACACTATTGAATGGGAGAGATAACATGTCAGTAAATATGTACAAGGTAGATTTATAAAGAATAGATTAGAGATAATGAACAGGAGGATGCACTAGCACTAAGGGGGAGCAGGAAAGGTTTCTCCTAGAAGATGGAATTTCATTAAACTTTTAAAAACAATTATTTATTTATTTTTAGTTTTCAACATTCATTTCCATAGGATTTTGACTTCCAAATTTTCTCCCCATCTCTTCCCTGCACTGCCTTCTGGTTACTCCTTCCATCAATCCTCCCTCTCTTCTATCACACCCTTCACGTGTCATCCTGATTTTATTTCCACAATACTCAATTTTTTTCTTTCTGGCTGCTTGCAAGATTTTCTCCTTAATCCAGGAGCTCTGAAATTTGGCTATAACATTTCTAGGAGCTTTCCTTTTGGAATCTCCTTCAGGAAGTGATTAGTGGATTCTTTCAATATTTATTTTACCCTTTGGTTCTTAAATATCAGGGCAGTTTTCCTTGCTAATTTCTTGAAAGATGATATCTAGGCTCTTTTTTCTTCATCATCACTTTCAAGTAATCCCACAATTTTTAAATTGTCTTTTCTGGATCTGTTTTCTAGGTCAGTTGTTTTTCCAATGAGATATTTCACATTATCTACTATTTTTTCATTCCTTTGACTTTGTTTTATAATTTCTTGATTTTTCATGAAATCATTAGCTTCCATTTGCTCCATTCTAATCTTTAAGGAATTATTTTCTTCAGCGAGCTTTTGGACCTCCTTTTCCATCTGGCCAGTTCTGTTTTAGGGCATTTTTCTCCTCATTGGCTTTTTGAATCTCTTTTGTCATTTGGGTTAGTCTATTTTTTAAAGTGTTATTTTCTTCAACATTTTTTGAGTGTCCTTTAGAAAGTAGTTGACCTGTTTTTCATGATTTTCTTGCATCACTCTCATTTCTCTTCCCAATTTTTGCTCTACTTCTCTTACTTGATTTTCAAAATCCTTTTTGACTCTTCCACGGCCTGAGATAAATTCATATTTTTCTTGGAGGGTTTGGATGGAGGAGTTTTGACTTTGTTGTCTTCGGTTTGCATGTTTTGGTCTTCCTTGTCACCAAAGTGAGATTCTATAGTCTGATTCTTTTTCTAGTTTTTGCTCATTTCCCCAGTCATTTACTTGACTTTTGAGCTCTTTGTCAAGGCAGTTCTCTGCTTCCAGTGGAGGAGGAGGGTGTGGGGGGTGTACTGCCAGGTGCTTGATCACTCCATAATCTGTGGGCCTAGAGCTCCAGAAACAGTGGCTGCTGCTGCCCCTGCTGCTACTATGGCTGCTATGGGTTTCTCCACCCCCTTCTCCTCTCTGCCACCCTAGGGCCATGGCGTGGCTACTCTACTCTCTCACATAAGTCTCACAGGTTTTCTTTCACTGACCTTCCAATTTGTCCTCAGAATTTTGGGGTTGTGAAGTCTGGAAACTGCCACAGGTGTGACCTGCTCAGGTCCCATCTGTGCCAGTATGGCCCACTGGACTACGCTCTGCTCCCAGAGTGGTATAATATACCCTTCCAATTGACCTTCCAGGTTGTCTTGGACTGGAGATTTGCTTCACTCCATCATTCTATGGTTTCTTCAGCTCCTGGATTTGTTTAGAGTAATTTTTACAAGTATTTGACTGGGCTTGAGAGGAGTGCTCTAGAAAGTCCTTGCTATTACTCTGCCATCTTGACTCCACCCCTAAAGATGGGATTTTAGCAGGGCCTTGAAGGAAGAGAAGGAGGCTGAGAGCCAGAGATAAGGAGAGTCTTCACGAGTTGATAGAAAGGAAACTAGAAAAGTAAAAATGAGGGCAGGTTATGAAAGGCTTTGAATACAAAACATAGAATTGTACATTTGATCTTCCAGATGATAGTGCACCACTGCAGCTGACTGAATAGGGAGATGACATGGTCAGATTATGTATGAAGATTAATTTGACAGAGGATGGACTGGGGTGGAGAGAGACATGGGGTAGGCGGAGCCCCCATCAAAGTATTGCACTAGCCAAAATATGAGGTAATAAGGGCCTACACCAATGGGGTGGCAGTGTCACAGGAAAAAAGCAGGGATATAGGAGAGATATTATGAAGGCCAAATCAATAGGACTCAATAGAAGATTAAATATGAAGGTAAGAGAGAATGAGAAGTTGAGGGTGACAATTAGTTAAAAAGCCTGTGTGACTGAGGGAAAGGTAGTGTCCTTGACAGAAAAGGGAAGTTTGGAACGTGAAAGAGTTTGGGGGAAAAGAGAATGAATTCAGTTTTGAATGTATTGGGTTTAAG
The DNA here is from genome assembly GCF_028372415.1 of Notamacropus eugenii. Classification (NCBI taxonomy): domain Eukaryota; kingdom Metazoa; phylum Chordata; class Mammalia; order Diprotodontia; family Macropodidae; genus Notamacropus; species Notamacropus eugenii. Next base: position 133,033,965 of record NC_092877.1, read on the forward strand.
ATATCTACAGAACATCCATTTTGAGATGCCCAATAGACAATTGGGTATGAGAGACTGGAAGTTAGCAGAGAGGTTAGGGCTGAATAAGTAAATTTGAGAATAGTCAAGATAAAGATACTAATTAAATCTATTGGAGCTGATGAAATAACCAAGTAAAACAGGATAGAAGATCCAGAACACAACCTTGAGGGACATCCCCATTTAGGGCCATACTTGGATGAAGATCCAGCAAAGAAGAGAGGGAGTTGTCAGACAATAGCAGAACTATGAGAAAGTAATGTTAAGAGAACTTAGAGAAAAGAGAGTGCCAAGAGGGCATTTAACAGTGTCAAAGACCATAGAGAAGTTGAGAAGTCTGAGGAATGAAAAAAAAAGATCATTAGATTCAGCAATTAAGAGATCATTGGTAACTTTGGGAAGATCACTTTCAATAGAAAGATGAGGTTGGAAACTGAACTGCAGAGTTAAGAAAGGAGGCTATGAAGTAGAAGAATCATCAATTATAGATAGCTTCCTCAAAGAATTCAGCCACAAAAGAAAGAAAAGCCATGAGATCATATATAGTGTAGAAGAGCTGATTCAGTGAGGGTTTTTTGAGAATGGGGGCGACGTTGGCTCTGATTTTTAGGGAGTCCCTTATATTTGACTGAAATCAATTTTTCTTTTAAGTTCAACACACTGGTTCTAGTTCTGATCTCTATGACAGAAAAATTAAAAGTGTCAGCCTTCTTTCTCAGGACAGCTCTTCATACTCTACCACAGAGGTCTCAAATTCAAATAGAAATGAATGCCAATAAAGAATACATAATGACTCCGGCAAGCTGCATATTGATTGATTTTTAAAATGTAATGCTACCTGTGGTTTTTTGGGTGTTTTTGCTTAATTTGTTAAATATTTCCCAACTACATTTTAACCTGGTAAAGGTCATACTTGGGAGTGGGCTGAATACATGATATACCTGCTTTAGAAGAAAGTCATCATATCTTCCTACCTCCCCCCTTCCTACCCCAATAAAGTTTTCCTTCTCCAGGCTGAAGATCTTTAGCATTTTTGAGCAAACTTCACTAGCGTTCAACTTCCTCTAGATAATCTGTCATTCCCATATCCCTCTAAGAGCATGATGCCAAGCACTAAAGAACTGGCTGTAGATATAGTACAGTGAAGGCCCAATACAGGAAGATCATGATTTCCCCTTCTTCTTCACACTACCTGTTTTATTAATGAAACTTAAGGTTGCATTGGAGCACCGAAGAACACGACAAAACAAGAAGGAGCCACTGCCTTTATTGTAACATACCACAACGGAACGGCTATTGATGTCAGAGCCATTTCTGAATGTGCTGCCTGTGTGAAGTTAGTTTTGTTAGGTCAAAGGGCATAAAATTAGAAAAAAAGGACAATAATAAGATGACACCATGAGCAATTGTAGCTTCTACCTGACGTTCCACCGAATTATGAATAAGGGAATAGATAAAAGAAAAAGTAGATTACCTTACCATCAAATACTTGAATTCCTTGCCAAGTGTAAAGGAGACAGGCAAGGAGATTAGTCCACGAGGATGTCTTCATGGTATATGCCTTGGATGTCAGGCTTGATGCTCGAGGTTTTATTCCTCAGGGTGTTCCAGTGTCAGAAAGGTCCCAGGGGAAATATTCTCTAAATGAAAATTGATGAAAGGGCATTTTCTTAGTGAAGAGGCTGGACTCACAATATATTCTGCAATTAGGCCAATCTTGCTCAGTAACACACTCTGCTAACAGGTCAGCTGAAGGAAAAAAGTCTCCAATATTCAATTGGAGGCTGCTCCTAACTGGAGACATTTCCTTCACCTAAAGAACATGCATGTGGGGGTGTTCAGAATAGAATGAGATGAAGTCAAACTAAACTGGATTAGGTGAGACATTCAGATTTCTCTCTAATGTAAACTAAGATGGTAAAATCTTGCTTGGGGAATAATTGGCTAGAAAGAGAAGTCATTCCAGATAAATTAAGAGCAGCCAATGACCATAAGCACAAAGCTTTTAAAAAAGTGCCTTGAGTGCAGTTGCATTTTTGTTTCTTAGACTGCCTGGCTTAATAATTAGCATATAAATGGTCCCAACTAGGCTTGGAAGTTAACGTTTCATTAACCTCACTTACAATACCGAAAGGAGGCATTCCCATTTAGATTCTGGGGGAAATCATCCTAAATCAGCAGATCCTGAATATGATCACCCTCCAGCTTTAGCCTCCCAGACTAGCTAGCATCAATCAGGCACCTCACATTCACATGAAAAACATGTAAAGTATTGAAGTCATTCTTCTAAGGAAACTATTGACAGTATTATCTAAAGCCTTTCCAGTATGGATTTGAAAATTGCTTTTCCAAACCATTATCATAGCTTAGGTGTATGTGGTGTTTTGTAGTTTACAAAGTAATTCCCTTGCAATAACCCAGTGAGGTAGACAATGCAAGGATAAGAGGGCTTTGGGTGGCTCTGGAACTCCTCAATATAACGGATGATCCCTTCACTGAACTTGAGATTTCAAGAGGTGGACCTTTATTTGGAAGCATTTGAATTTTGAGCACAGTTACCTTGCTAGGAGAACATAGGAAACTTCTCTGATTGCTCCCCCAGGACTTGATGCTACCTAAAAAAATTTGCTGCTGCTGCTTCTAATACTACCACAACAACTACTATGCTGGTAGCTTCATCATGGAAAGAACCTAAGAATCCAGGTTCTTATCTATTTGTTCCCCTTCTGTTAATCAGAATAATCTAAAGCAGCAAACAAATAAACAAAAAACAAACTTTGAAAGCTATCTTGCCTAAAGATTGATTGTCTGGTTCTATAGTTCATAAAAGAAGTTAAATTTATTCTCTGCCATATATTATAAGAACAAATTTCTTTTATGTCCTTTGTAGACTTGTACAATTTATTTGTATAATTCTAGTTAGAAAAATGTGCATTAGAAAAGGGAAACACACCCACATATATCTATATATCTACATGTCTATATGAATATACTTCATATTATAGTTTGTGAAAAATATTTTAATAATCTCTTTTAATAATCAACATTAACCTTGAATCATTAAGACTGAGCTTTCATCATGGTTCTCATTGTAGACAAAAATCCTTAACCAAAAGACAAGAGTCTTCCTTCCCTTACCAGATTTTTTGGCAGATAAGATTATCTCTTCATAAATCTATTCTCAAGGATTATGACAACAAAGACTTTTTAAAGCTATACTTCTAAGTTTATCCCCAGTCTCCCTGAGCCTCTTGGTGGAGGAGGGATATTGGAAACTCCCTATCCAACAACAGATCTTGAAAATAAGAGAAAAACACACAGGAATACCACAGCAAGAAAGATTCTGTACACACTGATTAGCACAATCTGGGACTGAAGGCAGAGACACTGCAAGTCTAGAAATGTGCATCTCTGGTAGATGCACAATCCTCAGTAACTGTGATCCTGCTCATTTGAGACCAAAGACTAAGTGAATAAAGCCAAGTATCACAGCCCAGTAAATCTGCTTTCAGATTGGTAAATTTTATACCTGGGTTTTCTTTCATTTCTCTGTTGTACCCACTGTTTTACTACAAAAATTACCTATTTAGAAAACACTAACTATTAGATAGCAAGGAAAACAAGTGCAAGTTAGATTAAGATCTATCTTTGGATTTCCACTTTGGAAAATATTAAAACTCAGTGGTAGTAGCCTCCACATGGAATCTAGAGATGCCCATGTTAGGATCTCGAGGTATAAGTAGAACGGTGATATCTGAGGGAGGTGAAGGGTATCCCTTACTCTGTAGATATCACCACCTGATGTAAGATTCTGAAAAGGGAGGCATGTGTAAAGTAGCAATAAAGAATACAAAGGAGACTGGTTGGTGCATTCTCCTTTGTAGGTGCAAAGGGGCTAATCCTTTCTGGTCCCATGAATTTTTGACTTGCTTCAGTCTATTAATTTCTCTATTGACACTTTCACCTGTAGATAAACTTGAAGATTACTAATGAATACAGTCAGAGAGTAACCAAAGAGGTTGGAATCTCCTAGGGGAGAAATCTTGCTCAGTTGCTTCTGACAAGGTTCTTACCAGTCAAGATGCATCCCCTATTTTCTCCCGACTGGCCATTTTCTCAGATATCTATCTGCAATGCTTATCCAACAAGGGTTAGTGTCACTAATTTCTTTTTCTTAAGGGGAGGAGAGAATACAACTAGAGGACAGAGAAGCAAAGGGCATGAGGGTTCAATCTGTTGGATTTCTATCATCCAGTGCCAAGTACTTTTGACAGCAGAAGTTGGAAATGGCTTTCTTGCTAAGTGTTCTTCAGCATGAAGAAGGGAATGATGGACCTTAGAGGAAGAGCTCAGAGGCATGGGAGAAGGTCAATATTCCTAAGGGTGTTCACCTGACTTAGAAGGAGAGAAAGGCAAGTACCATATATCTGAGGGCTGCTAAGTTTTTCTCACCATACTTCTTAGAGCAGCTAACACCTTTACTCACATCAGCAGCTCCAATGGACGAACTTGGGTACCTGAACGCTTTGTTCCCTTATATCTCCCCACAAGGCACAAGATGTTGGGTAGATATCACATGAACCTAATTTATTGCTTTTCTTTTTCCAAAGCTTTCTTCCAGAAATCTTCAAAACCAGTCCTGCAATCTCCCAATTCTGTATCAAAGCATTGTCTGGTAAATATGGGTAATGTCTTCATGAAAATATCTGGCTACATGAATAAGTCCTATGTAGCCCAATTCAATATTTGAGATTCAGTTTCCTCACATGTAAATACTGAATACATTAATTTGCAGGACTACTCTAAATTTGAGTGAGATAAGTATATAAAATACTTTGCTAACTTTAAAACGCTATATAAAATGGTCAGCTATTACTGTAATGCAGAAATATCAAGGCTGCCTTTGCCACATACTAATTATGTGACCATGGGCAACTTACTTAAGCCTTTAACTATCCAGGCTACCCTCTAAGAACATAAATGACAGATAATGAACCAATGCACATCAGTGGAAGGTAGTTTCCATAACAGGAGTTGTCCTCACTTGATCAGTCCCTGGTCAGGACCCCTTCCAAAAATGATATATTATCTAAAGCTTAATTGGGCAATATGGCATAAACTCAAATAATTATAAAGCTGTATGTGACAGATGCATGAGTGTTATGAACAATCTAATCTCTACTCTTTTTCAAATACTTGTTATTGCTTATCGTTTTGCCTTCCCTGAACAGATAGCAGGAAATCACTATCGTTTTATCAATCATTATTTGATACTTAATTACTCCAGGTCATATTTAGCAGGTATCATTCATTTCTGCATTATTGAAATTTTAAGTTAAAATTAGTTGGGAATCAATGTGTGATAATGCAGGCAGGAGTAACATTACTCAGCTTTAGTCAGAATGGTCCCAAAGGCACTAGGTTGGAAGACAGTGTCAATATGAATCCCCTGGAAATAGGAATTTGGTGCCACATATCTTAGAACTCAAATGACATAGTTTCCTATTGTCTAGTATGGATACAAATTTCCATCCTGTATAAGTACCGCCAAAGTAGGTTACAAAACAGTTCTCTTTATGCCTAATACTTTAAAATGTGAAGATTTCGCACTTCAGTCATGCCTTTCCAATGAGCCATGACACCAGTGGGAAGGAAGAGTGACTTTCTTCATCTGGCACTCTGCATCAAATGGAATGCAGACTGACAGAATTTCTGAGTCAGTCATGGAGAAAGAGATAATACAGTATGTGGACATTGCTTTCCACCTGACCTGAAGCTGAGAGTGCTAGAAGGTAAAAGAGAGAGTGTGGCATTCAGGACGATTAGACAAAAGCTCATCTGAGGCTTAACACATTCACATGCATCAAGAGAAGTCACTCATTAAGGGCATCTCTGAAATTTAAAGTATCCCTACAATTCATCCTTTAAGGGCATTGACTAAATTTATGTATACTGTTGGAAAAATAATTTTCCTGGACACTTTTCTAAGCCTTAGTAAACACTGTTTCATTCCCCCTGCCCTTCTGCCCCTTAGTCACATGTTGCCTCTGATAGCAAGGGCAGCAAATACTGGGAAAAAAATCTGTCTTGTCATTTTATACACAACTTGAGGAACATGATGAGTAATTAGCTGGTGCAACAGTGCACTGCTATCTGCACGAGCCTCTGGAGGGTATCAGGAAAATATCCCATTTGAATATTGGGAAGCAAGAGAGTCAATCTGGGCTGATCTATGCAATTTGGCCTTTGAATACCTAAGTTGCCTGTCAATCATCCCTCCTGAATTAATGTTTAGCACAGTGGGAAACACTAACTTATGCGATATCCAAACTGCTGCCAGGAAAGAAAAATAGAGAATACCTGTCTTTGCAAGAAGACACATTGACTGTCAAGAGATTTTCCATTGTTTTAACCATCCTCATTCACATGCAAAAGTTCTACATTTTAGTTCTATAAGCCGTATGCTTGAGGTTAGGGTTAATAAGAAAATATGACATAAATATATATTATAATGAAATATGAAATGAAATTATTTTTTTCATGGAGAATGCATTTATTTTTTTCTATTGGTGGGAGTGGGATGTGCATGCATGCATGGGAGGTGTTGGGGCTTCTACCAAAAAAATAAATGATAAGTCTGGAGCTACTCCAAGTTATTCTTTAAAACAAAGAAGCAAATAAGCAAATAAACTTAAATAGAAAACCACATTCAGCAACATTAGTAGAAGAATATAGATAAGAATTCATCAATTATGTTTTTACTCTCAAGCTCAACTGTGCCACTCTATTATGCATACATGCACATGCCTGTATCTTCACCTTATGTTAATAAAGACCTTGGACAAATTGACTTGGAGCATAACTAAAGAGAACTGAAACATTTCCTCTTTCTCAAATGTATTTTCTCTTTTTTCCCATTGCTCAAATGCAGGGAAAAGTGTAGCTAATTAAAGATAATAATGTAATATTATTTGAGAGAGCTACTAGTAAACATTACCTGGCTCCAGAGTATATTGTTTTTCATAAAGAGAATTTTAAAAGTCATAGGACATATGAATTCATCCTTGAGGCTACATAGAGTCCTTTAAATTATAACAGACTTCTGACAATTGCGCATTATCTTTTTTATTGGGTATGAGAATGTTTCAGATATTCCTTTTTCAAATTTATTTACATTTTCCTGAAAATATTTTCTTTTTTTATCACAATCATTTCCAGTTATACTTCACCCTCTACCCATCCAATGAATGTGTCCTAGGAACAAAGAAAAAGAGTTGAGCAAAACCAACCTACACATTGACAAAATTTATAATACCCTACTTTCAGTTTCTCCCTCACCTCTCCAAGCAAAGAAATGTGTATGCGTGTGTGTGTGTGTGTGTGTGTGCATTCTCCAAAATGAAACATTTTTTTACTGTTCTTATGTACATTATTATGGCTTTCATCTCTTTCTCTGTGTTTTTCTCCTATTTCTCCTATTCATTACCCCACCCAGCTGCACTTATTTTAAAATTCTTTAACGTCTCTTCCATGACCCCAGGAAGGAACTCATCTTGGGGCCATCTTTGGGCCATTTCATCATCCTGCAGTCTTGGTCCTCACACTACATAAGTGCCTCCTGCCCCTCTGGTTGGAAGTCAGATCCTTGATGTTATCAATCTCCATTTAAGGAGAAGGAACATGGGACAGACCTTCTTCACTGACCACAACGTTGTGTCTATTTTGGACTTCTTTGACTTTGCCATACACATAATAGACACATAATGAATGTTTATTAACTCTTCTGTTTCACTCACCTGTAAATCATACATATTTCTCTTAGTGTTTTTGAATTCTTCATCTCCGTTTTTTTGTTATGGAACAATTTCTATAATTACAAGGACATTTGTTTAACTCTTCTCTAATACTTTGTTTTTAGTTTTTTGGTAACACAAAATTTCTTCTTGATTTTGGTATATCTGGGACCTTTATTTTTTTTTTTTCCTTTCTAATCTATGACTTCTTTAGTGGATGTGTCCAGCAGTCAAAGTGTTTGAATAGCTCAGTCATTTTTGTTCCAAAATTAATTGTTCCTCTTCCCCAGTTGTAAATACTTCTCCCTACCCTCCAAAATTATCTTGTGTTTACTGTTAACCTTCTAATTAGTTTAATTTTTAAAAAGCTTAAGTAAAGAAACACTTTATTACATGACATTTATTTAAACTGCATCTAAAGTTTTGGGTCATCTCATATTTGGAGAGTATGTGTGTGTATGCGTGTGTAGATATGTATATATACCCACACAGCACACACTCACACATGCACACATATATATTTTCCCACATTTCCCCCTCATCCAATATAAGATCCATGAGGTTGAGAGGGGGAAGGCAGGTGTTGTTTTTGCTTTGTTTTGTCTTTGTATTCTCTTTACCTAACACAATATCAGCTTTGTTATTCAGTCATTTCAGTTGTGTGAGACTCAATGATTCCATGTGATGTTTTCTTGGCAAAGACACAGAAGTGGTTTCCATTTTCTTCTAGCTCATTTTAAAGATGAAGAAACTTGGGGCAAATAAGGTTAAGTGACTTGTCCAGGGTCACACAATCAGTAAGTATCTGAGGCCAGATTTGAATTCAAGAAGATGAGTTTTCCTGGTCTGAAATTCTATCCACTGCACCATTTGCCCACCTACAATGTCTATCACCCCACAGGTATTTCTTAAATGTTTATTAATTGATAATTACAAATTGTTTCCTGGAATGGATGGAATACTTCCTAGCTCCAATAACTTTGTCTTCATGTTCCTATCTTCCTGCTTGTCATCCAGCATTTATTTCTGTCTTTTCTCATCTTTGACGATTTTCCTGGTGTGCAGTAAAATCTTGCTTGGTTTAATTTGCATTTCTCTTAATAGCAATGATTTGGCACATTCACATGTTTAGGGGTAGTTTATAACTCTTCGGAATATTATTCATAGATTGTGAGCATTGTTCTATTAAGAGGTGACTCTTATTCTTCTATATTTGTTTGAATTCTTTTGAATGCACATTAGCATCTTCTCAAATCCCTACTCCCATAAGCTTGTGTGTTTTTGGACCAATATAGACTTTATGGCTTTTTATATTAATGTCATTTACTTTGTGTGCATATGGCAAATGCAGCTTAAAATGTATTTTCTTGGGAAGTAACATAAATCTGATGCACTCGGAACAATATCTCACTTCACTTGATGACAGTCATTTTTATCAAAAATGTGTTATATCACTATGTGTCGAGAACAATTAGTCAAAGCTCTGGAGAAATTTAGAGCATTGTCAAGTATGTCCTCTTCAGCTTTGCAAAAACTGTATAGATTTCTGTTAAAAAAAATGAACTAGGCACTAAGAATATTTGAAAAAGAAATGACAAAGGATATTCTTAGAAATATGTTAGGATGATTCCATCCATCTTCGAAAAGAGATGTTATAGCAGAAAATGTTTTGTCATGTGTATGAGTAGGTTCATTTTCCAACTCATACACAAAATGGGAATTCCAATTTGACGTGATTTCAAAAGAGGACATGTCTAATCAAAAGAATAATGGCATGGCAATGGATACACTTTTTAAAATACAAATTCAAGGTCAGGAGCGTCTGTCTAAAACAAAGAAAAAGAGTGTCAGTTCATAATTCTTTTGCTCAGGCTGAGCAGTAAGGCAAATTCATAAGACTATTGATAGATCCAGACCATATGATACAAAGTCCTGTGAAGAGAGAGTCAGTATAGTGACTACTTGTAATGAGATTACCACAAGGAGAAGAAGCCCAGGCTCTGGAGACAGGGAAAAGTTCACCTAATATGAGACAGAGATAGAGAAAGAACTGGGATATCTCATATTTTATACCTTTTCGCAATTTTAGTAATTTATTCTTATTAAGTCTGTGCTAAGTTCACTTGTTTCTTCTTGCTGAAGGGGAAGTGGTAATGTCATTGTCTCAGTTCCGATGTCCTGCAGTAACTCCCTTATTTGCCCCCACCCTTTTTATGGATATGAAAAAGACTATGTCATGTTTTTCTTTTAATATGTTAATCCATCATTATAAGCACACTCTCAAACCTCAGTGTGTCTGGCAACCATGTTTCCTTTTTTAGGGCTTGGCATATTTTTAACTAATAATTAGACATATATTTCAAGGCAAATTATTATCAACTTAGTCCTTTATTGATAAATTCCCTTGTGATTATTTTTTATTCATATCATAACATTTTAAGAAGACAGAAAATATTAATTTGCTCTACTCCCAAATAATAAGTAGTTTATATTTAGCCACAACTCTTCCCTCCTAGTGCCAAATTTTGGATTTACACAGATCTAGACACAAGAGCAGACATAGACTAACATATATACGCATACATTGGGCTGCTTCCTGATGTAATAGGTAGAATACAATATTTGACATCAGAAAGATCTGCCCACCAACTGTATGACTTTCGGGAATCAATTCATCAGTGAATAAATATTGAAGTGCCTACTATGTAGCAAACATTTTCTAGTCATTGGAGGTACTAAAACAAAAATAAAATGATCCTTGCTTTCAATGAACTTGGGGAGTTCAAATAATAAGTCCCAGTTTCATGGTCCAAAATATAGATAATAATGCCTACCTTAAAGGGTTGTTGTGAGGCTTAAAAATGTTAGTATATGCAAAATGCTTCCAGACCCTAAGCACCTGAATATGAACTATCATTGTCATTGATTTTGCACTTGCATAGCAACAGGGTGAGAGAAGATCCAGTTATATCTATCCCAACTGGAATTAGATTGTTGATACAATTGTATCTGTTCGAACTTTTTCAGAAAAGTCAAACGAAAAAAATGAAATTCCAAGAAATGGACTCAAAGCATTTGTACTTTGTTTCCATCAATGACAAAAGAAGATGGGATAGGCTTAACTAAAATGTGAGACGTCTATAAGAATTTCATCATAAAAATATCCTTACTGTATAAGGCATACAGAGACGTCCCCAACTGATGATGGTGATCATTATAGTAAACAACATTTATGTAGAACTTTAAAATTTGTTAGTTTTTTTTTTATTTCCTTTGTTTGATGGGTAAATATGGAGGGGGCAGGATTTAGCATCTGTGATTTCACAACCTGAGAGGCTACACATACGCACTCTAAACACTTAAAGAATTGCCAGGTACTTTTGGTCAAACAACTAGTATTTGACAGTGGGAAGATTTCAACATACTCCTTCCTACTCCAAGGAAGTACTCAGCCCTGTTTCCCATACCTGGTCACTTCTTAGTTTCCCCAGTACTTGAATACATATCTCATTTAATATTTAAACGTTCTTGAGTGATGAGGAAAAGAAAAAAAGTTTCTAACAATATCTGTGGGTGTTTTCTGAAAGCAGAGGGGAATTATAGAAACTATTGACATCTTGTTTTGTCTATGGTTCCTTTGTGTCGTGTATGGATGGGGAAACATAATGGAGATAGAATCTTCAGTCCTTAAATGGAATAATCAGAAGAACCTCTGATTACCTTGGTGGTCCCCAAACTCTTCGATGTGATTATGGAGTGGGTGCTTTTGTTAGACTAGGGGTCCTAATAAGTAAGTGGGAGTAAGTAGGGACAAACTCTTCAGAGGAATCTCCTCCTCGGTTTTCTTTAAGATCTGTTTGGAGAATCCTTTGAGGAAGTAGTTAAAGAAGCATTCCAGAGCTTTAGCAAAATTATTCTCTGATATGTACCAACATTTTAAGTTCTTATTATTTATTTTGATAAATAAGTAACTGTTCATCTAAATTCTGAAGCTTTATTTAATCTTTACTGAGGAAATATTTATTTGTTTCTGAATACTATAAAATTTATAAAGTCCTTGCCTGGGTCTTTCAGTCTTTCCACTGAACTAGTCCAGTGCAAATTTTTCCTGCTTCCTCACACCCAAAATTATCCGCATTTCATTAATTTGTATATATTTGTATTTATTAACTTAAAAATTATTTATGAACTCTTTGTCTCCTTTACTAGAATATAAGCTGATTATGAGTAGGGGTTGTTTCATTCAATCTCTAGTACCTAGCCTAGGGCCTGCCACTAGTAAATAATTAATAAATACTTGATCATTGATTGAATTTGTAGGGAAAATCCTGTCATTCAAAATTATGTCACAACATAAATACATAAGCTATATGTACACATGCACAGGTATACGTATATATATGTATACATAGACATGTCTCATTCTATATCCTGAATTCATCACTGTTTTATAGCAGATAGAATGTTTTTTCAGCTGTCCTCTGAAATAATGACTGATCATTATATGAATCAGTTTTTATAATTTTCCAGGTCGTTGTTTTCACAGTGATGCTATTTAAATTGTTCTCTAAATTCTGCTCATTTCTTTCTTTATCAGTTAATAAAAATCCTCAGAATGGTTCATTTTTATAAAAGTGATGTCATGCTATGAACTGCTGCCCAGATGCTACTCACTTCACTTTGCAATAGATGATAGAAGTCTTTTGGAGGCAGCTGGTGGCACAGTGTGTAACGTGCTATATCTGGAGTCAGGAAGACCTTAGTTCAAATGTGACCTCAGACCTTTACTAAATGTGTGACACTTGACAAGAACTTAAACTCTGTGCCTCAGTTTCTTCAGCTACAAAATGTGAATAGTGGCAATACCTATATTGTAGGGTTGTTGGGAAGATCAAAGTAGATAACACATCTAAAATGCTTAGCAAAGTACCTGACTCATAATAAGTTTTTTATAAATTCTTATTCCGTTCACTCTTCTTTCCTGCATGTCTTTACCATTTGGCTACTTTTATGTGGATGAGGCAGAATCTCAAAATTGTTTTAATTTATATTTCTTTAACTATTAGTGATCTGGAATATTTGTTTTCATATTACTACAGATAACCTGGATTTCTTTCCTTGAGAACTGTTTATTCATATCCTAAGACAATTGGAGAACGACTCTTTTTTTAAAAACTTGAACCAATTCCTTATATATCTTGGAGATAACTTTGTCAGAGAAATTTGCTTAAAAGATTTTTTCATATTTATATTTTCCTGTTTTATCTTTATTAGATGTTTATGTAAAAACTTTTAAATTGTATGCAATCAGGTTATTCATTTTTTTGCCTGTGATCCTGGGTATTTCTTATTTATTCAGGAACTTTTCTTTTATCCATAGATCTGATAATTATTTTTTTTTGTGTGTGTTTCTCTAATTTGTTTTGATGTGACCCTTTATCTAGGTCATATATTCATACTCATCTTTGTATAAAGTGCAAGTACGGTCTAAATCTAATTTCTTCCATACTGCTAACCAATTTTCTCAACATTTTTTCAAATAGTTATATTTTTTATAAATAAATACTAATTTTATTCTGAACTTTAGAAATAAAGCAAGCATATTCATAACAGAATGGAAAAAGATGATAGTACATGAGATGATAAATCTATTATGTCCAGCTTGCTTTTCCTTTTATAAATATATAATGAAGTTATCGTATAACTTCCCCCCTCTTTTTTTCTCCCCTACCCTTAGGCATAAATATGTAATACATACATATACATATATGTGTGTAGTATATATATGTATGTGTGTATATATATATATATGCATAAACCCATCAATATATAAAGTCCTTCTGTACATACTTCTCCTTATCAGTTATTTCTCTGTATGTGAATGTCTTCCTTTGTATGTCCTTTGTAGTTAATTTGAATATTTATAATAGTAAAAATCATATCATCATTCAAAATAATTCTTAGAACACAATTGTATTGTATATAATATTCTACTAGCTCTGCTCATTTTGCTCCTCACTATTTTATGCAAGTCTATCCATGTTTTTGTAAATGTGCTCATAATTTCTTATAGCATAGTTGTATTCCATCACAATCATATACCACAACTTCTTCAGCCATTCCCTAATTGACAGGCATCCCTGAAATTCCCAGTTATTTATCATCACAAAGAGAGCTGCTATAAATATTTCAGAACATATAGGTTCTCTTCCTTTTTTCCTAATCATCTTTGGCTACAGACCTACTACTGGGTTAAAAAGTAGAGTCAGTTTAATAACTCTTTGGGCATGCTTCCAGATTGCTCTCCAAAATGGTTGGAACAGTTCACAGGCCCATCAACAGTAAATTACTGTCCCCATTTTTTTCACATGCATTCCAACATTTGTCACTTTCATCTTCAGTCATTATAAGCACTCTGTTAGGTGATAAATAGTGATTCTTGGTCATTGGAGCCTTTGGCTGGGGTCATTGTCTTTATCACATACCAGAATATTAGACATATTTGTTTCCATATGCTGTATACATAGCCCATTCCACTGACTGATCTTCCTGTTTTTTAACCAGTAGTAAATTGTTGCAATAATTACTACCCTGTAATATAGTTTGAGGTCACTGTTAAAATCACCTCATCCCCATTTTTTTTTGTTGTGTCTCTTGAGATTCTTGACACTTTTTCCTCCATATGAATTTGGTTATTATTTTCTCTAGTTCTCTTAAGTAATCTTTTGGCAATTTTGATCATTATGACATTGAATAAATGAATTAATTTGGTAGCATAGTCATTTTTATTAAACTGGCTCATCTTACCCAAAAGCAATTAATGTTTTTTTTTCTAATTATTTAAGCCTATCCTTTTTTCTGTGAAGCTATTTGTTCAACCAGTGAAACAGATAACATTTAGTTGCTTACTATCTTCTAGGCACTGTGCCTACAAATACAAGCACAAGGAGAGGTAGCTTTATCCTTCAAGTAGCTTACATTCCAATAAGGGCCAGATAACACATAAAAGAGAGTTGAAAAGGGTAATGGGGAGAATCATATTTGATTAGGAGAAATGATGGGAAAGTCTGCAATGCCACCTGCTAAAAAATAAAGATGTGGTTAGCTTGTCTGCTCCCATTAATTGGAAATTCTCAAAAGAGTCATGAAATATGAAGGAAGAACTCAGGGATGGAGAGTAATTCCCAGGCATGAATTCCAAGGTTGAAATCATCTTCTAGGATAAAGTGGTTTCTGGGGCATAGTGTAGAAATCTGTAGCTTCCTTGTAATTATATTTTTCTTGTATATACATTGGAAGGTAGACTCCTAAGCATTTTATGTATCTTGAAGGAATTTGAAATGAAATTTCTCTATCTGCTTGCTGGGTTTTATTGATACTATATGAAAATGCTGATGACTATTTTGGGGATTTATATTATATCTTTCAAGTTTGCTGAAGTTAGTAATTGTTTCAATTATCTTTTTAGTTGATTCTTTAGGGTTCTTTAAGAAGACCATCATATCATCTGCAAAAAGCAATCATTTTATTTTTCTTTACCTATGGTTGTTCTTTTAATTTCTTTTTCTTTTCATACTGTTATAGCCAGCATTTTTTAGTACTATGGCAAAATACAAATGGTGACAATGGACATTTTTTGGCCTCTGATTTTATTGAAAAAAATACTATTTAGATATACACACATAGCCAATATATTACATATACATATAATCATTTTAAGGTAAGATTCTTTTGTTTGTTTTTTTTCTCATTCAAGAAAGAAATAATTGTTGTATTTTACTTGGTATGTTTTCCAGCACTTCCTGTACTTGCATTGGCAATGATATCTTTCATCATTAAAGATATGGCAGTAAGAGACAGACCCTTTCAAGTGAGTCTGAGACTGTACCTCATATCCTTGACTACTTTTCCCTGGCTTTTTATTTTGCTTTCTAAGCACAGTTTATTCTGAGAAATGTATTTTCTAATCTTGGAGGTTACCTTGTGAGTAATCCTGAGTTTGAGGGATCCTCAGTTCCAGAATTTCACAGTGGCAATCCAGAGGAAGGTTTCTTTAACAGCCTATTTCTCAGAAAAGAGGAATGACAACTGGAGGAGGATCCAACAATTAAAGGAACAAGGAAACCATGCTCTGTCTGGGCAAGAAAAGTGGATCTTGCCAGCCCCTCCTGATTATTATTGAGAAATACTTGGTAAGTCTACAGACACTGTGAATGCAAAATATCTGATCAGCATTCCCACAAAAGGTCTTTATCATTTGGGGTTAGTAGAATGAGTGTTATTGTCTAATTGAGTGTACCATGTTTACTCTACTTGATCATGCATGCCTGTCAGTCCTTTTCCTTGCTTGTATTTCCTGTGATGGAAGAAAATAAAACCTTACCCATACTCATATCTACATTGTACCTTGAATATTTTCATGAGAGCTTACCCTTTTACTCATTTAGGGGAAAATTTAAGACATGATGACTTCTTAAGCTTTAAGAAATTTTCCTCAAGGAATTCATGCAAGGGCTAAGATATTGTTGTGAAGTTGTTTCAGGAGAGTCCAACTCCCTGGCTACATTTGAGGTTTTCTTATTGAAGTTACTAGAGTGGTTTGTCATTTCCCTCTGCAGCTTATTTTACTAATGAGGGAACTGAGGCAAGCATGGTTTTGCTCAGGATCACAGAGCTAGTAAGTGTCTGAGGTCACCTTTACATTCTCAAAGATGAGTCTTCCTGACTCCAGGCCTGGCACTCTATCCACTGGGCCACGTAGCTGTCTGAACCTGAACCTCCTGAGCTCAAGATCTGTTGGATGA
Source organism: Notamacropus eugenii (assembly GCF_028372415.1). Classification (NCBI taxonomy): domain Eukaryota; kingdom Metazoa; phylum Chordata; class Mammalia; order Diprotodontia; family Macropodidae; genus Notamacropus; species Notamacropus eugenii. Next base: position 133,050,580 of record NC_092877.1, read on the forward strand.
TTTTGAGTTCTTATTAACCAAGAGCTATGTGCTGGAGTCCGTTGGGCTGCAGGACTCATGTATAACTTGTATTCTGTATTCTCTACTGATATGGGCATCACCTGCCTGTTTCTATAAGGTACATTTAAATGATCCTAAACAAAAGGATATTTATTTTTAATTCAACTTAATTTAATAAACATTTATTAATCCCCTACTTCATGGATGGCTCTGTGCTAAGTTGTGGGGATACAAAGATAAATATAAAACAGTTTAAGTCTTCAAGGAATGTATGTTCCACTGGAGAATGCAATATGAACACAAGAAAATATGAAGTATTTACAGATTAATGCAAAGTAACTAAAAAAAAAAAAGAGGTCTAGCAAAGGTCTTCTGTATGGGGTAGCAACCAAACAAAGAAGACTGAGAATCTCTAATATATCCTCAGAGCATAACATAGTTTAATTAAGCAGAGTGAAAAATTTAATATTAATTTTGTTAGTGCTTTTGGCAAAAATGAACTACTTTTATAGTGCGGATTTTTGTTTTTAATTTTTATTCATTTCAATTACTTTATTGCTACCTGCATGTCCTCCAACACACATAGCGCTCACACACACACACACACACACACACACATTTACGCAAACTCAATATTTGCCCAATGTATTCCCATTAAGTACACAAAAAGATTTAGAAGCATGAGGAATGAGAATTTACTATGAACTCTTAAGCCTTATGTGTCATTTCAGAATCATTACAATGAGTAAATATCAAAGTTTGACATTTTTTCACCCATTCATATTTAGAGGGGAGGATATTGTAAGAATGAATGATAAGACTATAAGGAAATGAAAATAAAATATACAGGGATCTTGGTCACATATTTAATTTCCTTTTTCCACAAAACCAGAATTTACTCCTGTGTGGAATTCAGAAGATCCAATAATTCATAGCTAACTAGGAAGCTGACATCTTTGATGCTCTTAATTGTGTGTTTCTGTAAAATGTTCAGGACCCTTGGAGTCTTTCAGTTTATAATCAGTTATCTTCATATTTTAATAAAATAGAATCTAGCATAAGAGCAATTGACGCCAAATGTCAGTCAAGATTTATGACAGTTTCTCATCCAGTTTCTATGAAAACGTAATCATCAATTAGGTTTCCCAAATATTTGTTAAGCATTTAGCATGCACAAGACAAGTAACCTGGTAAAGCAGGTGGAGTGTTGAACTTGAAATCAAGAAAACTGTTCAAATTCCCTGCTGATATTTAGTAGCTTTATGATTCTGGGAAATCCCTTAGCATCTATGAGCCTTAAATAGTTTCAGAGAATCTTGGGAAGACTTGTATGAAGAGGTATAGGGCAGAATAGGATAACTTATCTAATAGCAACAACTCTGGGGAAAAAAATACAACACTGTACATCGCAAGGACTCTGATGAACACCATGACCAACTGAGATTCTGATGGATTAGTCACAAGGCATGCTACCCACTTCCTAACAGAAATGATTGACTCATGGGCATGACCATGTATATTTGTTTAAAAAAAGCAGGTGGGTGAGATAGGTTTTGCTTTCTTCTTTTTTTTTTTTTCTAATGGTAGAGGCCATGGGAGAAAAAAAATAATTTAAACTGATTTAATTTGAAGAATAAATTGAATGGAATATTAAAAAGATGTGTGTGTGTGTGTGTGTGTGTGTGTGTGTGTGTGTACTTTAAGTAACTTCTTCAGTCTCATCTAATAAATTTTAAAAGGTTTTTCTATGTGTTGGTGGAGGGAGATGTCATACAAGAGATTATTCAAAAATAATAAGTCCTCATTTTACAAAATAAAAATCTTACAAATATGTGCATATCAAACTAAAGATATATATGTGTGTGTGTGTGTGTATGTATACAGACACAAAAAAGTATGTATTCCAAGTATTAACACAGACACACAACACAAACTGAACTAATACTTGGAACACATACATATGTGTATGTATATATACATACATTAACCTTATATTTGTAATATATACACACACATATATGTGTATGTATATGCATGTGTATGTATATATGCATGTATATATACACACACACACATACAAATACAGATGTATCTATCTATCAGTCTCAAATATTAGTTTGAAGTCTGTGTTATATACTCACTGTATTTCTGGACATCATTCAAATACCAGTACTTAAATTGAGCCAAAACTGTTAAGCAACCTTAAAAGAGGAATCAATTCAACCTTAATTGCTGAAAATTTCTTTCTTTTAAAAATTGTTTATATTTTCTTTTTCCAATTATATGTAAAAACAACTTTTAAAGTTATTTTTTTTAAAAATATTGAGTTCCAAATTCTCTCTTTCCATTACCTCCCCCATTGATTTGATTTAGATTGTATGTTTGAAGTCATGCACAATGTATTTACATATTTACCATTTGACAAAAGAAAACGCAACTCATTCTCCCAGAAAAAAAAAAGGAAAAAGAAAGTAAAAAACATGTTCTTTGGTTTGCATTCAGACATAATCAATTCTTTCTTTGGAGGTGGGTAGCATTTTTCATCATAAATCCCTCAAACTTATCTTGAATCACTGTATTTCTGAATTTGGCATCATTCACAGTTAATCATTATATAATACTGCTTTTTGACTTTGTAAAGCATTCTCCTGGTTTTGCTAATTTCACTTTACATCAATTCATATGAGTCTTTACTTGTTTCTCTGAAACCAGTCTGCTCATCATTTCTCATAGCACAATAGTATTCCATTATGTTCATATACCACAACTTGTTCAGTCATTAACTAATTAAAAGGCATTCCTTCAATTTCCAATTCTCTGCCATTACTAAAAGAGCAACTATAAATATGTTTATACATATAGTTCTTTTTCCTTTTTAAAATCTCTTTGGGATATGGGCCTAGTAGTGGTACTGCTAAGTCAAAAGGTCAGCACAGTCTTATAGTCCCTGGGGCACAAGTCCAAATTTTTCTCCAGAATGGCTGGGTCACTTCACACCTCTACAAACAGTGCATTAGTGTGCCAATTTTCCCAATCCCCTCCAACATCCATAATTTTCCTTTTTTGTCACATTAGGCAATTTAATAAGTAAAAGGTAGTATCTCAGAGTGGTTTTCATTTGCATTTCTCTAATCAAAAGTGATTTAGAACATTTTTTAACATGATTAGAAATAGGTATGATTTCTTTTTCTGTAAATTGCCTGTTCATATCCTTTGTCCATTTACCAATTGTTGAATGACCATGTTCATATAAATTTGACTCAGTTCTCTATATATTTGAGAAAATAGGCCTTTATCTGAGAAAATTCCTGTAAAATCTACCCCCACCGCCACCCTTGTTTTTGATTTTAAAAAATTTTGGCTGCGTTGGATTTGTTTGTGCAAAAATTTTTTCATTTTAATGTAATCAAAATTATCCATTTTACTTTCTACAATGGTCTCTATCTCCCTTTTGTTCCAGTTTCTTCCCTTATCCATAGATCTCACAGACAGCACATTCTGTGTTCCCCTAATTTGCTTATGATATCACCCTTTACATATATCTCATTTTGCCTTTATTGTGGTATAATGTGTGATGCTGCTCTACATTGCATTTTTTGCCAAATTGCTTTCCAGTTTTCCCAGGAATTTTTGTCAAATAGTGAGTTATTGTCCCATCAAACACCAAATTACCATGGTCATTTCTTACTTTGAATCATACACTAATATTTATTCCATGATCCAGCACTCTATTTCTTACCTGGGACCAGATTGTTTTGATGACAACTTCTTTGCAATACAGTTTGAGATATGGTACTTGACATGTTTTCTTTCACTGATTCCCTAAATATTCTTAACCTTTTTTTCTTGCAGATAAATTTTGTTATTTTTCCTAGCTCTGTGAAATATTTTTTTTTTGGTATTTTGATTAGAATTGCACTGAATAAGAAAATTAATTTAACTATAATTTTTATTATATTGACTCAGTCTACCCTTCAGCAACTAACATTTTTCTAATTGTTTAGATCTGACTTTATGTGTATCAGAAGTGTTTTGTGATTGTGTTCATATAGTTCTGATGTTTCTCTTCACAGTAGACTTTCAAGTATTTTCTATTTTCTACAGTTATTTTAAATGGATTTTCCCCTTGTATCTCTTTCTGCTGGACTTTATTGGTAATATAGAAATGTTAATAATTTATGTGGATTTATTTTATATCCTGACACTACTGAAGTTGCAAAGTATTTCAACTATTTTAGTTGATTCTCTAAGATATACCATCCTTTCATTTGCAACAATTGGTAGTTTTGTTTCCTCATATCCTATTGTGATTTCCTTAATTTCTTTTTCTTCTTTTTTTTGCTATAGCTAGTATTTCTGGTATGATACTGAATAATAGTGGTGATAATAGGCACCCTTGTTTTACCCTCAAATTTCTTTCTAAGACTCTACAACAAAATACGGGAATTGATAATATCAATCAGGTCTTCTTTGCTCTGATGCTCTCTCTGTCCATTGTGTAGCACACAGACTCTTTATGTAACACTGAAAGTCTAAAAAAAAAACCAAACAAGCAACAAACATTTCTTAAGTATCTACCACATGTCAGATGTTGTATTAGGCATCTAGGATACAAATACAATGACAGAAAGAAAATACCCTCTACTAACAAGGAATGTATTTTCCAACAAACTAAGTCTCATCCTAGATGAAAAGCTCTTTGGCACCCCAATCACCCTACTTTTTTTTTTTTTTAACAATGTTTGATGCCTTCTTAAAACTTAATAAAAAAAGAAATGATGACCTAATGCCAGGATATTTAAAGAAAAGCTATATCTTTAAATATGTCAAATTTAGTGTAAATAGGTAATATGATAGAAAATAGAATGAGATATAGATAATTGTAGTCAACAAGCACACATTTTTCAATGAATCAAGTGGCAGCTTCATTTTACTTTCTTCTTTTCTCCAGAAAATGTCAATTCTAATTTAACTTATGCACCTTTGACATTGTTATCCATTTTAAGATAAGTTGTGGAGTTTTCTGTGAAAATGTTTAAAGAAAATTAGAGGGTAGGCATCTTTTTAGAACAGTTTAACTGTACTCCTTCCAAAGGCAAGGGATAGACTAAATGATCTCCTTAAGGTCTCTTTTGGTCTCATGATTTATAATTCCACAGAATTCATCATGTCATATTAATGCATAATGCCAAATTTTATATTTGGAATCTGTAAGGTGAAATTTAGTACAAAATGATTAAATTAAGGATTGCCTTTATAAAAAAGTAAAAAATTTAACTTATTAAAATGACTGGGGGGCAGTAAGGAAATTATTCCTCTAATAAGTCTGATCTCTCAAATATACCACATAGATCTCCGATTTTTTTAAAACTCTAAGTGTTATGCAAAGAATCAGTGTGTTGCACAATGGATAGAGAGGCAGCATCAGAGCAAGAAAGATTTAGTTTCAAGTATTACTTCTGACATATACAAACTGGGTAACCCTAAGTAAGTCATTTAATCTCTGAATGTCCTAAGCTATTTTCTAAGGAATATCAAACTGCACAGAAGTTGATGATTTGCTTTCATTGGTAAAAGGAGTTTTCTCATGTGGTATTTTCCTATGTCATTGAAATCAAAAGTCTATTCACTGTCTATATCCTTAGAATTTTTACTACTTAAATGAAATCAGCGATAGGTTTGTAGGTTACCCTCAGAGCAACCATATTTTTCTGGAGTCTTCTTCTTACTAGAATCACATGTCTGATTGATATAAGCCCACACAAATCAGAATGCACTGAAATGTCTCAAAGGAGTATTTGCCTAGTCTTTTATCATTAAGGATTTTTTCCTTGAAAGTGCCACTCAAATACCCCCTTTTATCTTTCCTCTGCAGTTTCTAGAGGCCATCTTCTATAAAATTATGGCTATTGTTTCTGTTGTTCAGTTGTTTCAGTCATGTCTGACTCTTCATGACCCCATTTTGGGTTTCATTTGCAAAGATATTGCAGTGTTCTGCCATTTACTTCTCCAGCTCATTTCATAGTTGAAGAAACTGAGACAAATAGGGTCACATGGCTAAATATCTGAGGCTGGATTTGAATTCAACATGGACTTGGATTGTCCATAATTTTCCCCTTGCTTTTAGCACATGGCTTCCAGTTGATCCATCTCATTTTTTTTGATCATACATTTCCTTGTCATTGTCTTTCCCTTTGTTTCTCTTGCATCACAAAAGATTGATTTACCCTTGTGTACTCTTGTTCATGCACTCTTTCTACTTCAAAATATACTCTTGATAACATAATAGTCGTATCTTTGGAAAGCAATGGATGCCACCTAAGGTCAGAAGATAAAGAAGGGAGGGAGAATGTGGCTCTATTAGAGCTTAGTGCGAAGATATTATAGCAGCAATAGCAACAAAAGGGAAAAGTTGATTAGTTTACTTTAAGATACTTGGATGGCCAGAGGAATTAATACTTTGAGCCTAGAGACAGAGATCAATAAAATGTACAATAGAGTAAAACACCATTAGGAATAGCCCAAGTGTTAGCAACATTACTCCAGAAGGGATTCAAGAATTCAGTTTAATTGCCATTCCCTTGAAGAGGTAGACAGTAGGTCACTAGACTGTTCAAATCACCTGATACAAATAATGACAATTTTTATGTAGAGAAGAATAACAAGCTTATGGACTTTCTAGGAGATCCCTGTATATGCATTTTTAAAAGAAAGACTCTTCTTCCTGAGTTCAAATCTAGTCTCAGATACTAGCTAGCTTTGTAACCCTGGGTAATTTACTTAACTTATTTTGTCTCAGTTTATGCATCTGTAAAGTGAGCTGTAGAAGGAAATGGTAAACCACTCCACTTTATTTGTCAAGAAAACCCCAAATGAGGTCAAGGAAAGTCATATGCGACTGAAACTTTTCAACAATCACATTAGTCAATAATACTTCATTAGATGCCTACTCTAAGTCAAACACAGAAGCTGAGGATACAAATTCCCTCAAGGAGTTTACAATCTAATGAGGGAAGACAATATATCTATAGCTATGCTTATCTACATAGATCTAGATATGTATAGGTATCTAGATATAGATGTATGTATCTATGTCTATATGTGTCTAGATCTATATATATGTGTATACGGATAGATACAGGGATAGATATAGATACATATGAAAGGAAGTTCAAAAGCTTGGGGGAAGTGTTCCCAGAGGTTACTGAAAGAGGATGGGGGATGATATCCATGGAGTGGAAAAGTAGAGCAGATTGTGCAAAAGGATATTTTGAACCCTCTATAAAGGGAGGCTTTGGGAGGACATGTCTTTTTTTTTTTTTGCATTGTTTTCTTTTTTTTAATCTGCAACCCAATCCTCCAATCAGAGCGGAGAGGCAATTGAGATATTGAAGAGGTATTGAGCACCACACATGAAGCAATCTTAATAATGATGAGATTTTTGGTGATGAGCTTGTCTTGGGGGGAGCTCGACATTTATGGAATAGAAACCAAGAAGACAGAGCAGCTGGTGTGAAACAAATTAATTGGAAAAGTTAGATAAGACAAAAAAAAAAAAAAAACAAACAAAAAAACCCAACAACTGAACAATAACCAGAAATGAACTTAACAGTGAGAACACCAGAATTTCTGTAAAGGGGTTAGAGTTAGATTTTATTCTTCTGGGTCATCCTAGCATGCTCTGACAAAAGACTGTGTGGACCTCTCAACTCCAAATAGAGAAGAAAAAGGCAGAGTGGAAGGGCTACCATATGTTTTTTCCCTTACCAAACGGGAAGGGGGGGTGGGAGAAGGATGAAAAGATTATTAGAAAATCAGGACTTTTACTTTGCTGTTCTGACTTCCAAAAGATAAAGCACACAGCCAAAAGATAGAGGTATTTGTTTTCATTAAAATGCACAATAATTCTTGCCGAGATCAAACGCAAACACCTTCCTCCTTGCTAAAATTTTAAATTCTTCTTAGGACCCCCACTAATCCTCATACATTGAAAGCTCTAAGATCAAATTGCAGGATATTGAGTGGCATTGCCTCTTTTTAGAGATAAATAAATTTTGAATCAGTAAAATCCAGCCTTATAACAATAGAAAGTTTCTGTTCAATTCATTTATATGAGATATTAACCATTTTCTGTTTTTAAAACCTATCATTCTAGCCAGTATTCTACGGAGGGAGGATGTGTGTATAGTAGAAAACTGAGTCAAATTTATAGGAATACAAATCATTCCCCAATTCATAAATGGTCAAACGATATGAACAGGCAGTTTTCAGATGAAGAAATTAAAGTTATCTATATTCATTAAAAATGCTCTAAATCATTATTGATTAGAGAAATGCAAATCAAACCAGCTCTGATGTTTCACTTCATACCTATAAGATTGGCTAAGAGGACAAAATGGGAAAATGAGAAATGTTGTAGAAGATGTGGGAAAATCGGAACACTAATTCATCGTTGATGGAATTGTGAACTGATCCAATCATTCTAGAGGGCAATTTGGAACTATGCCCAAAGGACTATAAAAATGTGCATACCTTTTGACCCAGCAATACCACTTCTAGGGCCATATACCAAAGAGATCATACAAATGGGATAAGGACCCACATGTACAAACATATTAATAGCAGCTCTTTTTGTGGTGGCAAAAGCTGGAAATCAAGGAGACGCCCATCAAAAGGGGAATTGCTGAGCAAGTTGTGGCATATGAATGTAATGGAATACTATTGTGCTACAAGAAATGATGAGCAGGCAGACTTCAGTGGACTTTCCACTCTAATGAAATGATATTCAATGGAGTGAGCAGAATCAGAACATTGTACACAGTAACAGCCACAATGTGCAATGACTAACTTTGAGAGATTTATCTATTTTTAGCAATGAAAAGATGTAAGACACCTTCAAAGGACTTATGACAGAAAACACTATACATATCCAGAAAAAAGAATCATGGAATGTGAATGCAGATTGAAGTATATTATTTCCTCTCTTTCTTTGTTTGTTTTGCTTTTTGTTTGTTATTTTTTCTTGAGGTTTCTCCAATTGGTTCTAATTCTTCTTTACAACATTACTAATGTGAAAACAGGTTTACTATGAATGTGTATGTTGAGTCTATATCAAATTACACACTCTCTTGGTAGGGGGAGGGAAGATTTGGAGAGAAAATTTGGGACTCAAAATCCTATGGAATTGAATGTTGAAAACTAAAAATAAATGAATTTATTAAATAAAAAAATTAGGAAATTTATCTATGAGACATAGAGAATTATGCTACAATGACCTAAGAGTTCTCCTGATTTAAGCCCTTTGAAAACCCATGGAATATGATCAAAGTTGGACTTGCCAAAATGGACTCTTCCTCAAAATTATGCAAAATATTCAATGTGGTGCTTTTTCATGATGGATTACAAAAAAGTGTCAAAAACTTGTGAACTCATTGCCAAAGCATGTAAAACAAGTTATTGCATCATGAGTAGACCATATGGCAGATTGCACTTTTTTTGTTGTAATGTAAAAAGTTGTAAGGTTGATGAAAGATTGATTATATGGCAATAAATTTAGTTATTTTACTTTGTCCCAGTTAATATACATATCTCTTTGTTTCATAGAGTTGTTGCAATAACATTTAATTCAATAAACATTTATTTAGTCTTCAATATGCGCAAGGATAATTCCTCAAGAACATTGAAGAGCAATTCACATAAATATAAATGACACACTGTAGTAGGTACTTTACATATTACTACCTTTTTCTTTAAACATGAAGGAAGTGACTCAAATATTAAATAATGTATCTGGACCTCGAAGACATGACATTAGATTCTCTTCTTACCTGAAGAACAGATGTCCTCAATAAGCATATAGTCCCTCTGTAATTCTGACAGCATATAAATAAATTCTCCTTGGACCTAAGGAACTGAAACACACTTCACTCCCTTGAGGTCCCAAATGCTCCCTGTGGAACTGAATCATAAAAGTAAGAAAAAAGAAAAGATATAAATTCGTCTTTTAGTAAGGTGAGAGGTCAATTTTAGTAGTGAAGAGTAAAAAGCAAATATCCTCCCCTCCAAAAAACCCAGCAAACTATAGGTATTAGAAAGGTTAACTCCCATGGAAAATACTTGGCAACAAAAAAGGTCAATTAGAAAAGAAGAGGGATACTGAAAAGGCTAGCTTCTTATAGGTTTGTTTGGATGCCCCCTGGCTAACAAATGATTGTATAATTTTCCCCTTTATTTATTATTTTGTTTTTCATTGGATTTCCTGATAGGTTTTAACTGAACTGACTAAGCCAGTTCTTAACCTTTTTTGTGTCATGGACTCCTCTGGCAATCTAGTGAAATCTATGTATGTGTTTCAGGTTGCAAAGGAAATCAATTATATTGAAATACAGTTATAAAAATTTTTAAAAAGACAACAAATTCACAGAAACAGACCTGAAATTAAAAATCATGCTCTGAACTTACAAGGTGAGAATGTAATTCTAAAAAGTCAGTTCCATTCAATTTCAAGTTAATGTCTTTTGAAGACTAGCCTTTGCATAGTATCGAAAGCAGGAAAGATCAGAGGAATTGAATGTTTCAGCATGGGCAGTCGTCCCTTCCAAGCTGCTATCATGTCCTATTCATATCACCTGCATGGGGTCCATGAGAGAAGGACCCTACTCTACTAGAGAGTCATTAATTTTATAATTACAGAGTGAGAGACTTGGGAAAATTCTACATGATTATCTGGATTCTTCAACTTCCACTTTCGGTTATAGGAAAATGTTTTCTCTCTAAACTTTTTAAAGCATAAGACCTTGTGACTCTAAGATTTTCCTCCTCCTTCTCCTCTTCATCAACAACTTATTATTCATCACTCTCAAATGGATTCCTAGTAGACACAATGATTAGATTAATTGGTTTCCTGAAAACTATTGTAGACAAGTGATTTTTTTTCTCCTCAGAAGAGCTTGGGAAGAGAGTTCTTGACTGTAATTTCCATATTTACACCCTTATACTGTATGGAGTTTCATTAATCCTGTGTAATCTTCCATTATTTGTTTTCCTCTTGGGACTATAACTAGAGATTTAGCAATGAACCCAAGAAATTGGGTTCTCTGGCTTTCAGCTGTCAGTGAATTAGATGTGCTGTCTTTCTGGCCTAACCCTTCATGGTATGGTAACTAGAGGGCTGTCAATCAACTTAGTCTGCATACCTTTTGAGATAGAGCTGAGAGGAGTTAGTGTATGAGGAAAATGAATTTTGAGCAGCCGAGCAGAAGGAAGGTCTCCTCTCCCAGGAATAGAGCATTCTGCAATAGTTAAGGTCACAGCCGTTGTGATTCTGATAAATGGTTCACAGGTTTGCTCTTTGAGAATAGGGAGTTAGTTATTTTCTGGTTGCTCCACATTTTGGAATTCCCTTCTTAATCTGAACTGTTGGGAGTCTGCCCAGTATTGGCTTTCTAGGAAATAATCAAAGAGAGAATGTATCTTAATCTGTTTTTCCTTAATGTACAAGCCAGATTAATACTTCTATGAGTGTGCATGTATGTATGTGTGAATGAATGTGCATGTGTGGCTGTGTGTGTGCATATTTTCTTTTTTGGATAAATCTATTTAATTTCTATTTCTGACTGTTTGAATATATTAGTGAATATTACATTCATTAGATTTCACCCCGAGGTTTTGTGAAAAATGCTACATATGATTTTTTTAACATCTTCAAGTCAAGAGATAGATTTCCATTGCAAAAGGGTTTTTTATCATTAAAGGTGGATCAAATTTACAATATGATAGTTTTCTGCTAATATTCACATTAATTCTATATTATAACTATTTTATTTTGTTTTTCAAGAACTGTGTATAATTTAGCACAATTTGAAAACCAAACAACAGGTACAACCTTAAGGTCTTTCTTTCCCCCCTAAGTCA